>NC_139972.1:9312230-9629730 GCF_963993115.1 Abramis brama
TTAAATTATATATTTCAAAACAAAAACTCTCTGTTTATGTAATCTGTTTGAAAAGATAGAGATGTCAGTCGTTCTCATGGTAAATCATCTGTTAATGTAAACATGCCTACAGAGAGCGTGCCCTATTGAAACGGGTCACAGGAGCATGAAATGAAAAGTGGAATAAAGTCGTTATTTTTGTTTGTTTTTTTGGGTGAACTAACCCTTTAAGTACTTTACCGGTAGATTATATTAGCCACTAGTCATGAGCCTATCATTGAGACCCACTCAGCATTTGATCACTGAATTTACAGAAATCATTTCACTTTTTTTTTGAAGTTTTCTCAACATTGCAACAAATAATAAAATTAATTCATGGTTCTCTGATGTCGGTTAATGGTCACATGACTTGCAGGTATGCCAATCATTTTGGTAAGAGTTCAGAGGGGGTGCTAATAATTTTTCACTTAAGTATTTTTAATATCCTGCATATATTGCATTTTATTTATTTTATTTTCCATTTTACCTTAAAACTATACATTTACAGGGTCACATTTTACTGTGTGCATAGTTATTAAACACTATCAATTTTGATGAAAACTTTTATTATTAGGCTACCTTATCAGCTCTTTGAATCAATAACGGTTTATTTAAACCTGCCGGCTTACAGTCCAATAGACATATAGGCGTCCTTTTGTTATATGTATGAATGTAAGTGTTAAGTAGGTTACTGGACTGTATTGACTGGTTCTGACTTAATTGGGTTCATCACAGGGCATCGGTAAGAATGCACAAAAGTCCAATCACGGTTGTTTTAATAGAAAGTTCAAGCCACCTGACATACTCAGTGCGGTGCATTAACAGGTGTATGTGATATAAGGTGTTGTTTTTTAAGGTATCTTTTATACAAAATAGGTATCTGTTTTTTTTTTTTAGGGTTAGGTTTTAGTTTTTTTGTCCAAACATTGAAAGTCAGTGTGGTGAGAGCGGGGTCCAATGTTCTTTAAGCAATGTTTTTCAAAATATTTTCTTTTGGTCGAGTAAATGTTGACAGAAGTTTCATTTTGGGATCAACCATTCCTTTAAGTTGCTCTGGTAAGAACATATCAGAGAATAAATGTAATTGGGAAAGCATGTAAAACTAATGTGTAATTATTACTTAATATTACTTGATCAATTCAAGGCCTAAGGTTACATCTTTAAACATATTAGTCTTAACCATATTGTTACAGTGATTGCAGTTGCCACATCTGTAAGTTCCTGCACTGGAACGTAACCAGGTATTTGATTTCTTAGAGGGAAGATGATTTCTCACTAATTTATCTTTATGTGCTTTCCAGAATGCAATGGAAGGAGATTCAGGCATGACTTCCCTGAGATGAGGGTCACTCATCACAATTTCCCAATTACTTTTTATAATTTTCTTAATGTAGGGTGCTGCCCCCTTTAAGGACGTTGATTCTGTGGGCTCATGCGATTAGCGCCTAAACGCCTAATGTTAGTTTGTTTAGGCTATTATGTTTGGTTTGATATTTATAGTTTATTGCCTATTGAAATATTCAAGCAATATATGTTGCATTTATTTGTTAAACAGATCTAATACGTGTTGTAATGCTGTTTTAGTAATGTGTGTTGACAGGTGTATCACACACATGTGATAATGTTTAATGCTAATAGCTACATACCACACGTGATATTTGCGTTGTAGGGAATATCTTTGTAGATATTTCTGTAAATATCTATTTACAGTTTGACCGCACACACACATAAATGTGTACATTGTGAGTCCTACACAAGTGGAATAAAGAAAAGAAAAAACACAAAATCCAAGTTAATGTTATCATTTTATGGGTAACACAATTATATTTGCCTCTGTGCTATACTGTGTCACGAAATAAACCGAATTATCTGAATCTTGTGATTTATGTTTTTGTAATAATAACTCATCTCTATTGATGTTTCTTACTTTATTGTCTGCTTTATCACACTATTTTTGTACCCTCGTTCCTGAAATCTTTGAGTCATATCTTCGGCCCTGATGTCAAAATCTTCTTCCTTGTCGCATATTCTTTTCAACCTCTGAAACTGTCCAAAAGGAATAATATCGGTCAGTCATCCATAAAGGGTGAAAGCTGTCTGCTCTTAATATGGTATTTCTGCCAGTTTCTTTTCTAAAAAATAGTGGTATCATGTAACACACCATTACTTTCTTTAAAGATTTTTAAGTCCAAAAAATGAGTGTGTGAAAAATCAAGACTCAACTTCAAATTGTATTATTTAAGTAAATATGGATTTGAATCAGAAAATACAAATTTCTTTTCCCAAAATCCCCAATACAAATTCGCATAATTTGGGGCAAATACCCTTAAGTATTTGGGGCATATTTAAATATCTTTAGGATAGTTCATTTTGTCATAATGCAGCAACTCATTCATTAAACATATCTGCGAAAGACTTCAGCAGATGATTTACCTTCTAGACTAGTCTAAATATTGAGTTTATACAAAAACACAAACCAACACATTCTCACCAGTAAAATGCAGTAAAAGGCATTTCTCGGGGAATTCAATCTCGGTGGTTTTTTCAACCAGAAGCTGCGCAATGTTGTGTCATCATTGATTCTTACTGTGAGTGTCGACACGCTGACCGCTCCAAGATGGCGGACGTGTCTGGACTCTGGACGGTCGAATGTGGATTCATCGACAACCCCCACCGGTGCGACAACCCCCACCAATGCATATGAATGCGACGCTTTAATATACAAAACTACCAATAGGCTAAGAAAAAACGACGGACGCTGAAATGGTTTCTTCCATGTTTACATCTCTATAGCCTACAAGCCAGCAAAGTGAAAGTAGCCTTGAAATGTTTCACCATCAAAGTAGGCTAACTGCGTCACATTGTAATATCAGAAAAGGTGAGTAACAAATGTCATTATTTAATACAAAAAGCTAAGGTTATATTTATATCTGGTAGGCTATATGAACACCATTTGTAAAATCTCGAGAAAATGCATTGTCAGGCTACAAATGGTTCTATCACCAGTTCATTTGTAGGGCACTTACATGATTTTATATGATTATTTTAATAATTAGGTTAATAATAATATAAAAAGACCTTAAGATAAATACTGGACTTAAAACAATTTGAACAGCAAAAGATAACAATCCAATCATTTCAAAGGGACCTATGACATCATATAACATGAGAGTCATCTAAATTTAAATTATCTCATGGATGTGGCTGTTGTGGTTCACGGTCTCATGGTGGCACAATCTGCTGCAGTAAAAAATTAGACGACTTTGATATGGTTCTTTTACATTTACCCAGTTTAAAATAAATGGTGTATAATTGCCTGTTTAAATAAGACTTGTTTTCTTTTTTGACATTACTTTAATTCCTCGCCATGGCAACACCATTGGAGATATCCAATATCCGTTCTCAATTAAGCATCTTTAATATATTGTCATCATGTTGAAAATTTAAATTTTATTATTAAAACTGATAAAAAATAATAATAATAAAACCAAACAAACACACACACACACACACACACACACACTTAAACCAAGAGACGACTTCCTGTTGGTAGGAGTGTAAATTATAATTTTTTTTTTATTTTTTTATGGAAATTGAAGATAATTAAAACTATAGGTTTAGTCTGTTCGGTTATTGTATTGGGGTTATTTTATATCACAATTTATGTAGCTACTGATGGCTATATTACATTTTCAAATGGCAAGACTGCATATATTTGATAACGAACAGTTTTTTATTTGAATACATTTTAAAATGAATTCCAATATTTGATATCAATATTTCTTTTGTTTCAATATTTTCTATTCATCTTGTTTTGATGTGCTTCAGGGGGGATCGAGACATTCTCACCCTGGTTTTGCCTGACTTGGCCTCAAGCCTAAACAAAAGTGAAAGTTTGTTTTTGTCAGGGACTATTTTGTGCATAAAACAACTGCATCACTTTGTCAGAATTGCAAAACATGTGTGTAGTGTGTGTTATTAAATATGAAGTAAAGATACAGTATATGAAATAATACAGTAATTGTTATGTCTGGTGTCCCCTTCACCGTGGCACCTGGCACGAACTCTGGCAGCTGTCAGACAAGACCCTGCAAACCAGATAACTTTTCAAACCTATTTGAAAATAATTCAACAACGCCCCCTTCTGGCTATAATGAGTCATTAATACTACTGTATGTTGAACAGTTCATCTGACATCAAAACAAGCCATTACAAATATAAGTAAATATTAAAAAGCCAAAGTAAGGGTTATAGTAAGGAATATTTGTAGGGGTTCAAGCACGAAGTGCTGAAACCCTATTGTTATTGTTAATTTTCCCATGATGCAACATTCAGACATAAAACTAATCGGGCAGACCAAACCGTAAGTCGTAGAGACTTGAAACTTTGGGGGCTGGTAGTACTCACACCGCCTACAGTGTCACCAAGGCCCGCCCCGGTCGGCCTGACGGGGGCGCTACAGCGCTCAAAAGTACAAAATGGCTCATAACTCATCAACCGTTAGGCCTAGGCTCAAGTGTATTATATCGTTGGATTCCTTGGCTCGAGGCGGCAATTCAGGGGAAATTGCATTTTTTTTAAAAACCTATTTTTGCGAACTTCTCCTAGGTTTTTGGCCCGATCGGAACCAAACCACTGCAAGAATATTCTCTGGAGTCTGACAATCAATAATCATTCAAAAAATTAAAAAATTCAATTAACGGTTGATAAGGGGAACCAAAATATTTGATGGCACCATGCAGGGCCACTTTTACTAAAACGGTTATAAATTGTGAACGGAAAGAGATATTTTCTCAAAACTTAGGACACATGTTCATGAGCTCATTCTGAGGTCACGTGAAAAAAAAATCATGACAATTGGCCACTTGGTGGCGCTATAAAATGGTTATAACTTGTGAGCGGAAAGAGATATTTTCCCTAAACTTGGGACACGTTCATAAGTTCAATCTGAGTTGACATGAAAAAATCGTGACAATTGGCCACTTGGTGGCGCTATAACAGTTAAAAAAATCATGAAAATAGCTATAAGCGCACCCAACCGTTAGTCTACTGAAAATTGGCACGCAGTGTCTTTGTCCAGGGTGCCATGGTAGTCTATGAGAACATTGGTGTATCTCAAAAAACTCAGTATACGTCATTGGCACAATGCCTTGAAGGAGCCTTAGAAGTTTCAAGCCAGTGTTTTTTCACAGGAGGGACCTCCTAAGACTCCTGAATCCTTGCCGAGTCCAACAATACCAAACATGCCAGGTTTCGCCTTATGGTTTTTGTAAGTGTCATTTAGAGCTTTAAAAAATTGTGGTTATCTTCAAAGCCGTTAGTCCGATCGAGACAACAACAAAAAAACAAAGGAAATTTGAAAACATAGGTAAATAGCTAAACAATAACGCCAAAATGTTAAAATTATGATAGGAACTGACAAAAAAATAAATTAAATCCAATCAATTTCACCCATGGATAATTTTGATGCTCTCACATGTTTGAAACGAACAATGATGGATTGTGATGAAATTTGTTTTGAATTGGGACTGGCGAATCCCCGTCCATACTGTCAATGACCATTCGCAAAGACCCGCCCACTTTAGTTACTGTTGCTATGTCTGACAAGCGACGCCACTCTCACACCACACCAAGTTCTCACGCAGTGAAAAATACATTGCGGATCAGAGAGGAGACTGCGCGCTGACAGACAAGTACTTTTGATATGAAACAAAGTTTCACCTTTCAAATGTAGTCATTTTTTAGAGACATTTAAACAATAAATACCATTTTGTGACTCTTTAATGTGTCTGACAGATCGCTGTAGACTCGAGGCTCAGTTAAAGCTGCTCGTGAACCGATCATCTCTTCCTTCTAGTTAATTTATAGCATTAAAATAAACATGAATGAACATAAAAGGAATGTTGTTTTAAAGTGCTAAGACGTCAGCACACTTTGTTTTTCAAATTTAAATCCTCCAATGTTAATCCACTAACTCTCCTGACTGCTTTGTTGGACAAAATGGCGGATTATGATTAGTCAGATCGCCTGTCAATCAAACTCCCTGCGAAGGGTCAATTGAGAATGCCGTGCGCACAATCCTGATCTAATCGACAACTTTGCAGTTGCACATAGGAAAGCCTGGAAAATCCCGCTATAATGTAAGAGAGCATCTTTTTTATGTATTTGGACCTAGGCCTAACAATGTGTTATGGTGCGCTGTCACCAGTGTTTTTTTTTGTTGTTTTTTTTGTTTTTTGGTGAGCATAGGCTACTCCTTATTTTGTTAATCATCTCATCTCTTATATGCTGTGTATGATCATATCCTGCCCTATTCATGGTAGCCTACTCACGGACATTGCGTCATCAATGTCATCAATTGCGTCATCAAGGGGCCGGCCTTGATAATCCTACTTAAGGGCCCAGTGTTGGCTCGTTACGCCACTGAATATAATTGTCTAAACTCCTTATCAAAATTACATATTTACAACAAATTTGACACATATATATGGGCACACTTTGAGTACTACTAATAAAAGTGGTGGAGATCAGGCAAGACTGTAAGAAGACTCAGGCAAAAAGGTGCTATAACTGTAAAAATGCTTTAAAACCATATATTTCCTATGGTAAACTGCCTGTATTGGCTGTAAATTGACTTTTTCATCTATGATGGCAGTTGTTAAATGCTTGCTAAATAAAACTTAATGTCTTTTGATGCTTGTGTGCTTAAAGGCCTTAACTGCTTGAACCCCGATAAATGCTGCTTGCAGCTTTAATAATAATTGCATTCGTGAAGATTGCTTTTAGTACATACTGTACAGTGTATTGGTTATTAAGTAACCAAGGTAATGCAGTCTACTGTGAAACGTTGAATTTGTAATCACTAAACCACTTATTTTTTCATTCGTATAGGCTACTGTTATTTTTTCTGCTTGGTAAGTTGCTCCCCAAGAGTAAATTAATAAAATTATTTAAATTAATCTTTAAAATTAAATTAATCTTAATTAAGCAACAATTTAAAATAATCGTTGTAGCACAGTAACAACTAATTAGTTATTGTTTTGAAAACCCCTTCTGTATGCAGTACAGTCCAGTCAGCAACCACATGTTTTTTAACAATTAGTTATGTATTTCTCAATACTAGTAGATATTTTCAAAACTCTTCAGACTGTCAGTACAACCGCAGAGTCTGAGCTCTAAACTGTGGATCAGTTTGTCATTGCTTTGATACAAAATGCTTTCGATGACCATATTCTCTGTTAATTTTACACATTTACATAACACTTTCAAAAAGAAAAAAATACACACAGCCTATTGTTTAAAATAATACTAAATATTAATATTGTGACTCTGTTGGTGTAGGTTTGTGAGTCAGTGTTTTGGTGAAAGTGGAAGAGATCTGCCTATCGAGCTCCAATATGGATGACACTCAAAAATCCAGTGATGATATTCATGCAGAAATCAGGTACTCTTATTAAAGACTTGAAATAGTACATATTGATACACCAGTAGAATTCCACAGTGAAGTCAGGTATAAAGATATGTCAGTTTTATATTATAGTATAATTGCATAGTTGTATAGTATTATTTTTCTCCTAGTAACTGCATAAAAATTGCTTGAGTGTTTCCGGGACAAAAACTTGTAAAATGTTATAATGTTATGTGGTAACTGTATGCTATTTACAGAATAATTTACTCTGGAATATGAAATTATTGAAAAAGATGTTAATGTAGACATAATGGGTAGCAAGTGGTCCTTTGCCATATGTGTACAGTAAATGTGTATGTTCATATGTCTGTATGTTTTAAATCTAAAATGAACAAACATGTATTAAAACTGTGAAATCTTGGTACATGTGTGGGAACGTCTAGGTTACTAATGTAACCCCCATTCCCTGAAGCAGGGAACAGAGACGTTACGTCGATATTGATGTATTGGGGTCTTACCTGGGAGCCCAGTCACCTCCAAGTGGTTACAAAATGAGCCAATGAACATTGGCCAGTGAGATTTGCATGCCGAGTCACACCTACCCGGACGTACTGGTATAAATACATAGGACCGGCATTACTTACTTCATTCATGCTTTGTTGAGGAGCCGAGACAAGAGCCCAGCCATTCAGTGGTGGTTCATGGCTGTGGCAGGGGGAAGTGATGTCCATTTACATTAATTTCCTATAGATGTTCCCATTCAGTCAGTCACGTTTGACTTTACTTCGATACTGACGTATTGGGGCCATATGGAAAGCGCCACAGCCACTGAACTGTGTTACGAGTGTTGGAGACGTAGATGCTGGAAAGCAGCTGTAAGAACTGATTTTCCTGCTAAAACAAAACGCACCCTGCAATAAAGCCATAAAATGCACCCTGGACAACAGATAGCAAAGACAGAGCACAGAACCTTGTCCTGCCCAAACTTATCTCCTTGTCCCCTTGTTTGACTTCAACTCACCCCTGACAAATAAATGTTACATCTTGTTTTATTCTGAAGTTTTAGAAATCATTCATTTTAGTAGATTAATGTGTAGTCTGGTGTTTCCGCAAATCTTTGTCCAGGATAGATCAAACTGAAGGCACTTTGAATGGAGCATGGGGCACATCTTAGGAAGACCTTCTGATTTCTGACTATCTCCTGACTTAGCATGTTGTACGCTGCAAATATTATAAAAAAATTACACCTATGGGTCTGCAGTGAGCGGCTGCTTAGGGTAAAATACTTGCACTGCACCCTCTGACTATTTCAGGACTGGCTAGTTTGTGATCGTGAGCGCACATTCGCAACGTGACGTCTCAAAGCGACACGAGGTCCGTAATGAACGAATATTTGAAATTATGAGATGCCCAGAATAATCAAAGATCTAAATTAATTCATAATCAATATTTTCATATCTAATTCATATCTGATCAGAAACACAATCTAAATTTGATTATCATTTGAAATTGGAGTCAGATTACGCATAGAGCTAAAGTAATACTAAAACTAAATTCCAATAAATTAAGTGAACTTCACTGGAGCGCTGAAAAGACATACACGCATTATACCTTCGCCAGGCCGTGTGCCACTTAGCGAACTGCTCTCACAAAGTCGTAACCTACCCAGCGCCCCATGCAAGCCCGAGGCTAGTGCTCAATACCAGACGGGATGGAAGGGACAGGGACAGGACACTCTGAGGTGCCATATGGTGCCTCGTCCCTGAGAGAGCAGAGTTGGCGGGCGAGTTGTGACATGTGACGGGGGCGAAGACCACCTTCATGGTTGATTTATGCTACGGTCGGTGTGTTGTCCGCCCGGAACAGAACATGCTTGCCGTGCAGCAAAGGTCGAAACCGGCGTAGGGCAAGGAGTACTGCTAGCAACTTGAAGCAATTGATATGCCACTGCAGTCGAGGTCCTGTCCAGGAGCCCGAGGCAGCATGCCCGTAGCAAACGTCACCCCAGCTGGTGGTGGAGCCATCTGTCGTGACAACAACATGCCTGGATGCTAGTTCTAGAGGCTCTCCGGCCCGTAGAAATGCAAGGTCCGACGACGGGCTGAATGTTTGGCGACAGCTTGGTGTGATGGCCACATGGAGCGCGCCATGCCCCTCTCGGGAGTCGGCCGTTTAGCCAGTGCTGAATCGGTCTCATATGCATCAATCCGAGCGGCATGACCACGGCTGCGGATGCCATATGCTCCATGAGCCTCTGAAATTGCTTCAGTGGAACTGCTATCTTCTGCCTGAACATATTCAGGCAGTTCAGCACCGACTGCGCATGGTCGTTGGTGAGATGTGCTGTCATTATGACCGAGTGCCACTCCACACTGAGATAAGAGATGCTATGCATAGGGGAGAGCTTGCTCTTCTCCCAATTGACCCGAAGACCCAAATGGGTGAAGTGCCCGAGCACCACGTCCCTGTGTTCGCATAACTAATCTCAGGATGGAAATTGAGCCAATGGGACGGGCTGGGAAGCGCTAGTCAGGCTCTGTGCGAGTGGCACCAGCACTGGGGCAGCTCGCGGTGGCTTGGTGGCAGTGTCACGCCGGGGAAAGATATGTTTTATGGCCTCAGTCTGCTTTTGGACTGCCGAGAACTGCTGGGAAAGGCCTGGGAGATGGGGGCATCGAGAAAGCAAACTTTGTCTGCGTCCATCTCAGCCAGGTCCAAGCAGAGATGACACTCCTGGACCACCAGAGTGGACATCGTCTGGCTGAGGGCCCGCACCATGACTTTCGTTGCCAGGAGGGCAAGGTCAGTCGCCGTGCGCAGTTCCTGCAATAACCCCGGCTCAGAACTACCCTCGTGCAGCTCTTTGAGAGCTTTTGCCTGATGGACCTGCAGGATGGCCATGGCATGCAGGGCAGAGGCGGCCTATCCAGCTGCTGGGTAAGCCTTAGGAGCCAGAGCTGCCATCGTCTTACCCACCTTGGACGGGAGGCGCGGACAATTCCATCAGATGGCGGCACTTTGCAGGCACAAGTGCACCACAATTGCACTCTCTACCTGTGGAACATCCACGTCACCCTTGGCAGCCCCGTCATCAAGGGTGCTGAGAGGGGAGGAGAAAGAATAATTGCTTCGGCAGTAAAAGATGCCTTCCACGTCTTCTGAACCTCATCATGCACCTCTGGGAAGAAAGGCACTGGACCGTGCACCACACCCAGGAACCAATTATCCAACCACGAGCGCTCGGGACACGGTGGAGGGTTCCACTCAAGCCCAATGCCCGCGGCGGCCCGGGAAAGCATGGCTGTCAGCTCTGGATCTGATTCAGCACAAGCTACAACGCCGTTACCATCCACAAACTCTCTCTCAGCATGCTGTCTGACCGGTATGCGAGACACCGGTCATTGCTGTCAGATGAGGTCAGGGATCGACCACATCCAGAAACACACGGTCGAAAAGACATCTTGAAAAAGATGCTGATCACTCGTGTTGCTCTTTTAGGGAACATGAATGCCGCTGATATGTGCCTTTACACCGGCAGATGAGAACCCACGACGAGCTGGCGAAAAAAGATCGGAGATCACACCTAAAAGCAATGAAAATTGCTTTTTGCTCTCTTGTTTGAGAAATCTGCTCAACAGAAGAAGTGACTGAAATATGAGAGATTGTCTTCTTCCAACCGCTCAGCTCCAAAGCAAAATATGAATGAAGTGAGTAATGCCGGTCTTATTTATACCCGTATGTCCGGGTAGGTGTGACTCGGCATGCAAATCTCACTGGCCAATTTTCATTGGCTCGTTTTGTTACCACTACCAGGCGAGACCCCAATACGTCAGTATCAACGTAACGTCGAACGTGACTGACTGAATGGGAACAGTTAAGACTGATGGTGGAGATCATGTGAACTGGTGTCCAGTATAATGACCTCACTCTTTTTCCTTTATTCTAATCACAGACGAACATCAAGTTCATCAGATTCAGAAATAGCTGAGGTATTGTCTATGATGAGAGCAATGTCTCTGCTGCGGTCTTTTCGTCACAGAAACCGCCACAGGTACAGATATACTAATAGCAGAACTTTTGTAATGTGCAATATGTTTTTTACATACAACTGAAAATTCTTTTCATTTAGTATGCTATCCCAATATATAGATTAGAAAGCATATCTTCACAAAAATAAATGTTTAAATGTTGTCTCTTGAAAGTGGAAGTGTATGTTTATTAATTAGTTTTGCTAATGTGCTACCCTTACGAAAAAAAAGTATACTTCAAGGTCATTTTATGAAGTATACTTGAGTAATGTTCAAGTATATTTTTAAGTATACTTTATGTAGTAAGTATACTAATGTCAATATGTACTAGTAGTAAACTTGTAAGTGTACTATTTTAATACTGCTTGGGACTAAATTGGCCCACTTGAAGTATATAAAAGTATATGTTTAAGTGTACTATAAAGTGTAACAGTAGTAAACTTTAAGTGCACAACTAGTTCATAATTACGTTTCTCATTTGCACTGCAAGTGAACTTATGGGTATACTAGTAGTTCACTATTGTAATACTTGTAGCAACTTTGAAGTATACTCTCAGTAAACTACTAGTTTTCTTTTAATGTACTCTCAGTAAACTACTAGTTTAGTAGTTTTATACTGCAAGTATACTTGCAAGTTTTCTTTTAGTGTACTCTCAGTAAACTACTAGTTTAGTAGTTTTATACTACAAGTTTTCTTTAAGTGAACTTAACATCATACTTCTAGTTTACCATTTATATATTATTTTTGCTCTTTTAGTGTACTCTCAGTAAACTACTAGTTTAGTAGTTTTATACTACAAGTTTTCTTTAAATGAACTTAACATTATACTTAAAGTTTACTATTTATATACAATTATGCAGTTGCAGTAGGCCTATACTACTATGTTCAAATGTTATTTTTTATACTTGAAAAATACCTTTAACTCTACTTTAATTTTAAAAACATTTTATTAGCTTCATGCATCCTTTTTTATCAACACTTGAATGTCGGTAAGTTTCATAAAGAAAGGCAACATTTTAAACAAAATAGTTGAGAAAATCACATTTTTGTCAAAGACTAAGTTACGCCTTGATCAGATTCAGAACGATGATCAAACACAGATGGAGTAAATCGAGTCCGACACCCCCACAGCTTCAGTCATTTTTCCTTCATGGGTTAGGCCTACGCTTCATTTCATTTGGAAACATTAAGCAGTTTTGATTTACAAGCTGTTTGATGATCACATTATTTTACATTTGAGTGAGCAATCTTCTATCACTTGTTTCAGCTTCTTCTTCTCCTGTATTTTGATCCGGAGATTCTGTACTAGAAGATGTGTCATAGCGCCCCCTAACGTATACCAGTGAAAACATGGGTAGCTGGAAAGTTCAGTCAATGGTGGGGAAAAGTTGAATTAAAGTAAATTCCTATGTACACCAGTGGACTAGCCTACACAAAAATTCAGATACGCAGAATTAGAAACATATCTGTTTTATATCAATATTCTAATCAATATTTTCAAACAAAGTTTCATAAGACTGTATATGAAAAATGATGTAAAAAAAGTATATTTAATAGGCTACTCGATCAAAAGAGTTAACACAACTACAAGCCAAGTATACTTTGAATAATTAAACTTTTAAGTATATCTCGATCAAAAGATTGAGTACAAGTATAGGCCAAATATACTTGGGCTTTTCTCTCAGTATAAGTCAAGTACACTTAAGTGTAATTAAGTATATTTTTGAGAAGTATATAAAATGTAGACTGAAAGTATGCTTTCTTCTTTTTAGTTGAAAAGTATACTAATAGAACACTTGAATAAACTTATTTTCCATGCTTATTTTATTTGCTATATAAGCTCTTCCAGCCGAAAGTTTGTTACTATATAAAGCTGAACATGTTAGGCTAGTTTATAAGACGATGTGTAATATTATGTTTTTTTAAAAAAATATTTAATAAGCTACTCAATCAAAATAGTAAACACAAGTACAAGCCAAGAATACTTAGAATACTTAATTATACTTTTAAGTATATCTCGATCAACAAGTATAGGCCAAATATACTTACACTTTTCTGTCAGTATAAGTCAAGTATACTTAAGTGCAATTTGAAGTATATTTCTGAGAAGTACATAAAGTATATTTCTGAGAAGTATATAAAAAGTAGACTGAAAGTATACTTTCTTATTTTTAGTTTAAAATAAGTATACTAATAGCACACTTGAATAAACTTCTTTTTCATAAGGGTATACAGTAAGTATGTGATTTAGTGACATTTTTGTGTGCCTATTTGTGCCCTAAGTAAATAATTAAGTGTTTAAGATTGAAGTGGTTCTTACTAGAGGTCAATTTAATGATTGAGGGGATTTCTGTCGCAGTCTGTTAATGTATTTATTTTAATTGAATGTGATTTTAGAGGTGCGCCGAATGTTACAGTCTAAATGTTACACTCTTACAGTTCAGTCCGGCAGAAAAAATCAGACTCACCAGAGCCCAGCCGTGTGTCTATGAAGAGTGACTGGTCTATGGATCCTCCACCACTTTTAAGTACTAAAAAGAAATCATCAGTCTCACCAGAGCCCAGCCGTGTGTCTATGAAAAGTGACTGGTCTATGGATCCACCACCACTTTTAAGTACTAAAAATAAATCATCAGACTCACCAGAGCCCAGCAGTGTGTCTATGAAAAGTGACTGGTCTATGGATCCACCACCACTTTTAAGTACTAAAAATAAATCATCAGACTCACCAGAGCCCAGCCGTGTGTCTAAGAAATCATCCGACTCATGGATCATGGATCAATTACTACATATATCTGCATTCAGGTACAATATTTCAGCATACATAGGGTGTCAGTATTGTTAAAACACTAAGGAAAAACATTCACTGATTCACAGCACATTGTTTTGCTCTCTTTGAGATCGCAGCCAGCACTGTCTTTCGCTGTAATCCAACACCAGCTTTGAAGAGGCGTTCTCCCAAAGAAGCAGACTCATTTTTTTTCTATTTTTTAAGTTGAAACACTCACAGATAAGATTGCAGAGCAGGAACAGTACAACCGCTCGGCTCCGAAGCGAAAAGCAAATATGCGACGCACCTGTTGCTCTTATGCTCTCGCTGCGAGGCAGAGCAGCTGATGCAATTATCGCATGCCAATATGAATTGGCTCGTTTTGTTACACTCGAAGTAAATTGGTCTCTTAAGCCCAGGACACACTAAGCCGACGGTCGGACAGTTTTTGTGTGTCGGCCAACTAAGTTTTCTCAGTGTGTCCCGCACAGTTGCGCACAGTCGGCTGAAATTGGTCCTCGTCTGCTTTTTTCCGGCCAATTCGACATGTTGAATCAGCGTTGGGCCGTCGGGGAGAGAGAGAAATCTGATTGGCTGTTCAGCTTAGTGAACGAGTCAGTACACGAGAATAATAGCAAAACAGCGAGCAAAGAAGTCAAAACGGTACAGATAGAAGGCTGTTCTATTGTTACGTCATCTTACCTGAGTGTTCCTTGTCGAATAGGCTATTTCAATATTAACATGAGCGGAGTGGAATAAAGAAAGTGTTTAGCAGGTTTGATATTCAAAACTGTAAGCACACACTGCTTTGTTTATGGTTTGTGTATTTGCAGCCTGCAGCGTCGGTTTCCCTTTTTGAATGACGAATATACAGTAGATGAATATATCTTCAGAAATAGACAGTTGTCTCATTTACACGCAGAACCATTTACATTCTAGCTGACAGTCAGCTGTAGTTCTCTCGGTATGTTCAAGTATGAAAGGGAACTAAAATATGTAGAAGAATATATATATATAATTTTTTTTCTTTCTTTCTGTAAAACAAAGAATGTGCAGGACCTTGAGTACTTTTTTAAATAACAGTGGGCAGTTCAACTGCTCAGGGCAAACAAGGGACTCATGAACAACTATCACAAAACTAAAAGTTTTGAAAAAACAAACAAACAATACAAATAGAAAATAAGTATATTTAACATTTTGCAAATTATGCAAGGTTTATGAATATTTCTGAACACAACTGTATATCCATACATCAGTGCAATGTGCAAACAACATACACAATAATGGCAAAAAATATAATACCAACCAGCAAATCCAGAGGAAAAAAAAAACACATTATATATAAGTTATAAATTGATTTGCATTTCAGTATGTGAAATAAGTATTTGATCCCTAAGCAAAACATAATTTAGCACTTGGTGGAGAAACCCTTGTTGTCAGGGTTCTGCCCTGGCAGCCTTGTCTGTGTTGTCTTTGTTTCATGTTTCTAAGTTTGTCTTGTGTTTGAGTACATGGCACTGTCTTGGTTTGTGTTTGCCATGTGCTCCTCTATGAAGGACTAAAAATGCCAGAACGAAAAATAAATAAATAAATAAATAAAAGTAGAAATAAATAAATAAATGCAGAAATAATAGTGAAAATAAATACATTTTGGTAATATAAATGGCTATTTCTGTATTTTTACATGTATTTATTTATTTATTTATTTATGCATTTCTATATGTATTTATTTATGTATTTATACATTTATTTATATATTTATGTATTTATATATTTATTTATATATTTATATATGTATTTATTTCTACATTTATTTATTTCTACATTTATTTATTTCTGTATTTCCACATTTCTACATTTATTTATTTCTGTATTTCCACATTTCTACATTTATTTTTCCCTGCGCCTGTATGCTAATTGCCTAAGCCACGCCCCCTCTCAACATTCGGTAACAGGCGCTTTGGCAGCTGTCACAGTAGGAGACATTTCACAGGAGGCAATTGATGATTTTTTGGAGACAGAAAGATTATATATCATCTCGAAGTCACCAAAAGGGCCTTAACTATGCATTGGAGGGTTATATTAATAATTGTATTGTTGAGAAGGTCGATAAGCTTCAGCTCCAGACAAAGATTTACAGTTCACAGTGTAAACGTTATAGTTTGGTGCTATTTCGCTTCAAACGCTCGCTTTATACGCGCGTCCTATTCGCTTTGGATTCAAAATGTTCAAGCGTCGAACTAGACGCGATACGCGCGAATTTGACGCTCTATTCGCGTTTGGTGTGAGCGCAGAATAATGAACAGGCTGCGATGTCAAGATTGCTGGAATGTGTGTGTGTGTGTGTGTGTGTGTCAGAGAGAGAGAGGCGCGGGCGCGATCGAACAGTGGAAACATAAAAACATACTCAATTTTGTTCATACAGGACATCATTAAAACTGCAAAGTGTTTAGCCTACTTATATTTGTGTAAAACACAACATTATGCTTTTGTCAAACTGTAACCTACAACTGTCACCCAACCAAAATCACACACACACACACACACACGCTGTTTAAAAGCCAAAATGACAAGAAAAAACATAAAAACGAATGAAAACTGACTAACTGCAATGCATTTCAATGGACGTGGAAGCAGAGAATGTCCGAGTGTATTGGGTTAGCTGTGCGCACTGTGATTGGCTCATCGCGTTTGGGGGCGTGGCTTAGCCATAGGTCAATTAGCATACATGCGCAGGGAAAAATAAATGTAGAAATGTGGAAATACAGAAATAAATAAATGTAGAAATGTGGAAATACAGAAATAAATAAATGTAGAAATGTGGAAATGTAGAAATAAATAAATGTAGAAATAAATACATATATAAATATATAAATAAATAAATAAATATATATATATACATAAATATATAAATAAATGTATAAATACATAAATAAATACATATAGAAATGCATAAATAAATAAATAAATACATGTAAAAATACAGAAATAGCCATTTATATTACCAAAATGTATTTATTTTCACTATTATTTCTGCATTTATTTATTTATTTCTACTTTTATTTATTTATTTATTTATTTTTCGTTCTGTCATTTTTAGTCCTTCATACTCCTCATGTCTCTTTTGTTTATCTCTTGTCCTATTTTGCTTAGCTTTAGCTCTGGTGCATTATAACCTAGTTTGGGTTCTCTTTTGTTTTAGAATTTTATTTTTAGTTATTTTCTTCAGGTCTTATTTTTTCCTGTTAAGTGGAAGTCTTGCTTTTTTTCTATTCCAGTTTTTTATTTCTATGATCTTAGTCTCTTTTTTTGTTGCTTTTTTCAATAGTTTGCTTTAGTTATATTTATTTCTTTACTTTTTGTTTCTCTAGTCTTTCTTATCAGTTTAATTTTGGTTTTCTTTATTGTTGCTATATCTTGTCTGTCTTGTCTTGAGTCTTGTATGTTCTTCTGTGTTTTCCTGCCCTGTATCCGGAGTTCCTTGGCCACTGACTCTACTGCCTGGCAGCCTGACTGGTGCAGCTAACACCAGTTTCAAGCCTCTGGTTCTGTGAGCCTCTGCCTGGCAGCAAGACTGGTGTTACATCTGAGATCTACATCAAGCTATAAGTTCCCTGTGTTCCTGCCTGGCCTTTCCTTCTGAGCTGCCTCTATTGGATTAAGGTCTGGAGACTGGCTAGCCCACTCCAAGACCTTAATGTGATTCTTCTTGAGCCACTCCTTTGTTGCCTTGGCCGTATGTTTTGGGTCATTGTCATGCTGGAAGTCCCATCCACGACCCATCTTCAGTGTTCTGTCTGAGGGAAGGAGGTTTTCCAAGATTTTATGGTACATGGCCACGTCCATCAGCCCCTCAATACCTGTACCCTTACCAGAGAAACAGCCCCAGAGCATAATGTTTTCACCTCGGTGCCTGACTGTAGGGATGGTGTTCTTTGGGTCATAGTCAGCATTTCTCTTCCTCCAAACACGGCGAGTTGAGTTGATGCCAAAGAGCTCAATTTTGGTCTCATCTGACCACAGTACTTTCTCAGGGTGTCCGCGCGGTAGTAAAAAGTAGTAAAAGGTAGTAAAAAGAATCTACCAAAATTAAGGCCCTTGAAAGGTAGTAAAAGGTAACAAACGCAATTTGACTTGGTAGTAAATTTTTCATCACCACCTAAATATATGAGTTTCCATTTTTTTGCTTAATATTTGTGTCTCCATATTTTAACTTCATCTAGCATAATTTAAAAATATATACGGTGCTAACAACAGGACCTGACGGGCTCGACATTAACGCTTGTCCGGGACAAGTGGATTTTTTGAAGGGACAAGTAAAAGAGAATTTTACTTGCCCGACCGGACAAGTAGCCTGACTAAACGTCAATGACAAAAAAAAATAACTAGGGAATCACTAAAATGAGAGAATGATTCTGTTTGTATTATATTTATTGTAAGTTGCGATCGATAGTGGATAAGTATTACTGACGGTAACAAGGTTGCACTGTTGAGGCTCGCGCAGCCTCTCGAGGAGAAGTCCAAACAAATGTAAACTCAGTTTAAACTCAGTTAACAACACACTGCCAGTGCCCCAATTCAAAATGTGTTTTAATATTTTTAACATATGATACAGTTTAGCAACCTCACACGACGAGTGCCGTTTTCCTGAATACCATCACGACTGAAAATGTGACATTGCTTTGCTTTCATACAACAGTTCAATAAACAGTTCGAATTAAGTCACTTACATTTTAGACACAATATTGACTGTTTTTGTTCTGTTTCAGCCGCGAAAATAGTTCCAAACAAAGATCACAGCAGAACCATAACGCATCTCACAGCAACACTTAACCGTGTTTCATTACTGAATGATTCAGCGTTTTGAACGAATTGGCTGAGTCAAAGATTCAATGTCCCGTTCATAAACATGTCTCATTCTTGAATGAATCAGTTGTTTGAATGAATCGTTTGAATGAATGACTCAATGACTCGCTCATTAAGACGGTCGTCTGCCGCCTCCTACTGGCGGTTTACTTTCATGTTTAAAAGTATCATTCTTTCCAACGTTTCTTATTTGTATATTCCAAAATATTTAAAACGATCTCATATTCATAACATTATTTAATGCAGTTGTACATTTTCAGTGTAAATGATTTAATTTGATCAGCCCTACCTAGGGTAACAACAGCCCTATATCTTATTAGGATATTCCAATTTAATCTATTGATAAAATATAAAACTAAAGATGAAGCATACATTTAATAAGATTTTGGGGGTGGGGTGGGGTTACCATATCTGCACCTTTAAAGCCCTTTAAAGGTGCAGATATGACAATATGCAGATTTAAATATATCAGAGCTGATTGAACACAGATGAGGATATTTCTTCAGAATAAATTATATTTACAGCACACACACACACACACCAAAAAAATTCCGGACAAGCAACTTTTTTACTCGGACAAGTGAATGACAGATTTACTTGTCCAAAGGACACATGAAAAGGCTTAATGTCGAGCCCTGAGTGAGTCGGAGTTGATAGCAATGACAAAGTGCCAAGGTTATTATTCACCTTATTAGGGCTAAGGGCTGTGGTTAGGATAACTCAAGGGCTAGGGTTAAGATAAGGACAACTGAAACTCAACTAGACACTACAAAAAAAAACATAATTGACAATGACAATACTTAATGATCACAATTAAACATTAGTGTACCTAATATGTATGATGGGTGTGGTGCTTTGCATACCCCTCCCACCCCCCCACACCCCCCAAAAAAGGGCTGCTGCTTGATGTCGTGTTGGTAGTAAAAAATATTGTGGAGGTGGTAAAAAAGGTAGTAAAAGGTAGTAAATTCATCTCTATGATTCCTGCATATACCCTGTTTCTCCCAAGCCTTCTCAGAATCATTTAGATGTTCATTGGCAAACTTCAGGTGGGCTTGTACATGAGCCTTCTTGAGCAGGGGGACCTTGCGGGCACCACAGGATTTCAATCCATTGCGGCGTAGTGTGTTTCCAATGGTTTGCTTGGTGACTGTGGTCCCAACTGCCTTGAGATCATTAACAAGCTCCTACTGTGTAGTTATGGACTGATCCCTAACCTTTCTCATGATCATTCTTACCCCATGAGGCCAGATCTTGCATGGAGCTCCAGACCAAGGGCGATCGATGGTTACTTTGTCTTCAATCTTGTCCCTGATGTCCTTTGACAGCTTTTTGGTCTTGCTCATGGTGGTGAAGAGGTTGTAATGGAAGATACAGATTCTATGGATAGGTGTCTTTTATACACATAACGAGCTGACGTTAGGAGTACTTTCTTAAAGTGACAGGACTAATCTGTGTTTCACATGCGGCACATAACAAATCTGTGGGAGGCAGAATTCTTGCTGGTTGGTAGGGGATCAAATACTTATTTCACTCAATCAAATGCTAATCAATTTATAACCTTTTATATAGTGTGTTTTTTCTGGATTTTTGGTTGATATTCTGTCTCTATCCGTTAAAATAAACCTACCATAATAATTTACCTTAATTTCCTTGTCATCAAAATCATCAGGGGATCAAACAATTATTTTCTCCACTGTACTAGAAAGGTATAAACTAGTTTAAAAATGTCATACCAGAATGGGCCTCTTTTTTTTTAAATGCCAAAATGTTTAAGATACGGAAATAGTTTGTATAGTTGTGCATTCTTTGTGCATTTTTATTGCTTAGTATTTTGGTGCACAAGACTGTACATTCTTGTGAATTATTTCTTAGTAATTTAATCCTCACCTGAAGTTTTACCATAAAATGTATATTGGTAACACATCTCCCTACATCAGCAGAAACATCACATTGTAGTGTGTTTTTCTTGTTTAAATGTGATGTCTGTTGATTTAGATGTTTATTTGATTTAGAATTTCTGGATTTAATTGGGCTCTACGATATGAATGTTGTACACTATAGCATACACAAATTACCCATAGCAGATCTATACAGGTGGAGCTGGGAAAGGTGGAGGCTTTCTGAAAGCGCGCTGCACTGCTAAGGAAAATGCTATCCAAGTATTTGAAGGTTGAGCAGTGAGCTCATTGGCTATTGATACGGCAGGAACCACTCAGCTGCACCCTATAGAGCGCCTTATAACTATGTGATTATGAACAGGTGAGTAAAAGGACCTATAAGCCTGCACCATCTAGAGTTTCATGCCAGAACTTTGTATTTAATAACACACACTACACAACATAGGCTATGTGTGTATTGTGTGTTATTAAATAAGAAGTACAGACCTACAGTACGAAATACAGTAATTGTTAAGTGTGTGGTGTCACACACTGGCAGCCAGACAACTTTTCAGACCTATTTGAAAATAATGCAACAACGCCCCCTTCTGGCTATAATGAGTCATTAATACTAATGTATGCTGAACAATACATCAAAACAAGCAATTAAAAATAGACATAAATACTTAAATCCAAAGTAAGGATTATAGTAAGGAATATTTTAATAATTGCAATAATTTATGTGGCTCTGTGGCTGAGCAGCTACGCAAGTTTTATAATACAAATCATTTCAATCATTTCTGTGATAAGCCTCTTAAAAAATCTAAATTGATTTACAAAACAACTTTTAGATTTTTACTTTTGGTTATTTAGTTTAGTTATGTCCTTGTGGTAAAACACTGACAGTCAGATTTATTAGTGAAAGCTCCCCTCTGAAGCTGCAATGGTTTATTTCCACTGTTGCTTTTTGACCAAAGTCCAAATCGAATGTTAAAGTTTAACATTGTTGGGAGACGGACATTTTAGCCTACCAAAAAGAACTGCGTCACATTGTTCAAATGGAATAAAGAGTGAGTATCAAAGCTCTTTCTTATTCACAACAGCATGAGTGAAGATTGCTTGTAGCCTATGGTGGAACATATTTTGTTAAATTGTGGTGAGCCTCCATTGTACAAAATCAATCGCTGTTACAGCTCTTGGTAACTTGAGTACTGAGGCCGATGACAGTTAAAGAAATATTTTGAACCTAATCTTAATGGTCCGTGTATCATTTCATTTCCTGTTTGGAATGGAATAACGAGAAATGAAAACCACCTCGTTTATTCGTTTTATTCGAAAAATGAGATTTTGGCTCGATTTTTCATTTTTCGTTTGTGGTTGAAATGAAATGATCAAAAAGTACACGGACCCTTAATCTTGTCCATTTTAATTTGGGGGTTTTGAGTTTAAATCACTTTATAAGCATTCATAATTAATTACATGTTTGTTGTGTAGCATACCGGGTCCGTGTACTTTTTCGTTCATTCATTATTCTATTTCGGAATGAAAGATGAAATTTAAAAAAAGGTGCAGCTTGTTTTTTGTTTAAAAGAAAAAAAGCAGATATGGCTGTATTTTGTTTTCCAAATGTATTGTTGTCATCAAATAATAGTATTAGAAAATTGGACTACATTTCCGATCGTTTTTTAATTTGTAATATTTATTTGTACGTTTATTGTATTTCATTTGACTGATCCTATCTTTACCCGGAAGTAAATTACACCGTCGTGCGAACAGTGGCGGAACTAGAGTTTTATACATGGGGTGGCCAGGGGGTGGCCACTGCTACTTTCGGGGGTACACAGTACACACACACACACACACAGTGGAAAAGCTTATGGAAGGAATTGGGTCACTCTGTTTGTGTCTATAAGTGTTGAACATCCAAAATATTTGCAGAAAACAAAGCTTAAGCACCAAGGAGATAAGATACCGCATGTGTCTGTTATGTACTGCTGCGTTTATTTACAAAAAAACTCACATTTACAAAAAAAAAAACTGTTTTTTTAATTGTACTTGAAAAATGTAAACAATTGTATTGCCCATCAATATAAAATCTTATCCTAGGAAGATTTAATACAACATAATTCTTTCTTTATAATAATTTATAATTATTCTTTCTAAATATAATTATTTTTTTGTGTTCATTTTTGGGTGAACTATCCTTTTAATCTGGCAAAATCATCTCAACTTAAATTCCTGAATTGGGTATGTGATTGACTGCCTGTGTCTGGTAGATGCTCTGACCTGTTGCTGGTCCTGAAGTCTGACCACACTGACTCTGACTAGCCAGTGGTGATGCAAGGGCTGGGGTCTGTTTGCACCTGATCTGCCTGTTAGTCATTTTAAGCCAAAATGGGGGTCAACCTTGAACAAATTGCAACAGAAGCAAACTCAACAGAAGCAAGAGATTGGGTTTGGGACTGGGTCTGTGGGACTGTTTCTGGGGGACGAGTCTGAGGGAAGAACAGGAGACAATGGTAAGGAGAATGCAAAGGACAAAAGGTAAAATAAAAAGTGAATCCCCAGAAACAGTTTTCGAAACTTTCCCCTAATGGGATTCTTCTAGACTTTTTTTCCTTACTCAGGACATATTGAGGATACAAAATTATTTGAGTTTGCTTCTGTTGCAATTTGTTCAACCTTTTTTCATAAAATGACTGGACTATGTTTGTGCTTATTTAAAAAGTACTCTGATATCTCTCCCTTTCTTTTCATGTTTAATTGACCCTGTTCAAAAATATGACAAATTTAAAATATGATTCCAATCATATTTATATTCTAATCATCATCCAATTACCAACATTTTTATCTTAACTCTTTCTCGCAGTAGCCTATAAAAAAAATGGTGTTTTTGGTAATTTTCACAATTTCATGGCACCCCAGAACATTTTGTTGTATGAATATCTCAACATACCAAAAGAATGAACAGACAAAAAATTGTTTTATTCTAGCTTTGTGCGTCTTTTTTTATCAACACTTGAATGTTGGCAAGTTTCATAAAAAGCAACATGAGCAAAAAGCTGAGAAAATCGCATTTTTATCAAAGACTACATCTAGATCAGATTCATAATGATGATCAAAACACAGTAGATCGAGTCCATCAACACCCTACACCCATAAAGCTTCATAGTCCTATAGTGATCGCATTATGATATCACTTGTTTCTGCTCTTCTTTGCCTGCGTTTTGATCTCCTATCCTCACATTAGCTAGAACATTTGTATACTGTAACGTACACACGGCAAGGTACTGCATATGCGTGTATTAGGCCTAATGTAGGCTATTCGGAGCAAACCACCCTGATGCTAAACCTTAAAAACTTACTTCAAATATGATGTTTTCTTATTCGGTGAAGTTCGGTATCTTGCAACCATCTCTCGTCCTCTGCTCGTTCGTTTGAAAACTGCGCGCGCGCCGCGCTGCCGGCGAACGTAATTTTTTTTTTTAAATCAGCATCAGCAACTGCCAGTAGCAAATAAAATTTTGGGGTGGCACCCGGGCAGTGGTGGTTCTAGACCATTTCAACTGGGGGGGCCAAGCTGGGGCCAGTTGTACTGTTAGAGGGGCCAGTTACATTTATACCTTATTGTTGTCATATCATTTTCTGCACTGCACTGTAGGCATTAACAGGCAAAATACCATGTTTACAATCATTCAACAATGTATTTGCATTTCCATTATATTTTTTAGATTTGCATTACATATTCAGAATCAGTCACATTAACTGTATTCTACGATTTTTGTGTTTTTTTGCAAAAAATTTCAGCAAATTCATCTAGATTTAAGGCCTTTGCCCTCCTTGACTCAATACTTAGAACGCCTAAATTGCTTAATCTGTCATCTGACATTGTGGACCTGAGATAGGTTTTCACCAGCTTTAGTGCATACAATATAATATACAATTAAATTATGCTTATTTTAAATGTATTGTGCAGGCTAGGTATAAAAAATATAGGAAAAACCACGATAATATGAAACGCTTCAAAACAGAGCGCACAAAGCGCGTATGCGCATCGCGGGTGCAGCATGATGTGCTCAAAGCAACGTGGAGTCACAGTGTGCAGCGCTGCGCTGCACAAGTGCGCATTTAACCCTCTGAGGTCGACAAACGCGCCGACGCGTTTTGCCGGATTTTCTCCACATTGTAGCACTATAAACTTAAATTACTCCATCATTTATGGTCATACAGAAAAAAGAAATATAAAAAAAGAATCTGTGATATTTCTCCTTTTGTATGTGTCCACTTACAATCAAATCAAAACATTGTGCTTTTGTAAAATAAAGAAAATAAACAGGGTGTGCGTTCTGCCTCTCTGTCGCGGTGAACTTTTTTTTCTTGAGCACGTCTATAAACTGAAACAAAACTCAGCGAATACTTGTCACACATTTATGAGCCATATACCTTTATAAACATTTAAGTGTGTACTTTTAAATGATCGGATTCAAAACGAAAACAAATATTCTCTGTTTAAGTAATTTGTATAAAACCAACAAGATGTCCAGCTTCTCAAACGCTTGCTCATTACAGTTAATTTGGCCACGCCTACTCGCGCAAAAGATATTCACATGCAAATCTCCACATGGAACGCGAACGCGCTCGTTACCTCAACAACAAAACACTTCACTTCACTTTTCGTCGAGTTTGAAAGACGTGCCTGAGCTTACATTGGATTTAGGCTACCTCAGAAGAAGAAGAACGCGATTTGAAGACAAGAAAGATAAGGTAAGAAATTCTTACATAGCCTAGTTTGTTATTGTTGCATAAATGTCACGTTGCAGCTGAACTGTTGCTAGATATATGGGGAATATTATAATATTTAGACCCGTGTTTACTGTGTTTGTGGATATCTGCTCAAACATAGATATGTTTATGGTAACCATAATGTTTTATATTTGAGAGTGATCGCGTTTGAATGTATCATATTTTGCAAGCGATCGCGTTTGAATGTATCATATTTTGCAAGCGATCGCGTTTGAATGTATCATATGTGTTTACTGTGTTTGTGGATATCTGCTCAAACATAGATATGTTTATGGTAACCATAATGTTTTATATTTGAGAGTGATCGCGTTTGAATGTATCATATTTTGCAAGCGATCGCGTTTGAATGTATCATATTTTGGATGAAAGCAAAACGCACCAAACGGCTTCATGTTTTTATTATTATCTCATTTCATATCATCATAACGGATGGAAACATTTGAAGTAACATGATAATCAATATATTTTTCTCTAGCTTCTTTTGGAAGATTTATAGGCTGCTATAGGTTATTTATTGTTATTATTATTTTATCCGCACTGCGCATATACCTTATGCCTACAAGGCACAACAAACCTGGTGTTCATTATATTATATATCGTTGGAAACGTGTGTGTGTGTGTGTATTCTGTGAATTTTAAAAAGGAATTTTAAAAAGCAATTTTAACCAGAAAAATCTAATATTTATTTCCAAAATCATGCAGGCCTTTCTCTTGATATCAGTATGTTCACTTTTTTTTTTTTCAGGTCCCAGATGCCACTGAGGACTTCAACATTCACATGAGTCTCAGTACGTGAACATGGTAAAGTGAAAATCTTGGAAATGAAAGGTATGTACAATGTTTTTAGGAATGGCACAAAGGTCTCTGTCTTTGAAGTGCTTTTTTGGCATTTGTTGTGTATCTTTGGATTATGTTGTGTTGTAAATAAATCCAAACAATTTAAAAGCCATTATTTTTTAAATCTCCTCATTTACAGTATTGTGCAAGGTTGCTCAGAATGATAGGGGCCTGATAGCTCCTAATAGGGCCGTTAGGGGAGGTTCTTTGTCTTTCTCAGGTGAGAAAAGCTTACATATTAATGAGCTCTCGCATAAGGCTTTTTCACACAAAACACGTCGTAAAATTTTTAAATCAATATATTGTCTTATCTGAATGAGCAGTCAGGGTGATTTTCACATAGTTTTGCAGCAAATATTCTAGGCTACGTCATACAATTTTCAAAAGTCTTGTGAAGAAATAATCAGTATGGGTTTCATGGCCTTATTTCAGTGAGAATTTTTTTTTGTATTTTCAAAAACCACGCATAAATGTCATTATCTCAAAACTACAAACTTTTACATACATGCTGCTGATATATTATTGTAGCAGAGTTTGTGCTGAATACAGTGTAATTAGACTTTAGCCATGAAAATGTCACAAGTAACAGAAATAACCAGAAATGTCAGAGCATGTCAGAACACCTCCAGGGCCCAGAAAACAGCTCAGACCTCAGAGGGTTAAAAGTTCACGGCACAAAGCGAAGAAATGTCGAGCGCACAAATCCTAGTGTAGCCTATATCTGTCCAACAGTTTATTGATAATTTGTTTCTTCACATAGTGAAGTTTTAAATTCCAGTTATTGTGCGTTTGATGCCGATTAGTCCTTGTGGTGTGAACAGGCACACGGTAGCGAGTCGTTTTAAAACAGCAACAAACATAAAATACAAATACACAAAATAAAGTCATTTTATGCAAATCCACAGCCTTTTATCTACAGATCAAGCATTATAATGTGAATATATCATATTGGAGAGAGTTTTACCATGCATCCTGCTGTAACCGGACGAGGCGCGCGCGCTGTTTGAATACTGAATGGAGAATGATTGACAGATGAGGGAAAACGAGTTTCCATAAACTTTAATTTAATGATGTAAATAGACTTCTGTCCCTCACATTAAGCTATGGAATGGCTTCAGATGACTTTGTGAAATTATAATCAGACCCAAGTCACCCAAACTGACGTGAAAAAGAGGCGCAGAAAAGCGCGCTGTTTGCATCCCTGTTTAAGTAAAAATACTCAGCACCATGAGTTTGTTGATCATTTTTATCCTTTTTCAAACTGCCACAAACTAACAAACGGCCAGGTTAAGATTAGCTGATCTAACGTTACACTTCTGTAATGCATTTAATACAAATACAACATATTAATAACTTTACTCACCTCTATATTTCCTTCTTTGCTTTAACTATAATATTCGCGCAAAACGTCCACCAACTTCTGAATAGAAAAAAACCTGCAGATCCGATTTAAGCAGTCCCTCTAGGGTACGTTACATTTGTGTTCCATGTTGCCACTGTCTAATAACGGATGTGAAAAACAACGATAGCAAAAAATAGTTTTGTAAAAATTATTTCACACTCCACATTTAGGGGGGCCACAAGGGGGTCCAAGCTTGTTGTCACAGGGGCACTGGCCCCCCCCCTGGCCCCCCTCTAGAACCGCCACTGCACCCGGGGTGGCCAATCGCATGTCAGGGGTGTCCAGTGCCACCCCGGACCCCCCTCTGGCTCCGCCACTGCGTGCGAAGTCATAGATATGATGTCGGACATGTAACCTTATGTCCGACACGGTCAGACATGTATTTATCATTGAGTCCAGAGAAAATGTAAGGTTTTGATATTAAGATAATCTACTTCTTTTTCAAAATATAATGCTAGTAGGCCTAAGTTTATTAGTCACATTCTTCCACTTGAGTAAACTTAGCGTGGGATTTCCCCCTTTCTGGTCAATGTATCCCTGCCTCTGCTTAATAATTTTTATCCCCGGTGGGGATAAATTTATCCCCCCCTCAAAGTGATCAGTGCTACTACACTAGTGGCGAGACGGATCACAAAACTTATCACGGATCCGTGGTTTGATTAAAGGCAATTTTATTTTAAAATGCGCTACTTTGGCTGGCTCTGATATAGCTTGCGCAGCCTCTCTGTAATCACCACTCTGCAGACTTGCTCAATGTCCCGCCCACGGCGCTATCTGATTGGTTACACCTCACGAGTAATAGCCTATCAACACTTGCGAGACGCCACCCACTTTTCAACAGGCCCACCCAAAAAAAAAAAAAAAAAAAACTTTTAATATATTCTAATTTTGTCAAGAATGATAAAAAATCGTAAATAAGCTCATATCGGCATTTCAACGTTGATTCAACGTTGAATCAACGTCAGGGACCAAGGTTGAATCAACGTTGGATTATGATTCGATTTTGCAAAACGATTCAACGTTGAAATCGTGACGTTGTTTCACCGTTGATTTCGTGACGTTGTTTCACCGTTGATTCCGTGACGTTGTTTCACCGTCTTGCAGCAACGTTGAGGTTGAATTGATTTTGCAAAACGAAACAACGTTGAAAAATAATACCTTATATCTTATTTTTCAACATTGAATAAACTATAGATTGAGTTTCCTGTTCACTGTACTCTCTGAAGACATTACATTTGTACAGAAAATCAAAGCAACTGTAATTATGTAACTTGCTATGCATAATTTGCAATACTACCCTAGACACAGTATCTAATGGGAAAATTGTACATTCAATTACAAACTAGTTTGCAGTTGGAACATGAGTCATGACAATGCTGACTGAATTTGTGATTAACTGTCCATACTGCACAATAAAAAATGTTAACTGTTAAATGACTGGCGGCAATGGCTTAATTAAACACATTAAATAATGAGTTAACACATGCTCAAGATTGTAAAAAGTTTTATTCTGAAAAAACAAGTCTAAAAATACAAAAAAGGAAAAAAAGAAAAACATCTCAAACTTTAAATTGCAGCGTTTTCAAAGTAATGTTAAAAACCTGTAGAAGTAAACATCTAAATGGAATATTTAAAGACAGTTTTTGTTCAATTACAGTAACCCTTAAATTAAACATTTAATATTTAAAGTGTAAAAAAAAAGTTTTTAAATTCTCAATAAAATGTGACAGCCTTGTGCAGTGCTCCGACAGAGTCCCAGCTCGAGGTCCATTCCGATGCCATCACTTCCTCTTCACTTCGTGCCCGCTGTCTGCTACTATCCTATAAATAAAAGCAAAAACACTGAATACAAAATAAATCATGTATAAGATTTTCACTTTACAGTTCAATTTGTCGGGTAGAAAACAAAGTATACAACACTATCCATTCTAAAACACTTATTTTAATGTATTCAGATGTACATTTACACAAGAAATTCTTCAGAGCCCCAAGGTGGAATTGTAAAAAAATTACTATTACTCCATGTGTCAGTTACGGTTACTATAATCATAAGGTCATGATTTAATCCTTAAACCAGATGAAGAAATCAACAAATTGTGGTGTTGAGCTGAGAGGGTTGTGGTCTGTTGTTCTTTATATCTTTCAATGCAGGTTTATATTGTTTCAACAATTATATATTTCTGATAATATTTGTGGAGAACATTACACTGTTTTAATTCAGAATCCTAACCATACATTGTACTAATTAAAAGTAATTTATTAAATCAAGTAAAATAAAAAAAATAACACAAAAGGCCAATGAATCTGTACCAGAAGTGATAGTGCAATGTAGCAGCTAAAGAATAATCCTCCACCAAATTGCCAGTAATCATCTGGATCCTTTGCGAATCTGAAGGGGGGAAAGAAGAAATTATTCAATGAAAAGTCCATAAAAAGCAGTTTTTATTTGTTTATGTTTTTTACCATTCCTTTAAACAATCTTAAAAATTGATTTAAAATGTAAAAACGTTTGCCATTATAACATTCACACAACATGAACTGAGTTGTCATCTTTGAGACTGTTAGTATTAGCCTACATAATTAAAAATGTAAACATACACTTAAAGCATGGCAATCCCATCAGAAATGTGTATCATAGCAAGGGAAGCACACACAAAAAAGCCAAATGGTACACCAAAATCAAACCATCAAATAATTTTACCTGCAGCCGCATTTATCCTATTTTTGAGGGTCTTTCCCTTGATGGTTTCCAGTGATTAAAGAAAGGACTGATGAAGGTGACATGAATCCACTTTCAGTAAGCCACTTCAGCAGAAGACAAAAAGTTACTCAGACTTTCTATCAGTAATGTTAAATGTCTTACTTTAAAGATGAAAATCATACTTAATACTATTAATCCCAGTGTAGGTTTTCGAACAGTGGGTAAAATTGACTTACTGTAGTTGGTGAATGGGTCTGTTGGGTGTTCTCCCCCGATAAATAATTTTATTCCAATGCTGCTTGATCTAAAAAAAATGTAAACAAATACATTTTCAATATCGTTATCAGTGTTTGAAGAGGTTATGTAAACTGAATAAATGACGGTTTTACCACTTTACTCATTCCCACACTTTTTTTTTACCTCTCATGCGTTTTTAAACTAATGTTAGCTGACAACATTAAACACATAAGTTAACGTTACCAACAACAAAACACAGCAATGTCAGATGGTACTAAGTTAACTTACATTGAAATACATGCTAATATCGCTACGCTAATGGTGAAGCAGTACAAGTACAAACACACACACACACACACACACACACGCACACACACACAGAGAGAGATAACTTATTTATTTTATGAGGTTGCAGTAAACCTATGACCGTTAACTTAACCGTGTCCCTAAACGTTAGACTTGTTAAGGACTGAAAAATGTTGTCTTACCTGATATCGCCAGTATTTTTACAGACCACGTACGACCCCTTCCTCCGTTCACATTCCAGCTTTTGTTCTTCATTGACATATCAACTCAAATTCGCCCAAAATGTAAGAATTCAACAGGCAGAAAAATAAAATAAAATAATCCAGGTCTGACCGAGTAATCAACGCAAGCAGCAGCAGCTCACCGACCGAGAGTAATATTTAATTAATTGGTCAAATGACATGACAGTGTGAATACAAATGTAATAATTCAATGTAAACTGTTAGGCAAGCAGACAAAATGGTAAATTCACACAAAATCACATAAGGCAAAAGGTTTCTGCTGAACTGCTCTCTTGAGGGTGAAACTATTGTTAATAATGATAATAATTGTATTTTAACATATTGAAGAGCTGTTATGATAAAAAGTCATTAAATGCTAATTAATTATCATAATAATGTTAAAAGGCAGATATTTTTGTAGTATGTTGTCGAAAACATTACGTTGTTTCAACATACAGATCTTGTAAAAATTTCAACGTTGATTTAGAAGTGTTTTTGTTAACCTTTTTCAACCATTTAGCATTAAACGTTATTTCAACGTTGTTTCAACGTTAAAATAACAACTGACATTATTCAACCATATTTCAACGTTGATTTAGAAGCGTTTTGTTAACCTTTTTCAACCATTTAGCATTAAACGTTATTTCAACGTTGTTTCAACGTTAAAACAACAACTGACATTATTTCAACCATTTTTCAACGTTGAAGGTCGGTCATGTGCCGGCTGGTAAGTGTCTGAAGGTGCTTCATTCTTCCATCGACTACATTCATGAAACGACATGAACAAATGTTCCCAATCAATGACACAAGTAAACCTAATCCAAGCTGAACTGAGACTGTTAAACTTAAAGCTGCAGTCGGCAAGTCTGGCAGATTGGGTCGACTTAGCCAAAATTTTGAATGTTTACAACTCTCATGCCCCTCCCCCACTACCAGCGAGCACCCTCCCATCGAGGTCGTGCTCGTCAGTGCGTGTGCACCATGTTTTCTATGAACGTGTCCTTCTCTTCAGCATCGATTAACACCATGGACTCAGAGGTAGGTTGCCCTGGCTAATCTACCCATAGATAGCAATAACTGAGGAATTGGAAGCTTGTTAGTAGATTTTCTCTCCGCCATCACATGTCGTACAATCCAACACACCTGCGAACTTCAGGCGTGTGCAATGCATATGTGATATTGTAACGTGCGCGACTCAGCGCGAGGGGGGGAGTGGGATCTGTGGTGTGTGCATGACCTGTGATTGACAGTCAGATGATTTAGCGCGGAGCGGTAGACGCGAATGAGGCGAATTGACTAACACAGATTAATGCATCTGTCTTTTCTATCATTTCACTGTATCTCAGAATCGCGGCAGTAAAACAGCAGCAGTAAAACTGTTTCTACTGTGATGGTTTAACTTTGCAATCAATCCGTGTTTCAGCAGAGGCTGATATATGACAATAGATGACATTGCGGCTGATTTATCTGATCCTGTCCATTAGCTTTGATCCATGTACGGCTTTTCAGAATGTCACCAAGTACAAATATTTATGTAATATTTCAGCGCGAAAACTCTAGTTAGGAACAATGAAAAGGGTCCAGAGCAGCATATCATCATATTTTACAGGACCGTCACAAAAAAACACAAAAAAAAACAACCTAAAACTGCAAATGAGAATGTTACTACAGGTACGATGGACGGCAACTCCCAGCTTCAGCAGAACTCAAAGTCCCAGGTTGACTCAAATGAACAAGGACCACAGTTTTGGGAAAGATAAGCTATTAGAGTAAAAATATTGCGTTAGGCTACTTCATGAGTTAATAAGAAAAAAGATTTTACAATTCCTGCAAATGCAGTGATGAAGTTCATGTTCTCATGATTTATTTTTATGAATAAAAATGTTTCAAAACACCCCCCCCCCCCCATAAATAGGTTACATGTCCGACATCATATCTATGACTTCGCACGACGGTGTAATTTACTTCCGGGTAAAGATAGGATCAGTCAAATGAAATACAATAAACGTACAAATAAATATTACAAATTAAAAAACGATCGGAAATGTCGTCCAATTTTCTAATACTATTATTTGATGACAACAATACATTTGGAAAACAAAATACAGCCATTTCTGCTTTTTTTCTTTTAAACAAAAAACAAAGCTGCACCCTTTTTTAAATTTCATCTTTCATTCCGAAATAGAATAATGAATGAACGAAAAAGTACACGGATTAGATACAGTGTATAGATATATTGAATTGAATGGGACTTTATGGCCATTTTACCTACAGTACATACGGCATGAAGTAAAATGGCATATCATTTCATTCCGTTTTATCTTTCATAACATAATTATGATTGAGAATCATCGTTATCAAATTTTGGTTTAAAAAATCCTGAAACCTAAAAATTGATTGATGGATGAAAAAAAAAAACATACAAAAAAAAAAAACATGGTTTTGCCTTGTTGTGGCAAAAATTTCTTGAACATCATCATCACTGCGTAAGAGACACTCTGAATCAAATAGTCTTTTAAAAGGTATTTATTCTTGCAAGAAAAGGCCCAGTCAACCACACAGAAGTTACACTGTGGAGTGAGTAAGACACAGACATAAGGAGCCGGGCAGCTTTTATACTGTTTTATCATACCCACTTCAAGGTCTTCTTCACTAGAGCTTCGTTCCACATTCCACAGACAAAAGGGCTCCTGGCTACTAGCCTTGATCTGTCGCTAGTAGGCTCCTAAGACCCCCCAGACTAAATGACCTCTGACCTCAGGGGTCAGAGGTCCTCTGCCCAGTAACTTCTCGAGTGTCTCGCTCTCTAGGTGTATAAACATACATTAATCACAGAAAGTTCCCTGTTCCCACACAGACTATAGATGATAAAAACATATGGCATTCCTTTGCAATGTCTACTGAAAATCAATGAAAATCAAATTTTTCCATTACAACTCCCCATTTTTATCATTCTCTGATAACTGATCAAGTAAAAAATAGCAATAATAGTAATAAATATAGCTGCAAGCAGCCATTATCGGGGCCAAGCAGATTAAGATGACAAGACATGTCAGACCAACTGCAACAATGAGCAATTAAAGACATTTAAAGAGGATTTTAGGCGAAATGACTGAAAAATCCTTTAAACAGTAATTCAAAATATGATTTAATGGATTATCACTTTTGACCAATAGGTGGCGCAGTTACAAAACTGATATGATGTGGTCAGAGTGAAGTGACAATTACACATACAAAGTTTAGTGTCAATATGTCAAGGCATTGCAGAGATAAAGCCTGAATAGTCCTTTTGGCAGCATGCCTCAAATTTGCTGCTGCGGTATACAAAAACAGTTTCGTCTGTCCACACGAAATCCATATCTTTTAGTCGGCAAAGTCTGGAAATGATACGATTCGATTTTGGTGAAAATCGGACAAACGGTCTAGGAGGAGTTCGAAAAAGTAGGTTTTGAATGAAAATCAAGATGGCGAACAGGAAGTTCGGCCAAATAAGGGAAACTTGGTATCTATGTTCTCAGCTTGACCTAAGGAATCTATTAAGACCAGTGGCATTTCAATAGCCAGATTTATTCAAAAGTTATTAGCCTTTTTGGAAATTGTGTTATAACTTTTGACCACTAGGTGGTGCTGGTTTGAAACGTCTCACGCTCCTTCAGGGCATCGTTCTGATGACCCATACCAAGTTTCGTAACAATCCGTTCATGCGTTCTTAAAATACAGCATTTTTGCACAAAATTCAAAATGGCCGATATGGTAAAATTGGATATCAGTCGACTCGGCATGTTGCCCTGAATCTAATGAGATCAATTTTATAAGCAAAAATAGCCATTTTTCATATCTCCGGACCAGTAGGCGGCGCTGCGCCAAAACACAGCATGTAGCCTCAGGTCATGCTTGTAATGACATGTACCAAGTTTGGTCTGAATCCAATAAAGCATTGCGGAGATACAGCCTTACGTCTGTTTTCGCAAGCGCTACGTAAAATTTGTTCATGTGTTTATCGGAAAAGGTTTGACGAATCAACTTGAATTCCATAACTTTTTGTCGGCATGGTCTGGAGATGATCTGGTTCAATTTTCGTGAAAATCGGAGTAACGGCCTAGGAGGAAAATTCAAAATGGCGGAAACATTTCCATGACGGAAAATGACGTCATAGGGTGCAATCGAATCGTCTTGAGCTAGGATAAAGAATTTTGTTTCTAGCCCTTGTGGTTCAAAAGTTATTAGCATAAACATGAGTGCAACTTTGGACAATTGGTGGCGCTAGAGGGATTGGTTTTAAGACACCAAATTTGCTATGGTGACAGATTGGACTGTCTTCTATCAGTGTGCCAAATCTCATAACTTTCCCGCAAGCGGTTCTATGGGCTGTCATAGACTCCAAGAGCGGAAGAAGAAGAATAAGAACGGGAACAGATACAATAGGTGCCTCCGCACCTTCGGTGCTTGGCCCCTAATAATAGGTTCTGCAGTTGGTTAGTATTGGAGAAAACAGGTAGCACGCATAAAGACAGTGAACAGTGAAAGACACAGAAGCTCATACATTTCAACAGGCTTAATTAAACTTGAAAATAACTGAAGAGAAATATATATTTGCTAAACAAATTAAACCAACTAATATGATTTAAATTATTTTGATTTCTCTACCCAAAACATAAAAAAATTGCAATGCAATGAAAATACAGGAACAGCATTGGCAAGTAGGCTACCTAAAACAAAAGTATCCTATCGGCCTCATTCTGGAAAAAGTGGTATCAGTGCATCTCAATGTTTACGCAGAATTATTATTTTGTTTTAAATAGTGACAATGTGATAAAAATGCCATTGTACATAGTTGGAGATATACAGTATACGGTATATTGAAAACTGTCACATGATGCTTAAGCAGTGCTGTGTTAAAAAAGGAAGTTTGTAAATCCTGTTAAAATGATCACACACTCCATGTTTATATGGTCACGATCCAAACAGTAAAAGATACACTGAAGCAGTGTCAAATGCAGCACTAAAAATATATTGAATTATGTCATTATCCAAAAAGCTTTTGTAAAACAGTAAAGTTTTTTTCTCCAACTGTGGCTATACCTCAAAAGTATTTAATTATATGTGTGTAAAATGCTAAAACATCTGTAAAAAAAAATCTTCTGACCATATAATTATTATTTTTTTAAATCATCTGACCATAGAACATTTGAAAAGTAACTGACACTAACTTCAAACGGGATGGGTTCTATGGTCAGATGAAACAAAAACATTAGCTTTTTTGGCAGCAAACACTTAAGATGGGTTTGGTGCACACAGGGATAAAAAAGTACCCCATGTGTAAAATGAAATACTCTGCTGTATCTTTAATGCTGTGGGCCTAATTTTCTGCCAGAGGTCCTGGACATCTTGTTCAGATACATGGCATCACGGATTCGAACATATACCAACAGATAAAAAATCTAAACCTGACAGCCTGTGCTAGACATCTTATAACGGAGAACAGGATGGAGAGATTCTGTATGGAGGAATGGTCTCTGATCTCTTGTCAGGTGTTCTCCAAACTCATCAGGCATTATAGGAGAAAACTCAGAGCTGTTATCTTGGAAAAAAGAGGTTGCAAAAAGTATTTAATAAAAGGGGGCAAACAATTTTTCCCAACGTTTTTTGGAGAAAAACATTTATTTCATTATGTGATTTTCCCCTCACTTTCAATTATTTTACTTCAATGAAAGGTTAGATTTTTGCACATTTTTTAAATAAAATATCAAAAGGATTAAAAATGCAGATTTATTTTTTACAGCCATATTTACCAAGGGGGCAAACACATTTTCACACCACTGTATATATATATGAAATGAAATTCATGTTTTGTGTTTCTGTTTTAAAAAGGAGAAGGACAACAGGAACATTTGCATGCTGTTGGATATTACTGTAGCAGAAAGAACGAAACTGGAAACAAACATATTAAAGATCAAACAGATCAAAATAAACTCACAGGCAAGATGCCGAGGAGAAGACAAAGCAATGACAAATTACCTCCTGACCGTAAGTAATGAGTAATTCATGCTCTAATTTATCCATCTATTCATCCATCTATCTATACATTAAAATATTTGTCATACATGTAATTTACAGTGTCTGAATGGATACAAATACTAGGAGCAACAGCACTAGCAGCAGTGATAGCAGCAAACGTAGCGGGACCACCACCAGCAGCAGCAGCAGGAATCGGAGTTTTGGTAGTATTCAGAGGAAAGGCAATAATTCAATCATTATTTAGATAAAGTAGGCTATATAAAAGAGAACCCTCAAAAAAAGATTAGATTTTTTATTTTTGCTGTTTTATCAGTCAATGAAAATCTTGAATATTTAATTTGATAGCAAAGTTGAACCAACTTCACGAAAAGAGAGGAGGCTTATGCTATGCGTTTATTCAGAGTGGGGATTGGCCACTGTGGCTGCAGAATACAGGTATCATCAATTACTGATGTCACAAATGTAAACCTCTGACTGTTCAGCAACACAAAATGTTATTTGCAATTTCCCCACATTGCAGACAGAACTAGAGTTTGACTACTCACTCATGGAAAATATGACTATAACATTGTTGTGTATGCAATAACATGCACATGAGAACGGTTTCAGCGTGGAATGCCATGATGAGTTTAACACTCGCAACGTGGATCACTGCACATATCCGAACCAGAGGAAGTGTGACAGACTGGAACATGAATTCTATGAATTCATTTAAACCATCTACATTTACATTAATGTGTATAAAATTTGTATAAAATGTGTGGACAAACATGTAATTTTTGTGTGATGTGTGATCAATTAGATTGGCACAATAAGGTGTTCAATCGATTACTTGTGTTTTGTCGAGCACTAGGGGGATTGATTAATGAAAACAGCCAAACAGGAAGAAGATTAATCTGTGATCTTCCTCCCCTATTTCAGGTATAAAGTTCAATTAGCCTATCTGTTCATACTGTGTAAAATAATGTTATGTAGTGTTATGTCCTGAGATGTATTTTATTGATCTATGTGACTTGTGTTGTGTTTGTTTTCTTTTGTTTTTGTCTTTCCCCATGTCCAGAGAACTTTATTGTGTTCTGTTGCTGACAAGTGCTTATCATTGGTTCAATTGTGAATTTAGTTGAAGATTTACACCTTTGTTCAGAATTTAAGATTTCCTTTTAAGGAAACTTGTAGGGAGGTGGGTGCCATTTTGTTTGAAACTTCTTTTCTCCTGGTTATGTGTAGTGTCGTGGATATTTTCTCTAAAACTAACTATCTGGGGCGTCTACACTCAACACCCACCTGATCTTAATATCCCTGGCGTCTACACTCGACACCAATACCTTAATATCCCTGGCGTCTACACTCGACACCAATACCTTAATATCCCTGGCGTCTACACTCGACACCAATACCTTAAACTCTCTGCTCTTGCATCTTCAGTCGACAACTGGCCGAGTTTCTAACTAACTTGCTTCACCTAAACTAGCTTCCTGCGCAGGAATAAATTGACAAACAGACCTGCAAATGTCCTTTAAATGCTTTAATCACGGCCAGGAGATCTTCCCGAGCAGTTCTCAGGGAATCTCTCCCAAGAAACATGGCCGGAGGATCTCAGACAAATTCCATTGAGAATCCCACCGAAAAATACATATACAACAGATTTTATAGTATAGAGGTATGGCATAAATTTCAGGCTGCATTACATAATTTCCCCACTATTTGATTGGTTCTTCATATGCAAACCCCTCTGTTACCAGGTAAAGCAAACTCTGATCTTGTGATTACTTATCACAAGGTTCTAACGATGACTTAATTTGTTCTAACAGACTGTCTAGTTTCACTTCCCCTTTTTGTTATTAATACACATAGACACATACACTCAAAGTCACAAGTTTTTCCCCAAAGAGTTTGGAAACATTAAAAGCATATGAATGTCATTCCTGCAAGAAAAACAAATGTTAGTTGATTAATTAAAGTTGATTAATTAAAATTCATTCACAGTAGTCAGTGAGATAGGTGTAAGACTTAAGAAATTAGAAAATGGTTTAATGTGAACAATTATCATACAACACTATACATATCTGGTATCATTTGGAATGTCTCAGTGTGACTGGTACAAAGGTCTCATCCCCAAAGAAGTAAAACAAAATGTAATAAAGTTTTTATGAGTTTAGAGATAACTTGCACACAAAGGAGGGTGTGTCTTCCAGACAAATGGCATCCTGCTCTCAAAATGTGTAAACTCTAAATGCAAATTCCCATTGATAGCAAATGTTTCAATGTGAAAGAAGTTTCTGCCTCGGTTTGTGTATTTAAAGCAAAAGCACAAGAGGCTCAGGGCGATTTGTAATGAGATCGACTCAGCCTATTTCCCGAGTCATGTATAGCCTAAATCTTTTACTCTTTATCTCTGAGAATTTGATGATATGGTATTGATTATCTTTGAATTGATTATGTAATTGTCATGATACTTTTACCTAATATAATAAAATTGTAAACATTTGATTTTATTCTGACTTGCTGTGAAATTGCTTTCCCAAGTAGATTAAACGAATTCGTATGTTACCTCAAATCTGCGTCAGAGTGACAAGTGTACTTGATTTGTAAAGACAAGAATTGAATTTCCGTTAAGGGCAGCAAAAGTGCTTCTTGACCAATCTAAATCTGGGTGTGTCTTACCTCTGTTTTAATTTAATGTTACTTTAGATAAGTACACGTGGGAAACCACCGCATGGCCAATCCAAAGCTATTATAAGACAAGTAAAGTTAGTTGACTTATATCTGTAGTAGTGGCCATACCTCTACTGAAGTAAACGTCTATACATCTATACAAATATCTTAGATTGAGTAAACGTGAATGCGACCATCTCAGATATATAGCCAATTACCTCTGTTTAGTGACCGAAGCTGGTGAGTTTGTGACCGTGAGACCCGCGTTAAACAGAAGCGTGAGGACCTCTGAGCGACAAAGCTTCCTAATATGAACGGGTAAAATATAAGTAAAGAGTTGAAAAGAATAATAAAATGTGCTGCTAAACTATTATATAAATGACAAATAACCAATTGGCATTCTAACCTAAATTCCAGGTCGTGATAAAATGAGTCAGATAATTTAATTGGAACTAAATTACTTTGCCACGTGGAAAAGACAGTAACGCGCAGAGACCTTCACCCGTTCTATCGGAAACCGCCATTGGACCAATTTAGACTGGCTTACGTAAGGAAGTTCATTTGTTATTTATTTTCCTTTTTTTTTTGTTTAGTTTATGTATAGGTAAGTTGGTTAAAACTGAGTTAGACACCTTTTTGTTTGTTGTGTTGGCCTTTATATGGCCTTATATTCATCTTTTGATTCATTAAGCACCAACTTTAATTTGTTCTGGATGTGTGTTACTGGGGCTGGAGACAAGAAGTTCTCTCTCTCTCTCTCTCTCTCTCGCTCTCTCTCTCTCTCTCTCTCTCTCCATAATTTGTTAGGCTACTGCTATGCCCATACCCCAAGACTAAAAGGCTGGCACACAACCAATGTTCCCTCAAATTTTTTTTCTTGCTGAGCAAAACTTTTCTCTATTGGGCGGACATTATTCGCCACCTGAGCAAAAACATTCTTTATACCTGACCAATACAGCATACAATGGTTTCAACATGCGGTTGTAACTTTTAACTTGAATGTGCCATTTGTATTTTATTTGACCCTTGATGTAACTTATTGGTATTAAATCATATTTTTGAAAACAAGCAGTTAATTAAGAAGTCACTAAATGAAGCACATTTTAGGTCTTTAGTCTTTACCAAGACATTCTATAAAAAATCATTTACAAAATCTTCTGCAGGACAGTTCAATTCTCTACAATAATATAATATAGTATGAAAAAAATGAAGCTGTTACACTGTTTGGGAAAACCATTAAGTGTTTTGTACAGTCAATTATTGGCTACATGCAGCATTAAACCATCAAAGTTAAATGATTGTTTATTGCTTATGAATTTCCAATATTTTCTTTAGCAGGGGGTTTCAAACTTTTTATTGGCCCTAAACAATGAGATCAATTCATACATGGAGTCAAATCAGTATCAATAAAAATGTACACAAAAAACATGATTCACACATGCGTAGACAATTTCACATGCATGAAACAAAATTCACGAGCACAAAAAAAACAAACAAATAATGTGCGTGAAAAAAAAAATACATTCACAAAAAGCAATTCACAATTATATATTCATAAAATACATTAAACAAATGCAAAACAAAATTCGTAGATATACAACTGTGCACAAAAACCTTCAAATGTTTAAAATGTACGAGTTTATCCTTGAATGTGAATGTGCAAATCGTCATTCACATGTGAATCGCCTTGGATTTGTGTGTGTGTTTTGAGACTTTCCTGGCAGAGCTCTCCTCCTACACAGGGGTGCGTTTCCCGAAAGCATCGTTAGCCAACTATGGTCGCAAGTTCCCTCGTTACCAATAGAGTTCAATGGACATTGCGATGAACTTGCGACCATAGTTGGCCAACGATGCTTTCGGGAAACGCACCCCTGATCAGTTGTAGGGGAGCGCGGGGCACAACCTAACGCGGGGTTAGTTGTAACACGCTTGTTTTAAATACTTCCGCACATGCTTGGATGACGAAACTTTGTGTATTTACTAGTTGCCATATCAACACTATATAGAAAAAAAAAATCCGCCAAAATTATTTTTTTTTTGGAAGATATCCATAGACATTTATTAAACCATAGCAAAAGTAAATTTCTTACTTAAGTTAATTTTTCAACTCTATTTTTTGTGTTTATTTAAAATAAGACAAATCTGATATTATTTTAATCTCCAAGATGTTATTTAACAGTTGAGATAGTTATTTAATGCTTCGCTAACTAGCAGAAGACACTAGCAGGGTTTAAATCCCAGTTGTGCAGGCGAGGGCATGTTGTAACACTGCGTTACAATGTGCCCCTATTAGAAATATTCTATTATATTCTATACTTTTATTAATTTTATTGAGAAAACGTGAGAAAAACGTGAATAAAGACTGAGAGTCAATGTTCAGAAATTACTAATTATTTATTTGTTTTGAACTATGTTGTATAGCTGTGTTTTCATGTGTTCGTAGTCAAAACTCAAAAATGAGTCTATATTTGATTATTAAAAATTGCCATTATTTTATATGAAAAAGTTTTTTAATTGTATTTTATTTAGAAAATATTTTGGTTTGTTTTGTATATTTTTTTTTATTAGATCAGATAACATTTTAAGCTGTCATATGGTCATGTTACAATGTGCCCCACACATGTTACAATGTACCCCACCTATGGGGCATGTTGTCACATTTCACTTCCATTCTTTCGGGGTATATCAAGAAAAAAGTATATACTGTATTGATAAAACAAAAACACATAATTGTAGTAGACATGTGGGAAATGAATGTGGGGAAAAATAAATACTCTGAACCATAAGTAGATTTACACAAACTGAGAAAGTCAAAAAGCGTTAGGTTGTGCCCCGCTCTCCCCTACTCTTTAGCCAATCATCATCACGTGAGGGCGGGCCTACCTGCATGTCATCAGCTTTCAATGACAGGTCATGTCCTTTATATACTGCCTATGGTCATGGCTGAGCAAATTCTGTTTGTATGAAGTTAAAGTCCGCGTGAACCGGAAGTTGCAAACGACTTTTCTCCAGTGTTGTGACGTATTTCCCAGTGAAAAGGAATTGAACAGAGGGCAGGGTTTTACTCTAGCGCTCCTCCTCTCCATCTCTCGCTCATAACAGACTAACGGTTTGAGGGGAGTGGTTAAGCGTTTCCCAACCCAAGTCCTCAAACCTACGTCATCAGGGAAGGTCCTCCAATGCAGAGGGGAGGGGCATTTTCAGATTTTGATTAAAGATTACGAAGCCAAAAATTTTTTTGTGTGGATTGACTTGCATGGATGAATTGTTCACCACAAAACGATCAATTTAGGCAAACAAAGTAAATATGGTCAATTTTGATTTCATGTGGACTTTAAGGAAGTTAGAGATCAGTTAAAGCAATAGTTTATGAACTATTAACATAAGCAAGTGCTGTGGTAATCAGATGTCCCATATTGTGTCAAAAATGAATAAGAAATTGTGCTTGTTTTGTTGTATTTTAGCTGCAGGTACAGACAGAAAGCTCTTACAATCACGCAAATGATTGCAAAACAATCATCTGTGGCCAATACCCACCCTAGCTCTCTTAGCACTGGCCTCATCAAGGTTGTTCTTTAAAATAGTGAGACCTGTTTTTATGAGCACCCATTGTTTATTTACCATTTGTACAATTTGTGTATGTTTAATTCTTACACACTTCTTGTTTCTCTGCATTTTTCAGGATTACTTGGCATGACATCTGGATAGCAGTCACAAACATCTTAATTCATGTTGTTTCTTTATTCTCTTTTATACTTTATTGTCTTAATGTATTGGAAACACTTTACAATAAGGTTTCATTAGTTAACATTAGTTAACATTAACTAATAATGAACTGCATGTATACAGCATTTATTAACATTAGTATTAACATACTTAGAAATCGTATTATTAAAATCTTGTTAACATTAGGTAATGCACTGTGAACTAACAATGAACAGCTGTATTTTTATTACCTAAGTTTTTCTCAATCTTTTCCACTGGCCAAATAGTATTTTAATTGTTTTATATTTTTAATGGAAACAGATAGGCCATGTGCATTATTTGCACGAAAATATTTTCTCAGACAATTGCTATTATCATGACAAGCAATTCTCTCTGTAGTTAAAAATTAAAACACAGCAGGAAGTGTTCAAAAGCATTGCATCCACTGCTAATATTTTAAGGGCACTGTTTATACTATTTATATAATAATAATAATAATAATAATGTTTATTTTGTATAGCGCCTTTCAAGAACCCAAGGTCGCTTCACAAAATAATACAAACAGTTGACAGACAAAGAGACAAGCAATCTGCTTATTATAACAATCAGACAAGCAGAAAAGCAGATGGAGACAACCAATAACTATAACTAAATTAACATGAGAAGTTATATAATCAAAGAAAACATACATTTCGATAAAGTAAGCATGTAACATAAAAAATGAAAAAGACAAATAGAGAGGAAAATAATTATTTACTGAGCATGGTGAATATATGGGTTTTAAGTTGAGATTTAAAGGTCTGGAGGTTAGGGGTGGCCAGAGATTAGGGGGCAGCTTATTCCACAGTTTAGGGCCAACAACACTAAAAGCCCTACCACCCACAGTAGAGAGTTTATACTTGCAAGTAACTCAGCAAGGTATTGAGGTGCAGGGTCATGACTGGCTTTATAAACTAGGACTAAAAGTTTAAACTGGATGCGACTGACCAAAGGAAACCAGTGAAGTTGGTAACGGATTGGAGTGATATGTGCAGATTTTTTATTATATGTGAGGGCTCGAGCAGCAGAGTTTTGCACCATTTTGAAGGCGATGTATAGCTTTGGTGGGTAAGCCGCTATATAAGGAGTTACAGTAGTCCAATTTGGAGGTTATAAAAGCGTTGATAATGTGGTTATCAACTGTACATTATCACTGTACATTTTCATAACACAGCATTTTCTCTCACTCTTTCTTTTCTTACGTCACATGTAAATCTAACTCAAGAAGCTCAAGTGCCATCTAGTGGTGAATTAATGTAAGGACATCAAGTATTCCCCTCTTAGTTAAAGGGATAGTTCACCCAAAAATGAAAATTCTATCATCATTTACTCACCCTCAAGTTGTTCCAAACCTATATGAGTTTCTTTGTTCTGCTGAACACAAAGGAAGATATTTGGAAGAATGTTTGTAACCAAACAGATCTCGGTCCCCATTGACTACCATATTTTTTCCTACTATGGAAGTCAATGGGGACCGAGATCTGTTTGATTACAGACATTCTTCTAAATATCTTCCTTTGTGTTCAGCAGAACAAAGAAACTCATACAGGTTTGGAACAACTTGAGGGTGAGTATATGATGACAGAATTTTCATTTTTGGGTGAACTATCCCTTTAAAGGAATTCTTTCTGAAGCCAAAAATGGACTTAAAAATAGAAATAAAGAACATCAAACCAGTAATGTATCAACAATTTCACATGAATATGATGAAGTATACACTAAGCAACACATTAAATGAATGCGACGGAGCATTTAAATAAACAATATGAACAAAACTACTCAACTACTATTCAGTACCTGAATGTGAGTGTGTGCAAAAGTCCATGTCACTTTATGTGATTAATAGATATAGTCATTTAGCCAACCTGGCTCACATCTTTGAAGTTTCTCCCGTGGATAAGAATAAAAAGACACTGGATTTCCAGACAATGGAACATGAGATCGAATCAAGTTCTCAACGTTGGTGCTCAGTCCATTATCCACTGCATCAGTCGACACGGGTGCGAGACACGATGCATGCCACTTCTTTCCATCATCCAAGAGGTAGGTGTAAGGGCCAACTTTTTCCTAACCTCAACTGCAGGCGTGAATTTTGGATGGCCTTTTGGTACATGTACTGACTTTATGCGCACTTTATCCTCTTTTTGAAAAGAAGAATGACGTACTCAATGCTTGTGGTCAAAGCGAGATTTCATGACATCCTGACGGGCTGAAACACACTTCTGTAGTTGTTCACTCTGCTGAAGTGGACTGAGGTAAATATTAGACTCTGTGGGTCCGGGGCTGGTGTCATTTTTAAATTAAAGTCTGCAAACTGGGTCTGTCCCAGACAGACTGAAATTGGCCACTGTTACACCCGTGCTAAAGAAACCCTCACTCGATTCAACTGTCCTAGCAAACTTTCGCCCAATATCAACTTTACCTTTTATTTCCAAGATGTTGGAAAAGATAGTGCTCTTACAACTTCAATCTTTTCTAACTGATATTTTCTAACTGATAATCAGATTTTTTGAAGAATTTCAATATGAGTTTAAGGCAAGACATACTGAAACTGCCCTATTAAGAGATCTTAAAGGGTTAGTTCACCCAAAAATGAATATTTGGTCAGTAATTACTCACCCTCATGTTGTTCCAACCCCGTAAGACTTTCGTTCATCTTCGGAACACAAATTAAGATATTTTTGATTAAATCTGAGAGCTGTCTCACTTCTCCATAGGCTTCTGTTATTGAAACTTGCCGGCCCAGAAAGTTAGTAAAGACAATGTTTAAAATTGTCCAAGTGACTACAGTGGCTCAATCATAAGTTTATCAAGCGACGAGAATACTTTTTGTGCGCAAAAACAAAATAAAAATAACAACTTTATTCAACTATTGATTTTCTTCTGTGTGGGCCTCAGTAGTCTATATGGGGGACTATGTGTCAAAAATGATTTATGACCCTTGATTTATGACCCTTCATGACATTGTTTATGACAGGAAGTCCTTATATGGGGGTTTTATGACCAACAGGTGGTATGTGAAATTTGACCCATGTGTGGATCCGGTGGGGAGGGGTTTATGACTGTGTGTTTTATGACTGCAGTAATGCTTGGTGTGACAGTGAATGTTTTTTCAGGGGATGTTTTTTTTTATTATTGGTGGAATTAATAATTAAGTCCACAGATTGGTGAAATGGAAGTGAATGTTTTTTTGCAGGGATGTTTTTTTCTTATTGGGGGATAATGTCCACAGAATGACGAAATTATGAACATGACGAAATCTGTCATGGATTTGTTTTTCAGATTTCATGGCCGCGTCCATAATGTCTGTGGGGCGAGAATGAAAACGGGTTTAAGAAATAGCATTGACAAACACATAAAATAAAATAAGATGACATTTATTTAAGTATATGCATTTAAGTTTTAACCTTTTAAACACCACATTATATGAGTTAAGAATGCAAATGTCTGTCTGATAGTCTCTCAGGAGTGTATAAATAGCCGATCGTGGAATTTAAGGAGCAGAAGAAAATATGTCAGAGTGAATTGTTTTCAGATTACACAGTCACATCCATAAGCAAAACCATGTTGATTATATGAAACAAGATGTTAAATGATCAAGTATAAATATTTTAATCTAATACACAACAAAACACTGACTTAAATAGATAAAACATAAAATAGTGAATAATAGTTCATATTATTTTAAATTTTAAATAATCAAGTATAAATAGTTTAATCTAATATACAGCGAAAGACTGCCTTACATAGATAAAACATAAAATAGTGAATAATATATTTGAAATGTTAAATTATCAAGTATAAGTATTTTAATAGTGAATATTAGTTCATATTATTTGAAATGTTAAATTATAAAGTGTAAGTATTTTAATCTAATACACAACAAAACACTGACTTGCATAGATAAAACAAAAATAGTGAACAATATTGCATATTATTTTAAATGTAAAATTTTAAAGTATAAGTATTTGAATCTAATACACAACAAAACACTGACCTTACATATATAAAACATAAAATAGGGAATAATATTTCATATTATTTTAAATGTTAAATTATCAAGTATAAGTATTTGAATCTAATACACAACAAAACACTGACTTAGATAAAACATAAAATAGTGAATATTAGTTCATGTTATTTTACATTTTAAATTATTAAGTATAAATATTTTAAGCTAATACACAGCGAAAGACAGCCTTACAAAACATAAATAGTGAATAAAGTTCATATTATTTTAAATGTTATATTATCAAGTATAAATATTTTAATCTAATACACAACAAAACACTGACTTACATAATAAAACATAAAATAGTGAATAATATTTCATATTATTTTAAATGTTAAATTATCAAGTATAAGTATTTTAATCTAATACACAAAACACTGACTTACATAGATAAAACATAAAATAGTGAATATTAGTACATATTATTTTATATTTTAAATGATCAAATATAAATATTTGAATCTAATATACAGCGAAAGACTGCCTTACATAGATAAAACATAAATGGTGAATAATAGATCATATTATTTGAAATGTTAAATTATCAAGTATAAGCACTTTAGTGAATATTATATCATATTATTTGAAATGTTAAATTATCAAGTATAAATATTTTAATCTAATACACAGCGAAAGACTGCCTTACATAGATAAAACATAAATAGTGAATAAAGTTCATATTATTTTAAATGTAATATTATCAAGTATAAATATTTTAATCTAATACACAGCGAAACACTACCTTACATAGATAAAACATAAAATAGTGTATAATAGTTTGTTTTGTTTGAAATAAGATGTTAAATTATTAAAGTATTTTAAAGGTAGTTTTAAACATGTGTTGAAGTGAACTTACCATCGGTGAAATTAGGAGGTCTTATTGTCTCTGGATAAAATCATAGATGCTTAAATTTAGAATCCTTAAGCAGAAGAGATGTTTGCTCTCCGTTTGCTAAATTGTAAATGAGGATTGTTTCCATCATGGCAGGGGCACAGGCCCTCCCCTTCTTCTCTGCGTAGTTGCTATATTAGCATATGCAGTTTGTTTCAGAAAACATCAAGCAATTAAAAGATAGGCCGGACACCTGGTGTTTTACAATCAAAGATGCCACAGTCTCCTATCATAAAATCTCCTGATCTGAGCATTCCTGTCAGGAAGGGAGACCCCAAAATGTGCCCATTCTGACACTTCACAGGGACCAGGCTGTAACATCAGTATAATTAGATGTATACCAGTGTCTTCAGGAAAAGTCAGGGGTCAAAACAAAAGAGCCAGGAATTTACATTTTATATAGCCTACTCTTATGGGATTTTTATGATAAGCTAAATCATCCTTCCTTCCTGGGGGTGCTGTCCCCTAACCTGTTGTTCTAGGAGAACGCGTGAAAGAAAGATAAAACCCAAAATGACACCTCAATTCTGACACCTTTTGAAGATCAGATTTCTTTTTCTAACATTTAAACTTGGAACACATTATAGAACACCCTTTGACTTTATGAATACGCAAAAATGACAGCTTAATGATTTTTATATTTTGTGCATTTATTTAAAGACTGCATGTAGGCCTACCATTTTGACGCAATATTAAAGGTTTTATGAAATATTATTTCTATTTTTCAGCACATGCAGTCAGAGTTACAGAACATATTAGTAGTGCAACAAATAAGGAGATTATGTTTTATTTATTTTAATCAGGCATGTTAAAAGTATGCTTGAATGATGATAGTTCATCTGCGCTAACATGTATTTGCTATATCCATGAAAATATCTGAAAAACCTGTTAAAATCTAGTAATGATGCAATCCTTTAAATCTTAACTTTGAGTGCATCAGAATTAATTGGATGTAAAATTATTATCATGTGACATTTTACTTAACGTGACAGAAAACGACAGTGACACCAATGACACAATGAATCACCAATGAATGACCCACATACGACCAAAGATCATTATTCTTCAACCATAATTAAGTAGATGAGACTAAATTGTTACATTTGGCATACAATCTAAATGAATAGCTTCAGTAGAAGTTTATCTATAAATGGGAGTCACTGGTGTCACTGGGGTTCTCCCATAAGAAAAGAGACACCAGTGACAGCAACACCAGTAACAGTTTTCATGAAAAATACCACATCTTGTCAATCATGGTATACTAACTAAATGCAGTTGTTTATGCCATAAGTATTCTAGTTTATTTTTATTATTTTTTACAACTCCCTAACAGTAAAGCAGGTCATACCAGTGAGTTCAACTAAAGCTTCATATGAAACCATGAGATCAATGAGAAGATTTTGATACCTGAAAAGAGGCCATGGGCCTCTCTTCATAGATATTCATGAATTTGGAAGAAGGAAGTCGAGTGATGTCATCAGTATGATTTTTATTTTAAAAAACATTAGATTTTTGTTTAACGGTAACACCAGTGACACAACTCCAGGGGACCACTACTTTCAAATATTAAAAATCAAATATTGCCACATAGAAGGCTCAAGACGACATAATTGTTCAAATAACATATTGTTTTATTTTAAAATGTAAAGAAATTGTAACCCTAAAGTATTTTTCAAGTGCGATATTTCTGTAAAGGCTAGGGACAGAAAATGGACAATGCCATAAAATGACCCAGAAATGATTTTGCATAAATTTTACCCAAGCTATTATTTTACACAACAGCATCTGTTGAAAACATTACAATTTTAAAGCAAAAACTGTGCTTAGTCGTCTTAAATCTTATTTATCCAAAGATATTCAAACAGTATTTTGTCCACCGACACATACCAGATGTATCCGTGGAGTGCGTATGTAACGTTATGTATGTATTTGTATATGTGTGCGTGTATGAAAAAGTATCCTAAATGAAAACTATGCAGCCCAGAAACTTTTCTAAACTATAGCAAAACAAAACATTAAACATTACTAAATCACCCACTTAACATTAATCTGGTACAAAACAATTTTAGCATTTACTCTCCCCCTTTAAGTGTCATGGCAAAGCATGCGGGGGAGTAGAGATCCCAGCCCAGTTTCAGTTCAATTTAAGTTTGTCAAATAAAAAGAAACAAGTTCATAGAACTCAAATCAATTAAACAGTTCAACATAATTAAAATGTGTAAGTTTTGTGAACTCAAAAGAAAAGAAAGTTCTTAATACTCATAAAAGTTAATTTGATTGAACTAATTTGTACAGTACAATTTAAGTTGGCCCTACTCAACCAAGTCATTATTTTGAGTTTTTGTAATTATTACAGTGTATCTTTAGAAAATCAGCACACATAAGCCTCTGTGGTCCATGACGTAGCATAAGTAAAGTTGTCTTGAGTGGATATTTAATTGTGCTCGTCTTAAGGTCTTCAGAAGACATTACTTCAGGGTTCAGTGGGGATCCCGAGAATATTTAATTTCCCTTAAAACCAAAGATTAAGCTAAAAGACACTAGTTTCCAGTGTTCCCTACCAAAATCAGATAGTGTATACAATTTGTATTACACTTTTTGTTGTGTTATGACACAATGTCATTAATTGGTACTTTTTATTTTATAAAATGTACTTTTCTAACGTCTACACTGTTTCAATGTCAATTAATATCCTAGCAAGTATAAAATATAAATAAAATATTATAAATATGCCTGACGCAATGTTTTTAAGAAATAGCTTCACACAGTTCCTCACACAATGACATCCCCCCCAAAACAAAGACTGTATGTTTTGTATTACACTTTTCAAAGAATAATCTAGCTTTAAAGTTAGAATAAAACAGTAAAAAACAATCATGCTGTAGCTTCATACCTGTTGTGTTCTGACACAAAGCCATTAACTGGTTATTTTTGTGTTATAAATGTAGCCTACTTATCTAATTTCTACAAATTTCAATCGGATAAATATAGAGTTAACACACGATGAAACAAGTGAATAATGCTACCAAATACATCTGACACAATGTTTTAAGAAAAGCAGTGTTTAAAATACAGATGATTTTTCTTTTGACAATCAAATAATACCCCTGTGGGTTTAACATCCAATAAGTAGTAATTTATGCAAAGGTTATATGTTTTATTAAGTTGTCATAAACAAAACACACCCAGATCCTCCCATAGTTGTAGTAAACATTTACAATATGTAAATGGATCAGTTTTCAGATTTGTTAAAGTGCCTGTACCACATTATTGTGAGGCAATCACATTTGAGGAATAATGTGATTTATATATTTTTCCCCACTAGCGGATGACTCTGTTTACATCTTGTTTCTTTCACAGTTTTTAGACGAAGACTACACTTTGAGCACTGTCAAACATGTTCATATAGGATTAATGAACAAATACAGCATAAGAAAATTATATAAATTTTAAAATTTAAACTGTGATATTCTTTTAGGTCTGTCTACGAAGCGGTCACAGGACACATAACAGGCCCAATGTGAAAAGTGAGGCCTGATGGTTTTTCTATCACACATACGGCTGTTACACTTAAAACAAAGCCATCAATTAAGTTATGCATAAAAGTGTCAAGGTGTCACAGATAGACAATTTGTCATGTTTGTCTTCACAGTGTGTGTTTCTTTAAGAAAAACAGTCTTTGTCCCACATCAGCAGCATACCAAAATTGTTTAACATATCTTAATTTTTCACGATTATAAATATTGATTGGCATCAGCTCACAGCTCAATTGTTACCAAATGCTAATGAAGAGATAATCTACAGAATGTCACTGTCACATTAGTTTGCTATTACCAAAGTTTTGACTATGAAGCAAAAAAACTAAAACAGCAATTAGTTGTAGCAGTATGGAGATTGAGTTTTATGTTTCTTTGATTTTGTTCTCATTTTTCTAAAACAGACTGTTTTAAACTGTTTACCTCGGTTTCATTCTTAACATCACCATTCTTGTTGTAATGCCGGGTGTGATTGTAATGTTTGTGTAGTGTTTTCTTTACACTTTTCCCTGGATATCTGTTTCCTATGTAATGTTAGTGAACTCGAGGTCTTCTCGTCTATTTGTTCATATACGACAGTATTATGAATTTGCTTGATTTAATAACTTCCAATGCTGTGTATTATATCCATATATGTGTTACATAACGCCAACATGTATTTAAAGGACCATTGTGTTACAGCAAAACCACTATTTGTAGAATGATATTGTAATGTATCGAGTTTTTGCCTCTGTTTTTCTGTTACTCGACATTATCTCAGTGTTTCTTGCTATGTTTATTTTGTTTTTGTTTAACCGTGATCCAATTTTCACACCTCAAATCTTACAGACGTAATGTGTTTTTCAGAATTTAGACTACTGTTTAAAAGTGAACGTGTAGGGTTATATACAAACGGTACATTGTTTTTAATCTCACTATAGAGACAATTTAATAAACGCTTCAGGGACTGAACTTTAACATTTTAATCTTTGGTAAAAGTTAACTTAAAGTTGGCACAAAAATAAAATTCCATCCTATCTATCCTTTCTAAATGTATGTTATGGATATATTGCGAACAATTCAGGCATATGTTTTGACCGTGTAATGTTTAATCAAAATTCTGCTGGAAACTTAAAAATATATGGTGGATTTACTTGTGGAATTTAATTAACATTGTTTATTTCAGTAGACTTAAGTTTATTACATAAGGTTAATTCAGTGCCATTTAGATTCAGGTTAACATTCTTAATTTCGTCCAAAACTATTAAGTTCAATTATCCTAAAATTAATATCAAACAAAAATTAAAACAAATAATCCAATTGTTTAATTGATTCTTTTATTTAGTGAATGCGTTCAACAATTTTACAACTTTTGCAAATGTCATCTAATAAGAAAACCTTTTAAAAAATCTTTACTCCGTAGTAAAGACTCTTAATGTTAAGCATTTGCTAGAAAACGGTTATGTTGCATCCAATGTCTGTCTGAAGTAGTTGTTTTTATTATTATTAAAACCACTTTAATTGTTGTTAGCACGTCCTCACCCAAGCACAAGGTCTACACTTCATCACAATGGTAACCTCCAAAAACACTAACATATCAGAAATTCTTTTAAATATAAACATTAAAGAACATTAATCATTAACAAGTCACCAATTTTTTATCACGATGATGAAAAAACACATAAAATAAAGTTTTATTTTAAATTTACACCCCTATCCAGTCCTGTGCAAAGCATGATGGGGAGGGGGAAATCCTGTTCCTAGTTTTCTATATTGCTATTTTAACACAACTAAACTCATTTATGTAATCTCAACTCAAATGGATTAAGTAAAACGGTTGAAAAGAATCGTGTTGAATTAACTCCATTTACTTAAGTAAATTGAGAAAGCATCAAATGTTATTTTTGGTCTACTTAACTGAAACATGTTCTTTCGACATGAAAATATTGAGTTAAGCCAAACGCAACTGTTTCAAGTCAGTTTAACGCAATGCATTGTGTTTGAATGAGAAAGCTAATACAACGGTGTTAAATGAAAATTATTTTTAAATAAACTGTTCAGTTTATTTAAAAATCATTTTTGAGCGAAAACAAAAACTTCTCTCTGGTGACATGCAGGACTCATTGTTTATGCAGGACCTAGTTATTTATGGTGTGCTGATGACGACCCCCAAACACAACAGGAGGGCGAGGGTGGACCTCAAATGCTGTCCTGATAAACTCAGAGCTCACAGAGCTTACAGAGCTCAGCCTCAGTTATCGCACGCAAGCCGGTTTTCTAACTGATGCGTGTGTGGTGGTAACGATTCCGCAGCTAAACCCGGTTTTGACGCTACAGATGGCTGCTTCAGCACCGTTGGATTCTTCTGGATACACTTCTGACCCAAAACCCAAACTTCAGAACGTTAACGCACAAGGCCTGGACAACCGTAAGGACTCACTCAGGAGATTCAAGGACCTAACCGAATCTTTCATCATCAAACAGGGGCCTATTCGACAATTGAAAAATCTAGAAACTTCTGAAATGGAGAGCGACTCCCCGTCAAGTTCTAGCGATGCGGGGCACCAGTATCATCCAGAGTGTGAGTGCGCCACGGGCAATGAGTGTCGTTTAAGAGCTACGATAGACTGTATGTTTAAAGATTATTTTAGAGGCCAGATGGTTAGCTTGATGCGTAGGATCATCGATGCTGCATGTGATATGAAAAAAGATTGTGTGTTGGATACCAAACGTGTAACAAATCTCAAAAATGAAATGGATGTTGTAAGAGGCCTGACAAATTCATGGACAGATGTGACCCCCATGTTTTTTAACACCAAAGAGCCGATTGGTGTAATCCTCAGAAAAGTTCTGGATGTGTTGTGTGAATGTGGTGGTGAACTAGAAGTCACTCAAATATTGTGTATGTATACATTTGTAACAGATCTCTGTGTGTCACTGGTGTCAAAAAATGCAAAAACTGACCTTGCTGAAATAGTTGAAAGTCTGGTCAACTATACCCTTGACCAAAACATGATAGCCTGCCGCGATTTCCTATTCTGGCTAGACCACCTGTAAATGGCATTATTGTTTTCATATTGTTTTCATATTGTTTTCGGACAATCATATTTTTGTAAAGAAAAATATTGTTGAAATAAAAGGTTGAGTCACTTAACTCGTCATTCATTTGTCTGAGCTAGTAAAAATGGTATTATGCATCTTGATTCTTACAAATTAATAATTTAATAATCTTCATTCATTGTTTTGCGGCATTTTAAAACATACTACAAGATTTAAAAGATTAAATATTTCAGAGAACCTATGTCACCAGAGAGAAGTTTTTGTTTTCGCTCAAAAATGATTTTTAAATAAACTGAACAGTTTATTTAAAAATAATTTTCATTTAACACCGTTGTATTAGCTTTCTCATTCAAACACAATGCATTGCGTTAAACTGACTTGAAACAGTTGCGTTTGGCTTAACTCAATATTTTCATGTCGAAAGAACATGTTTCAGTTAAGTAGACCAAAAATAACATTTGATGCTTTCTCAATTTACTTAAGTAAATGGAGTTAATTCAACACGATTCTTTTCAACCGTTTTACTTAATCCATTTGAGTTGAGATTACATAAATGAGTTTAGTTGTGTTAAAATAGCAATATAGAAAACTAGGAACAGGATTTCCCCCTCCCCATCATGCTTTGCACAGGACTGGATAGGGGTGTAAATTTAAAATAAAACTTTATTTTATGTGTTTTTTCATCATCGTGATAAAAAATTGGTGACTTGTTAATGATTAATGTTCTTTAATGTTTATATTTAAAAGAGTTTCTGATATGTTAGTGTTTTTGGAGGTTACCATTGTGATGAAGTGTAGACCATGTGCTTGGGTGAGGACGTGCTAACAACAATTAAAGTGGTTTTAATAATAATAAAAACAACTACTTCAGACATACATTGGATGCAACATAACCGTATAGCAAATGCTTAACATTAAGAGTCTTTACTACGGAGTAAAGATTTTTTAAAAGGTTTTCTTATTAGATGACATTTGCAAAAGTTGTAAAATTGTTGAACGCATTCACTAAATAAAAGAATCAATTAAACAATTGGATTATTTGTTTTAATTTTTGTTTGATATTAATTTTAGGATAATTGAACTTAATAGTTTTGGACGAAATTAAGAATGTTAACCTGAATCTAAATGGCACTGAATTAACCTTATGTAATAAACTTAAGTCTACTGAAATAAACAATGTTAATTAAATTCCACAAGTAAATCCACCATATATTTTTAAGTTTCCAGCAGAATTTTGATTAAACATTACACGGTCAAAACATATGCCTGAATTGTTCGCAATATATCCATAACATACATTTAGAAAGGATAGATAGGATGGAATTTTATTTTTGTGCCAACTTTAAGTTAACTTTTACCAAAGATTAAAATGTTAAAGTTCAGTCCCTGAAGCGTTTATTAAATTGTCTCTATAGTGAGATTAAAAACAATGTACCGTTTGTATATAACCCTACACGTTCACTTTTAAACAGTAGTCTAAATTCTGAAAAACACATTACGTCTGTAAGATTTGAGGTGTGAAAATTGGATCACGGTTAAACAAAAACAAAATAAACATAGCAAGAAACACTGAGATAATGTCGAGTAACAGAAAAACAGAGGCAAAAACTCGATACATTACAATATCATTCTACAAATAGTGGTTTTGCTGTAACACAATGGTCCTTTAAATACATGTTGGCGTTATGTAACACATATATGGATATAATACACAGCATTGGAAGTTATTAAATCAAGCAAATTCATAATACTGTCGTATATGAACAAATAGACGAGAAGACCTCGAGTTCACTAACATTACATAGGAAACAGATATCCAGGGAAAAGTGTAAAGAAAACACTACACAAACATTACAATCACACCCGGCATTACAACAAGAATGGTGATGTTAAGAATGAAACCGAGGTAAACAGTTTAAAACAGTCTGTTTTAGAAAAATGAGAACAAAATCAACGAAACATAAAACTCAATCTCCATACTGCTACAACTAATTGCTGTTTTAGTTTTTTTTGCTTCATAGTCAAAACTTTGGTAATAGCAAACTAATGTGACAGTGACATTCTGTAGATTATCTCTTCATTAGCATTTGGTAACAATTGAGCTGTGAGCTGATGCCAATCAATATTTATAATCGTGAAAAATTAAGATATGTTAAACAATTTTGGTATGCTGCTGATGTGGGACAAAGACTGTTTTTCTTAAAGAAACACACACTGTGAAGACAAACATGACAAATTGTCTATCTGTGACACCTTGACACTTTTATGCATAACTTAATTGATGGCTTTGTTTTAAGTGTAACAGCCGTATGTGTGATAGAAAAACCATCAGGCCTCACTTTTCACATTGGGCCTGTTATGTGTCCTGTGACCGCTTCGTAGACAGACCTAAAAGAATATCACAGTTTAAATTTTAAAATTTATATAATTTTCTTATGCTGTATTTGTTCATTAATCCTATATGAACATGTTTGACAGTGCTCAAAGTGTAGTCTTCGTCTAAAAACTGTGAAAGAAACAAGATGTAAACAGAGTCATCCGCTAGTGGGGAAAAATATATAAATCACATTATTCCTCAAATGTGATTGCCTCACAATAATGTGGTACAGGCACTTTAACAAATCTGAAAACTGATCCATTTACATATTGTAAATGTTTACTACAACTATGGGAGGATCTGGGTGTGTTTTGTTTATGACAACTTAATAAAACATATAACCTTTGCATAAATTACTACTTATTGGATGTTAAACCCACAGGGGTATTATTTGATTGTCAAAAGAAAAATCATCTGTATTTTAAACACTGCTTTTCTTAAAACATTGTGTCAGATGTATTTGGTAGCATTATTCACTTGTTTCATCGTGTGTTAACTCTATATTTATCCGATTGAAATTTGTAGAAATTAGATAAGTAGGCTACATTTATAACACAAAAATAACCAGTTAATGGCTTTGTGTCAGAACACAACAGGTATGAAGCTACAGCATGATTGTTTTTTACTGTTTTATTCTAACTTTAAAGCTAGATTATTCTTTGAAAAGTGTAATACAAAACATACAGTCTTTGTTTTGGGGGGGATGTCATTGTGTGAGGAACTGTGTGAAGCTATTTCTTAAAAACATTGCGTCAGGCATATTTATAATATTTTATTTATATATTATACTTGCTAGGATATTAATTGACATTGAAACAGTGTAGACGTTAGAAAAGTACATTTTATAAAATAAAAAGTACCAATTAATGACATTGTGTCATAACACAACAAAAAGTGTAATACAAATTGTATACACTATCTGATTTTGGTAGGGAACACTGGAAACTAGTGTCTTTTAGCTTAATCTTTGGTTTTAAGGGAAATTAAATATTCTCGGGATCCCCACTGAACCCTGAAGTAATGTCTTCTGAAGACCTTAAGACGAGCACAATTAAATATCCACTCAAGACAACTTTACTTATGCTACGTCATGGACCACAGAGGCTTATGTGTGCTGATTTTCTAAAGATACACTGTAATAATTACAAAAACTCAAAATAATGACTTGGTTGAGTAGGGCCAACTTAAATTGTACTGTACAAATTAGTTCAATCAAATTAACTTTTATGAGTATTAAGAACTTTCTTTTCTTTTGAGTTCACAAAACTTACACATTTTAATTATGTTGAACTGTTTAATTGATTTGAGTTCTATGAACTTGTTTCTTTTTATTTGACAAACTTAAATTGAACTGAAACTGGGCTGGGATCTCTACTCCCCCGCATGCTTTGCCATGACACTTAAAGGGGGAGAGTAAATGCTAAAATTGTTTTGTACCAGATTAATGTTAAGTGGGTGATTTAGTAATGTTTAATGTTTTGTTTTGCTATAGTTTAGAAAAGTTTCTGGGCTGCATAGTTTTCATTTAGGATACTTTTTCATACACGCACACATATACAAATACATACATAACGTTACATACGCACTCCACGGATACATCTGGTATGTGTCGGTGGACAAAATACTGTTTGAATATCTTTGGATAAATAAGATTTAAGACGACTAAGCACAGTTTTTGCTTTAAAATTGTAATGTTTTCAACAGATGCTGTTGTGTAAAATAATAGCTTGGGTAAAATTTATGCAAAATCATTTCTGGGTCATTTTATGGCATTGTCCATTTTCTGTCCCTAGCCTTTACAGAAATATCGCACTTGAAAAATACTTTAGGGTTACAATTTCTTTACATTTTAAAATAAAACAATATGTTATTTGAACAATTATGTCGTCTTGAGCCTTCTATGTGGCAATATTTGATTTTTAATATTTGAAAGTAGTGGTCCCCTGGAGTTGTGTCACTGGTGTTACCGTTAAACAAAAATCTAATGTTTTTTAAAATAAAAATCATACTGATGACATCACTCAACTTCCTTCTTCCAAATTCATGAATATCTATGAAGAGAGGCCCATGGCCTCTTTTCAGGTATCAAAATCTTCTCATTGATCTCATGGTTTCATATGAAGCTTTAGTTGAACTCACTGGTATGACCTGCTTTACTGTTAGGGAGTTGTAAAAAATAATAAAAATAAACTAGAATACTTATGGCATAAACAACTGCATTTAGTTAGTATACCATGATTGACAAGATGTGGTATTTTTCATGAAAACTGTTACTGGTGTTGCTGTCACTGGTGTCTCTTTTCTTATGGGAGAACCCCAGTGACACCAGTGACTCCCATTTATAGATAAACTTCTACTGAAGCTATTCATTTAGATTGTATGCCAAATGTAACAATTTAGTCTCATCTACTTAATTATGGTTGAAGAATAATGATCTTTGGTCGTATGTGGGTCATTCATTGGTGATTCATTGTGTCATTGGTGTCACTGTCGTTTTCTGTCACGTTAAGTAAAATGTCACATGATAATAATTTTACATCCAATTAATTCTGATGCACTCAAAGTTAAGATTTAAAGGATTGCATCATTACTAGATTTTAACAGGTTTTTCAGATATTTTCATGGATATAGCAAATACATGTTAGCGCAGATGAACTATCATCATTCAAGCATACTTTTAACATGCCTGATTAAAATAAATAAAACATAATCTCCTTATTTGTTGCACTACTAATATGTTCTGTAACTCTGACTGCATGTGCTGAAAAATAGAAATAATATTTCATAAAACCTTTAATATTGCGTCAAAATGGTAGGCCTACATGCAGTCTTTAAATAAATGCACAAAATATAAAAATCATTAAGCTGTCATTTTTGCGTATTCATAAAGTCAAAGGGTGTTCTATAATGTGTTCCAAGTTTAAATGTTAGAAAAAGAAATCTGATCTTCAAAAGGTGTCAGAATTGAGGTGTCATTTTGGGTTTTATCTTTCTTTCACGCGTTCTCCTAGAACAACAGGTTAGGGGACAGCACCCCCAGGAAGGAAGGATGATTTAGCTTATCATAAAAATCCCATAAGAGTAGGCTATATAAAATGTAAATTCCTGGCTCTTTTGTTTTGACCCCTGACTTTTCCTGAAGACACTGGTATACATCTAATTATACTGATGTTACAGCCTGGTCCCTGTGAAGTGTCAGAATGGGCACATTTTGGGGTCTCCCTTCCTGACAGGAATGCTCAGATCAGGAGATTTTATGATAGGAGACTGTGGCATCTTTGATTGTAAAACACCAGGTGTCCGGCCTATCTTTTAATTGCTTGATGTTTTCTGAAACAAACTGCATATGCTAATATAGCAACTACGCAGAGAAGAAGGGGAGGGCCTGTGCCCCTGCCATGATGGAAACAATCCTCATTTACAATTTAGCAAACGGAGAGCAAACATCTCTTCTGCTTAAGGATTCTAAATTTAAGCATCTATGATTTTATCCAGAGACAATAAGACCTCCTAATTTCACCGATGGTAAGTTCACTTCAACACATGTTTAAAACTACCTTTAAAATACTTTAATAATTTAACATCTTATTTCAAACAAAACAAACTATTATACACTATTTTATGTTTTATCTATGTAAGGTAGTGTTTCGCTGTGTATTAGATTAAAATATTTATACTTGATAATATTACATTTAAAATAATATGAACTTTATTCACTATTTATGTTTTATCTATGTAAGGCAGTCTTTCGCTGTGTATTAGATTAAAATATTTATACTTGATAATTTAACATTTCAAATAATATGATATAATATTCACTAAAGTGCTTATACTTGATAATTTAACATTTCAAATAATATGATCTATTATTCACCATTTATGTTTTATCTATGTAAGGCAGTCTTTCGCTGTATATTAGATTCAAATATTTATATTTGATCATTTAAAATATAAAATAATATGTACTAATATTCACTATTTTATGTTTTATCTATGTAAGTCAGTGTTTTGTGTATTAGATTAAAATACTTATACTTGATAATTTAACATTTAAAATAATATGAAATATTATTCACTATTTTATGTTTTATTATGTAAGTCAGTGTTTTGTTGTGTATTAGATTAAAATATTTATACTTGATAATATAACATTTAAAATAATATGAACTTTATTCACTATTTATGTTTTGTAAGGCTGTCTTTCGCTGTGTATTAGCTTAAAATATTTATACTTAATAATTTAAAATGTAAAATAACATGAACTAATATTCACTATTTTATGTTTTATCTAAGTCAGTGTTTTGTTGTGTATTAGATTCAAATACTTATACTTGATAATTTAACATTTAAAATAATATGAAATATTATTCCCTATTTTATGTTTTATATATGTAAGGTCAGTGTTTTGTTGTGTATTAGATTCAAATACTTATACTTTAAAATTTTACATTTAAAATAATATGCAATATTGTTCACTATTTTTGTTTTATCTATGCAAGTCAGTGTTTTGTTGTGTATTAGATTAAAATACTTACACTTTATAATTTAACATTTCAAATAATATGAACTAATATTCACTATTAAAATACTTATACTTGATAATTTAACATTTCAAATATATTATTCACTATTTTATGTTTTATCTATGTAAGGCAGTCTTTCGCTGTATATTAGATTAAACTATTTATACTTGATTATTTAAAATTTAAAATAATATGAACTATTATTCACTATTTTATGTTTTATCTATTTAAGTCAGTGTTTTGTTGTGTATTAGATTAAAATATTTATACTTGATCATTTAACATCTTGTTTCATATAATCAACATGGTTTTGCTTATGGATGTGACTGTGTAATCTGAAAACAATTCACTCTGACATATTTTCTTCTGCTCCTTAAATTCCACGATCGGCTATTTATACACTCCTGAGAGACTATCAGACAGACATTTGCATTCTTAACTCATATAATGTGGTGTTTAAAAGGTTAAAACTTAAATGCATATACTTAAATAAATGTCATCTTATTTTATTTTATGTGTTTGTCAATGCTATTTCTTAAACCCGTTTTCATTCTCGCCCCACAGACATTATGGACGCGGCCATGAAATCTGAAAAACAAATCCATGACAGATTTCGTCATGTTCATAATTTCGTCATTCTGTGGACATTATCCCCCAATAAGAAAAAAACATCCCTGCAAAAAAACATTCACTTCCATTTCACCAATCTGTGGACTTAATTATTAATTCCACCAATAATAAAAAAAAACATCCCCTGAAAAAACATTCACTGTCACACCAAGCATTACTGCAGTCATAAAACACACAGTCATAAACCCCTCCCCACCGGATCCACACATGGGTCAAATTTCACATACCACCTGTTGGTCATAAAACCCCCATATAAGGACTTCCTGTCATAAACAATGTCATGAAGGGTCATAAATCAAGGGTCATAAATCATTTTTGACACATAGTCCCCCATATAGACTACTGGCCTCTGAGTGAGTTCACGTAGTGTAACAGCGCAGCGCTTCTGTGTTGTACGTCACACGCATCACACACATGACCAGCGTCAGCCAATAGTGAGCCTACGTGTGACGTACAACACAGAAGCGCTGCGCAGTTATACTACGTGAACTCATTCATTATTATACATAATTCGATACAATTATTTTTGAAATATTAAAGCCACAGATGAGAATCTTGTGCCAGTGTTACACTCACTTATACTGATACTGGTGTGCGTCTGTGCAGCATCAAGCAAAAATAAAGGCTTACAGTAACGGACGCGACTGTTAATGCGTTATTCGTAGCGACCCATGAGAGATTTATTTAGTGTCGATCTTTCCTAGAATGGGCAGTGTGTGACTTTGCGAGATAAACAACATAAACTGGTAGGCTATTACAAAACATTCAGTGGCACATACCAATCAAATACAGATGTGACACAAATAACACGTTTGAAAAAATATTACTGACTTTAATGCGTTTAATTGATATTTTAAATATCACAAAATTAGGCAATTTATTTAGGATTTTGTGTCACAATTACGTCAGTACAGGTGCTCGATTAATCTGTCAGTCACTACTGGAGGTGTCTCAACATCCGGTGACATGTTCTGCGACTCTGTCAGTCAGGTGTCATGTCAGTGTCAGTGTGTCGCGATAATGTCAGTGACACATGCCAATAATATCAGTGCCACTATCCACTGGCACATGCCAATGAAGACCGGAGGTGCCACCGGATGTGCCAGTACGCATAGTGACATGTGCCATTGGCTTCTCTGCGTCAGATGCCATTTCACTTAATGTTAATACCGCCTCTCCTTATGGTGTCAAACCTGTATAATTCTTTCTTCAGTGAGACATAAGACAATATTTTAAGGGGGGGTACCTTTTGTCCATACAATGAAAGTCAGTGTGGTGAGGGCGGGCTCAATGTTATTCTTCTTTTTTGTGTGTGCAAATTTGACAACTTCATCCTCCTTTATAGCACTCATGACATCTTCTGTGCCACCCTCATATGTCTGCACCTCTCCCCCCTGCTGTGAAGTCAGGAGAACTATATGACGAAGGCTACCCTGATTCAAAAGCGATGCCAAATGCACCCTTCATTTCCCCGTGAAAGGAAGGATACACAAAAGGATCCTAAGCGGCCTGTACTACCCTATCCTACCCCATAAGTCATTGCGCACCGTTGACGACAGCATTTTTATTTATTTTAAAGGCGGCTGAGACTAGAGATCAGTGGTGGACAGCAAATTCACATTTAAATGTAAGTATTATGTTTTCATTTACTCAAATAGCTAGCGAAACCAGAGTTAAAGTTTCTTATAAACTTCATCTTAATTCCATCACCATTGCGTGGCTTCATTTGTCAGGTAGTTTGAGGCAAAACTTGTGCTAATATTAGTTTAACGACCTATTTGTAATATTTGCAATAGTCTATCTCACTTGTGTATTATAAGAAATATCACTCACCCTATAAAGCCCACAAGCATTAGATAAGGCAATGGGGTTTCACTTTTATGTGTTTTTGTAGTGCTGTCATGAAAGCTATGTCTACAAAGGTTTTAACCAAATTTGAGTTTCCAGAAATATGATTTCTGAAGTATTTTGTATGCATGTCTTGATGTGTCATATTTTGCAGTGTTAACAATGCACTTAATGCACTGAGTTCAGCAGTGGGTGTCCACGGTGAGGAGGAGCCAGGGGCACCAGCACCAGCAGCAGCACCGGCAGCACGAAGGCGGCAAGACAAAGGGCAACTAAAGAGGGAGGCAGAGGCGAGGAGAGCACAGGAGAGTAGGGAGAGGATGGACAGGCTGTTTTCTCTTCTTGAGAGAATGATTGAAAAATATATATTTTTTCTACATATTCTTGAATAACTCTTTTTCACTTTTATTTTTTAAAAGTATGACGGGTGCGTAGCTGACCTCACATATTTAACTCTACCATGATTTAAATTGGTTATTTTGAAGTTTAATTTTAACATGGTTTGTTACTTTATTTAAATCCCCTTAGTATAGGAAACAAACACCGATAAGTTAACAAGTTAAGTTTATTAAAGTTTGAATGTACAGAAGGGTGCACACTTCTTAGATTCTTCTTTGCTGTTTAACTCTACGTGAGTCCTAGATACCTCTGGTCCATGGAGTGAACGGCCACATTCCCTGTATCAGCAAACAAAGGGAGAGGTGGGGATCCAGCCTCCAAACATATGCTGTTCCAGAGGAAGTTGGACTGTACCATCATGATCCGATCAGAGAGGGATCTTTTATTTCATTTCATTCAGTTTCATTTTTGGTTTGTTTGTTTGGAGTAGTTTTTGTATTGTGCTTAAAGTATTTGATTGTATTATGTTAGGTACGATACAGTGGATATTTTGTTGTAAATAGTATTGTTAATTGGGGAAAGTTTTATTTGATATTTATCTTTATTTTTGTTTGGTAGAGGCTAAAGGAGTTTGTCTAGCGGTGGAGAATATCAGAGGGGAGTCAGATTTGCCCAGCCATAGACATCATGATCTGCTGACCTTAGTGGTTTTTGGTTTGTTTTTATTTTATTTTGTAACAGGGGAGATTTATTTATTTTCTAAGCTAATTTTTGTTAGTTTCAGTTTAACTTCCATCTTAAGTCTTTGATTTTTATATGGACTTTATTTTGGAAATTATTTTCATTACATCTGCCCCTGTTTATAGTGGTGCGCTAATTTTCCCATCAAGTTTGTTTTTATAAATCACAACTTGTGCGTGGGAAGCGCCTCTTTCAGTGCCTGTTTTGTGCATAAGCAATGATTATAAATGAGGCCCCAGGGGTCATTTATTGCACCTTCCCCAAAAAAGTGCATAGGATCCTTACTAATGTGCACCCGAATGCCAAAACTATTCAGACTTATAAAACCGTTCGTACGCCAGAACCTGCGCAGAATTCACTTTATAAATCCCAGTCAGCGAAATATTGTGCGCACATGTATGGCGTTATTTTTTAGTCAAAAGTTATGAGCGTGTAAGACATGCTCACGAGCACATTATGTTATTTCACACGCGCAAAAATTAACCTTCAGCTGGCATGATAAAAGTACTCGCGCACAAATTCAACAACCGAGAGGTGTACAAGTAGCTGCGAGCGAGCGCCTGGCATACTCTCATAGGTTAACTCTGCTTGTACAGTGGAATCCTGCTCGCGCGCAGCGGGCTTCTGCTCGCGGAGAGCTGTTTTGCTCGCGCAGTGGATTTCTGCTCGCTCAGCTGATTTCTGCTCGCTCGAGTCTACATGACTTTTGACAATTTGGGGGCGGAAACCAAGGAGGGCACTGACCCTCTTATGATTGGTCACTTTCATCATGGAAAATCTTGGGAAATCCTAACCCCGCCCACCTTCTGACGCAGCGCGCGTCACTCAGCTGCTCTGCTACTCCGGCTATCTCTGTGTATATTTTAGACAACGAAATATGTGATAAAACACCATACTAACTATTTTCGTTTTCATTTAAAGAAATCTTAAACATGATAGCCACACAAATGTGGTTCAGGCAACGCGTGTTGATTATATTCACTGTTTGCCTATTTAAAAATAGAAAAAAAAATATATATATATATATAAAACACAAACCTGCCTCTTTTCGTTTTAAATATAATATAAAAACATTAAACATTTTAAAGTCCACATGAAATCAAAATTGACCATATTTTCTTTGTTTGCCTAAATTGATCGTTTTGTGGTGAACAATTCATCCATGCAAGTCAATCCACACAAAAAAATTTTTTGGCTTCCTAATCTTTAATCAAAATCTGAAAATGCCCCTCCCCTCTGCATTGGAGGACCTTCCCTGATGACGTAGGTTTGAGGACTTGGGTTGGGAAACGCTTAACCACTCCCCTCAAACAGTTAGTCTGTTATGAGCGAGAGATGGAGAGGAGGAGCGCTAGAGTAAAACCCTGCCCTCTGTTCAATATTCCTTTTTACTGGGAAATACGTCACAACACTGGAGAAAAGTCGTTTGCAACTTCCGGTTCACGCGGACTTTAATATGGTCCAGGCAATATGTGCATTTGTACCAAACAACAGATTTTGCAGTAAACAACATTACAGTTTTAATTTTTTTTACATACAATTATTACAATTTAAAATGACAAAACTCAACCCAGTCTCTTTTTGTTAAATTTCAGTTTTTATCAATATTAGCCATTATAAAAGTATCCACCTTTTTCTGCTCAGTCTAAACAATGCGCGCTGCCATGACGACGACTCCGGTTGCCTACTTCCGGTTCGTAGCTTGACCTGTACTAGCAGCGAGAGAATGAGTTCAAGCTGAAGCTCCTCATGTAGAAACTGAGTGTTTCGAGCATAAGATAAGAAGGAGATAAGAATTTATTTTCTAAAGAGCCGTGAGTCAAAAGAACCGGCTCTTTTCAGTGAGCTGAGTCAAACGAGCCAAAATGTTTTTCACATCTGTCATGTTAACATGGACAAAAGACAATCTCACAACAACATCACATCCTTTTAAAAATAAAAACAGTACAGTATACAGTAGTCATAACTTAGAATTTTATTATAATTGTATTTCATATAATATACAATAATGTAATTTTTACTTGTCCATAACAACCCGAAAACTTGCCTGCTTGCCTTGCACATCTAATTAATGGGCAAAGTTTTCCGACTTTTTTTCTTATGCTTCAGTTTTAACGCTAACCACTCTAAACGTTTACTTTATTGAATGTATCTGATACGGAACCGGGCATGGGCATTATCTCCTTCTTATCTTATGCTCGAAACACTCAGTTTCTAAAAAGTTTGAAATCTTCTTTGAATTGTTAAAACAACCAACAACTGCACATGAGGAGCTTGAACTCATTCTCTCGCTGCTAGTACAGGTCAAGCGCTACGAACCGGAAGTAGGCAACGGGAGTCGTCGTTATGGCAGCGCGCATTGTTTAGAGCAGAATAAGGTGGATAAGTAAAAGGTATAAGAAGCTATACAAATAAAGCAAACAATTCAGTCAAACATACAAAGTCAGCGCTCTAGTCTAACCATACAACGGTAAAGTTAAATAGCTTATATGTATAGCTTTATTTGTATAGCTTCTTATACCTTTTACTTATACTTTTATAATGGCTAATATTGATAAAAACGGAAATTTAACAAAAAGAGACTGGGTTGAGTTTTGTCATTTTAAATTGTAATAATTGTATGTAAAAAAATTTAAAACTGTAATGTTGTTTACTGCAAAATCTGTTGTTTGGTACAAATGCACATATTGCCTGGACCATATTAAAATGTTTAATGTTTTTATATTATATTTAAAACGAAAAGAGGCAGGTTTGTGTTTTATATATATATATATATTTATAATTAGGCAAACAGTGAATATAATCAACACACGTTGCCTGAACCACATTTGTGTGGCTATCATGTTTAAGATTTCTTTAAATGAAAACGAAAATAGTTAGTATGGTGTTTTATCACATATTTCGTTGTCTAAAATATACACAGAGATAGCTGGAGTAGCAGAGCGAGCTGAGTGACGCGCGCTGCGTCAGAAGGTGGGCGGGGTTAGGATTTCCCAAGATTTTCCATGATGAAAGTGACCAATCATAAGAGGGTCAGTGCCCTCCTTGGTTTCCGCCCCCAAATTGTCAAAAGTCATGTAGACTCGAGCGAGCAGAAATCAGCTGAGCGAGCAGAAATCCACTGCGCGAGCAAAACAGCTCTCCGCGAGCAGAAGCCCGCTGCGCGCGAGCAGGATTCCACTGTACAAGCAGAGTTAACCTATGAGAGTATGCCAGGCGCTCGCTCGCAGCTACTTGTACACCTCTCGGTTGTTGAATTTGTGCGCGAGTACTTTTATCATGCCAGCTGAAGGTTAATTTTTGCGCGTGTGAAATAACATAATGTGCTCGTGAGCATGTCTTACACGCTCATAATTTTTGACTAAAAAATAACGCCATACACATGCATCTCCTCCCCGAAATAACCATATATGGAGCTTACAACGCCTAGTTTTACTATGCATATCCTCATCTGCATATCATTTGCATATGATTATTCATCCACGTGATAACATGTTTAACAAGACATTAGGAAAATGTGAAATATGGATGGGCCGTCACAATTATTTTTCTCCAGGATGCAGGTACTCTCATTTAAAGACATCAAGAAATCAGAATTAACAATTTTTACATTATTAATACACTTTTATTGTTTCTATTGTGAAAGACTCAGCAGTGGACATCATCAAAAAGTTGCTTGGCTGATGTCACCAAGCACTTTTGTTTGCTGTATTACAGTTCAGTCCAGCTTGAGAGATCAGATTCTCCAGAGTCCAGCTGTGTGTCCATGAAGAGTGACTGGTCAATGGATCATCCACCCGAACTTAAGGATGGAGAGACACGGCCGAATTTAAGGTGGAACCTTTTTTTTCTGCACTGATATTGGGGCAACGTGAAATTTTGGAAATCGGTTTAAATGTGATTGGTTAAACAGAAATGAGAGTATACTGCACTGCAATTAGTAACTGAAAGTATTATCAAATTATCCACAATAATTAACAAATATACAGTGGGTGAATAATATGTGTAACTTCATAACTTTCTAATTCTGTGACGTTCTGCAAGAGCAGATTCCACGTGGACCTGCTCATGGGTTCTCATCATAAATGATAAATACAGTAATTAAAAGATTTAAATATAACCTCAGATTTAAGATACCTTAGTTAGGACACAGTGTAATGCACATTATATGTAATTGATTTCAAATGTATCACAGATTAAGTTAAAATAAAATGCAGTAAGTTGACATTAAGAGTGATTTTTGGAACAATTTAAGTGGGACTTTAATACAACTTTATATGCACAATATACATTCATAATTGCTTCTAATGTCTTTAAAATAGTTAAAGTGCACTGCTCAATGTATGGACAACAAATTAATGTGAACTAAAATATACTTTAATGTCAGTTAACAATACACTTAAAGGATTAGTTCACTTTCAAATAAAAAAATTACATGATAATTTAGTCACCGCCATGTCATCCATGTCTTTCTTTCTTCAGTCGAAAATAAATTTAGGTTTTTGAGGAAAACATTCCAGGATTTTTCTCCATATAATGGACTTAAATGGCGACCAATGATTTAAAGGTTCAAATGTCAGTCTCAATGCAGCTTGAAAGCAGTGGCGGCTGCTGGTCTTTCAAAGAGAGGAAGCTCATTTTCGGCCTACATCATAAAACTTGTCCATTTATTTATGCGTAAATTCTACGTTCCTTTTCAAGAAAATGCTCTGTGACCCTGTTGTACCAACTAGGCGTCTTTTCCAGTGACTTGACCAGTGTCCTCTCAATGGCAAGCAGAGTTAAATATAATTGTATAAATGTGATAATATAATAAAGGTATAAATAATAATATAGCCTAATAAAGTATAATAATACTACTACTAATAATATATTTAATTATTTTAATAATTATTTTTTAATGTAATAAAGGTATAAATGTAGAATTGTGTGAAATGTATTATGAAAATTGGCTAGCAATTTCGACAAGCAAATACCAAGAAATAGGTTTCAGCAGTTTGTCTTTCAACTACATTTGAAAAATCCGCGATGGGACTGAGCTTGAATAGCTTCAGCATCAACGACTTTTTACTGTATGAAATCTATAGGCTAAAACACATACACAGAAGAAAGGCTAAAACAATACTACTTAATACACCCCAAGCATGCTCACACACATTGTTGTAGATACAGATGTTTGAAATAAAAGATGGTAACAAAATGTTTATTCCAAATCTCCTCTGTATAACATTTTCAGGGTTCACAATAATTGTGGCACAATTGTCATGTTATAATAGTGATTTTATGTCTAAATATGAATGCAAAAGCAAAACTTGAGAAAAGAACTTTATTAGTAAGTAGAATTTACAATTATAATCGTTGGTTTGCACAGTAATCTCCACAAAAAAAAGGAGCAATTTTTCCACAGCAACTTCATTAAGCAGGCTTAAACACACACAAAAACATTATTTTAAAAAGAAAAATTGGAATATATATTGGGAAAATATATGTTAATGCTCTATATAAGCATTACACATTACTTTGCAAACTAATTATATAAAACTATTACTAAAAAAACAAGTAATAAAAACTCAGTGAGTGTTTTAGCGCAATTTTCTGACGTCATGGGATCACAACACTAAGAGATAGTAAATCTTTTTAGGGTTTTTTTTTTTTTTTTTTTGTGCGTTCCCGAGATTAGACCTTCCTTAACATAATGCCGAAAACCCGAAGTCTCTAGGTGGTCTGGTTGAGGAGGAGATAGAAGTGCAAGATTGGTGCGCACAGACAGAACAGAAATCATGAGTTAACAATCGCAATTTTGTCCGTTGGAAAATTGCGCTAAAAAATAATCAAAATGCTGGAAACTGATTTTTTTTTTTTTTTTTTTATTCTGCGGGTGTCTCTAGTGGACGACAGTAACATTACAGCCTTAATATTTCAGTTGAAATGAGTGATTGTTTAGAATTTACTGTGAGCTTTCTAGACATCAGAAATCCACAAAACCTGACATTGTTATTTTTTCAAAATGACCTGTTCTCCATATGTAGGCTACACAGTTTTGTGAAGTTTCTACTTTGTGCACAATATGCACAAATTGTCTTGTTTCTCATAATCTTTGATGATTGTTGTTTTGATGTTACATTACTCACAATGGGCCATGCCAGATAACTATAAAAAAAAGTTAATTCGATCAAAATTATTTTGATAACTTTTTGCCATGAGGGTCCCAAGATAATGCATGTCAAGTTTTAACTTTATAGCAAATTGGACAAACAGCCTACGAGAAGTTTGAAAAAGATGTTTCAAATAATTTCAAATATTTAATGAACAATCTGACTGACAGCAGTGGTTCTTGAGGCAAAGTTGTTCAGAATGAGGAGATTTAACCTTCAAACGTTTTGGCATCCCGTCGTGAGCGTGAATCACAGATCGAAATTCTTGCCATGAAAAACTTTTTGCCATGAGGATCTAGATGTCATTCTAGGTGTCAACATGTCAAGTTTCGAGTGAATCAGACAAACGGCGTCGAAAAAGTACATTTTTCTGAAAATTAAAAAATGGCGGAAAAATTTAAATGGTGGAATTGAAATCTGAGATATGTTTTGTTCGTTGATCCGAAATTCCAATGATTTCACTAAATTGAGATCTACCATCTGGGCCAGGTTTCAAGTATCTAGAGGCCTTACGGTTTTGCACAATCAGTTTTCCGGTGGAAGAATAAATATAAAAATCTTAACAATTACAACAGGGTTTCCGCATATTGTGCTTGAACCCCTAAAAATAAAGCTTTTCTGCAATCAACAAAGTCAAATCTTCCAACAAACAATTGTTTTGAAACCACAGAGATATATCAGAATAACCCTGTAAGATCACTTTTCAAAGCGTAACCACAACACACTTATACAGCAAGTCCCAGAGAATGCCTGGACTGATTAAATGTATACTTAAATGCAATGAAATTCGCACTGGATATAAGGATTTGATATAAGGCAAAAAATGTAATCAAGCACTTTCAATATCAGCTGGAATGATCTCACATACTTAAAATTCAGGAAAACAGTGCATATAGGCTAGTTGATCTGATGACCAAAGAGAGAGGAAAAAAAAGGGAGTGAGCATATACCTGAGATACCTAGTTATTACTTTTCCTGTTTCCTGTGGCACAAAAAGAAAAACTTTTTTTTAAATGTGACAGATTAAATCCTTGATATGCATAATTCTTGCATACATATGCCAGGTTATTACTGCTTTGGACAATGCCTTCCTTTAGACAGCTCCATTGCTTCCTGCAATAAGACAGAAGTTGTTAGCCATGAGAACAATTTGCTTGCAATTTGTGACATTTTAAGCAAATCTTGATCTAGTTGTAGTCTCAAACTACTTATAGGATTGTGTGCTATATATTTTACGAATATTTTACAATTAACCTTAAATATAAATATACTGTATAATCAATCACATTTACATTGTACTTTATGATTAAAAACTCATAGTCATTGTACCAAACATCTTTTTTGAGCATCTCTGTTGAAACTGGTGATGACCAAACTACAGCAAGAAAAGTTCACTTTTGTGCAGTGTTGCCACAAATGGACCACTGCTGTGGTATATAAATATATAATAATTGCACATAATGTAATATGTTATCAATAAAATGTTAATGTAATTTCTCAAAACAAAATCTTATTTTATTTTTTATTTGATCCACATAAATAGGCTATTGTATAAGAAAGGTATTACATCATAAACACTAGCAACTTGTAATCATGGATAAATAATGTTAACAATAATTATTTTCTGTCAACATAATCATGAGCACAAAATAATTTTTTTAATGAAAATGAAATTCTTTTTTATGTCTTAATCTAATTAGAGAGTAACAATTAGAGAGTACCCTCATGTTGTTCCAAACCTGTATGAAATTCTTTCTTCTGTTGAACTAAAAAGATATTTTGAAGAATGTTGGTAACCAGACAGTTCTTCAAAATGTCTTATTAGTTCAGCAGAAAAAAAGAAACTCATATAGGTTTGGAACAACATTGGGGTGAGTAAATGATGACAGAATTTTAATTTGGGGGTGAACTAACCCTTTAAATAAACAAATAATCAAATATAAAAAAGAAATTATGAGCCCAAATATTCAAATACAATATTTTTGAAAAATGCACATCCCCAGTAAATACAGAGGATTTATGAAAGGAATGATAGGAAAAGATGTGTATGGAGAAGAATGATCTGTAGAATATCCTATCATCCGTGAAACATGATGGATGCAGTGTTATGACATGGGCGTGATTGATTGGGGTTGGAGCTAAACTCTGCCTGATAGCTCTCTAGGAGCTGGGTTGGCTACCCCATCTTAAATGGTTCATGTAATATATTTTCGTTAAACCCCTTAAATAATAATAATAATAAATACAGGAATATTTAAATCTAGTGCATTTAATATTCAAAAACTAAAATAAAAATGCATCAATGTTTGTTGTGCCTTAAAAATAATATTGTTTTGTTATATAAACTATTACAATATGACAATGTTTTTGGTGAGTTCATAATGTAATACATTTCCCACAATTTAAAAATCATTATTAATTTGAGCTCCAATAACTAAAAAATATTTTTTTATTTATTATTATTAGTTATTACAAAACTAAAATTATTACTTTACAAACCTCTTATTCCATTATGTGCCATTATCATTGTTTCTTTGTTATTACATTATGAGTTGCTACACAACACTTAAAGCACATTACTTTAGAAAACATGATCAGCAGCTTTCTCTGCTGTTCCTGCACTGTTAACAGCTTACCTCCATTGGGTACATGTCCATTGCTGTTTCCGTCTGGGAAATCCAAAGAGGAATACAAAAAAAGAAATAAACACAGAAAGCTCATTAATAAGATATGTATCTTCCTACAGTATAGATGCTTCTACTGACAACAGATATTTTATATATCTTAGCTACTTAAATTAACAGTGTTACAGAAAACACAATGTAACAGAGCAACAGAAAACACTGCTTCCATTTATATTTTATATGGGGATAAATCTGGGGTGGCAATGTTTTTTCTAAGGGTGTCAGTTGCCACTCCGTGCCACCCTGGTAGATCCATTAAAAAAATATATATATATAGACTTTTTTTTTTTTAATGGATCTACCAGGGAGTCTCCCATTTTTTTACAGGGCTACTTTATTTCACTTCAGAATTCTGAGCTTTCTGAGCTGTAGATAAACAAAAACTATATATCTGTTCCGTCAGATTTTGCGCCTTGTCTTGTCCATGCTGGCAAATAATCATGACCACCCAAAATTAATTATATAAATAATTTGAATAGCACAGCCATTCAAAACCAGGGTCTACGATTGTGTATAGTAAAACGATCACCGAAAATAATTTTGGGCGGGAATTAATGTAAACACAGATATTGGATACCAGTCCTGTCTAAAGTGAATGTAAACAGGCAGGCCAAAACATCAGATATGGTCAAAAGATCGGATCTGTGCATTAAGACTTGCAGTGTAAATGCAGCCTAAGTTTGCTTAAGAGCATATTGTATGTAAGTCCACATGTCATACTAAAAAGAATCTATGCTTCTAACCACAGGTCAAGAGCTGTAGTTTCAACCACAAATCTATGTGATGCTGTTTGCGAATATTCATTGGAACTATGGTTTTGGGAAACACCAAATCATTGAATTATGTTGCTATCTTGCAACCATAGTTGGCTGACGATGCTTTTGGGAACCGCACCCAAGAATGTTCATCATTAGTAGCAGAAAACATTCCCTGTCAGAATATAGTCACTATGCATTTTAAACGGCAATCTGTTCAATTTGTGTCAGATGCTTTGGCCAATGCGCAGCCCATTAAAAACATTGGGGAATCCAGCAGTAGAAGCATCCACTACAGGACCTCTAGTGATAAAATTGTTGTATGTGTGAACACCCCATAATAATTATCTAAAGGGAAATACTGATTTACTCCACTTCAGTCCTCACTGAAAGCTTACCTGCGAGAAGATTTTGCGCTGCTCCATTAACAATAACCTCTTTTGGTTCTCCATTTAAACCTACAGAGGATTACAAATACAGTTACTATCTACATGCATTGCTGTCAGAGGCAGAGATAAACAAGTGAAGTCTGGTCAGCAAAAAAATCATTATTAATTTGAGCTCCAATAACTAAAAATTATTACATTACAAAACAAAAATTATTACTTTTCAAACCTCTTATTCCATTATGTGCCATTATCATTGCTGCTTTGTTATTACATTATGAGTTGCTACACAACACTTAAAGCACATTACTTTAGAAAACATGATCAGCAGCTTTTTCTGCTGTTCCTGCACTGTTAACAGCTTACCTCCATTGGGTACATGTCCATTGCTGTTTCCGGCTGGGAAATCCAAAGAGGAATACAAAAGAAGATATAAACACAGAAAGCTCATTAATAAGATATGTATCTTCCTACAGTATAGATGCTTCTACTGACAACAGATATTTTATATATCTTAGCTACTTAAATTAACAGTGTTACAGAAAATACAATGTAACAGAGCAACAGAAAACACTGCTTCCATTTATATTTTATATGGGGATAAATCTGGGGTGGCAATGTTTTTTCTAAGGGTGTCAGTTGTCACTCCGTGCCACCCTGGTAGATCCAGCCAAACATTTCAGTAGCTGGTTTTCAAAGCCTGTGACTGTTATAAATAAAACAGCTTCACTAATGAAATCTACATTATATTTCTCAGCAATGAGGTGATAACTTCGCTGTAATTAAGCCAACAAGCGTCACTATTAGGTTGGTTTCTCTCTCTCTCTCTGGTTAATTCATTCGAATTCATTAAAAAAAAAAATATATATATATATATTACAGGGCTACTTTAGTTCACTTCAGAATTTTGAGCTTTCTGAGCTGCAAAACATTCATGAGTCATGCAGCTGTTATCTTGTCCATGCTGGCAAATAATCATGACCACCCAAAATTGATTATATAAATAATTTGAATAGCACGGCCATTCAAAACCAGGGTCTATGATTGTGTATAGTAAAACGATAAAAAAGTAAAACTTAATGTAAACACAGATATTGGATACCAGTCCTGTCTAAAGTGAATGTAAACAGGCAGGCCAAAACATCAGATATGGTCAAAAGATCGGATCTGTGCATTAAGACTTGCAGTGTAAATGCAGCCTAAGTTTGCTTAAGAGCATATTGTATGTAAGTCCACATGTCATACTAAAAAGAATCTATGCTTCTAACCACAGGTCAAGAGCTGTAGTTTCAACCACAAATCTATGTGATGCTGTTTGCGAATATTCATTGGAACTATGGTTTTGGGAAACACCAAATCATTGAATTATGTTGCTATCTTGCAACCATAGTTGGCTGACGATGCTTTTGGGAACCGTACCCAAGAATGTTCATCATTAGTAGCAGAAAACATTCCGTCAGAATATAGTCACTATGCATTTTAAATGGCAATCTGTTCAATTTGTGTCAGATGTTTTGGCCAATGCGCAGCCCATCAAAAACATTGGGGAATTTAGCAGAAGCATCATCCACTACAGGACCTCTAGTGATAAAATTGTTGTATGTGTGAACACCCCATAATACTTATCTAAAGGGAAATACTGATTTACTCCACTTCAGTCCTCTCTGAAAGCTTACCTGGGAGAAGATTTTGCGCTGCTGCACTAACAGTCACCACTCTTGGATCTCTATTTAAACCTATAGAGGATTACAAATACAGTTACTATCTACATGCATTACTGCCAGAGGCAGAGATAAACAAGTGAAGTCTGGTCAGCACAAATAATTAATATAGACTATTTCAAGATTTTGGTCCTGTCAGTTGAAGAAAGTTTATCAGAGAAAATCATTAAAAAGATTGTTCCCAGAATCTGTATTTATGTTGTAATTCTCACCAATTCTTTTAGTCTTGAAAAGGAAAATGCCGAGCGCCGCAATAATAACAACTGCAACTACAGCTCCAATCGCAATTCCACCAAACAGGAAAGAGCCTTCATTGCAGTCTTTGCATTTTCCATCTGCAAAAAATAAATAAAAATAATAATAAATGGACAAAGTTACTGTATGTAAAGTCTAAATGTCTACTACATTTAAATAAATGTAATTCCATTGTTGATAAAAGAGTTATTTTACGGTGTCATAAAACACTAAACTACATTTTCTGAGATTTTAAAAGGTTTTTGTGTAGCACATTAATGGATGTTAACATTTTCGTCTGTAATTTAAATTGTAATAGAATCTTTATCTAGGCACTATTTCAGGTTTAAAATCTTCATAGTGTCAATGTCATAGGTTGTGATATTTTCTCTCATTATGGTGTACTGATAATTATTCATGAGACATTTGTGCACTTATCCTATGAGAGACACATTTATGGATCACAAGTGTTTGTTTTCACTTTGTAAGTGTTTCTATGTGGCATAATTTCTCTTTCATAGACCCCGAGTCTCAGACACAAACGTGATCCATCCATTCTGTGAGTGTAACCCTCGGTAAACACTGCAGGTGTCATAATGCTCACAAACACTGAGATGTAACTCTAATTTCACTAAGCTAATTGGTCACTAAAAACTTACACATCATGCTTTCAAGTTGTTTCAAGTAGGCACTTCCACCAGTGTTTCCTCGGAGGAAAGAGCCCTACTCTAATGATTAAATACTTTCACTTTACCTACCCCATTTGACAATAATTGGATCGTTGAGAGTTTTGTGGGACACAAAACAGTCATATTCTGCTTTTTCATCCTCCTTGATTTCCACACGCTTACTCAACTGGAAGGTTCCATCATGGTTTGGTCTGATTCCTGTGGATTCAAACTCATCCTCAGGCAGGGATGTGCGATATTTTCTTATGGTCAACACCACATCTTTGGGGTAGAAACCAGTGGCCATACAGGTGAGTTTCAGCTTAGTTTTGTCACTGGGAGACTTTTTCGCAAACACATGAACCTTTGGAGGAGCTGCAGACACAGATTATCAATCAGTTCTATCTCTATGACAGCTGCAGATAAACAACAAATACTCTACATTTACTCACAGCCCTTTTTGAGCTCCTCATCTCCATATTTTTTGAATGTTTTGAGCCAGTCCACACACTCTTTCTCCAGGTAGCCCTTGGTGTACTGGTTCAGGATGGGCACATTATCCCATTTCCTCTTGGTTGGAAGAGCTTCAGCAACTGGGGCAACCCACCGAGACTCCTTATCATCAAAAGACAGGAAGCTATCGCCATCATAACTGTACTCATCAATGCCTTGGGAAAACTTAGTTTTCTCTCCCTCTTGAACAATTTCACACCCATGTCTCCACTGAAGAACATGAACATCTGAAAGGGACAGAAAACAAAATGTTTTTCAGATGATAATAACAATATAATATGAAAATGATATGTATATGCAGGGAAATATGTATCAATATTTCTCACCTGAAGCAGTGTCGTTCATACGGTCCATCAGAATTTTGACATTCACATTAAACCACTGTTCTTTGCTCTTTCTTGACTGGGTGCCTTTTTCCCAGTAATCCTTCTGCATAGACTTATTCATCCAGTCCTGTTTGGGAATCTTTTTCTGTTCCTTGCTATTGTAATAGTCAATCTGTCTGTCATCTAGAAGACCCATAGCTGTGAATTCATGGATGCCTGGCAGATCGACAGTTTTGGACAAGGCTGTGTAAATGTAGTACAGGGAGTGTTTCTCTGTAAACCAAAAGAATAAAATAGACTGCATAAAACAAGTGTATGTGATAAAATGATTTTCTGAAGGAGAGAACAGATCAAATATGAGGTGAGTTAGGCACACGCAGAACAGTCTCAAAACATTTCAGTTACAGAAAAAAATAAACAGACTAAATATTTTGTAATTTAAAAAAAAAAAAAAACCTATAATTAGCTGAAGGACATTTAGTAAAAAATTGTGCCTACTTGGATCTGAAATAGTTTGGTTAGTTTTTGGTATATCCAGATTGTATTCTGTTGAAAAATTAATTTGAGGCGGCTAATCCTGGTATCGAGCATATGAATATTATAACTAGGCCGCTGCCATGTTGATCGATGTCAAATTATGGGAAGTAAGCTTTTTTATTTGACAAAACTCGTAGCCTATATACTTCATTATATAGGCTAAGTAACGTTATAGATACACTTTTAAATTCCATGTACTATGTAACATAAATTCGTAATCAAATTTCAATTATGTTGCTCCAATGCGTAAAATGTTACTTTCACTTTCTCCAACAAACTCAGCAAAATGTAATAATTTAACGTTACCCGTTTCAACTGAAGACGAAGTCCCACAAAGAAAGAAAAAGCAAAGCAGAGCAAAACTTTTTGTCAGGACACCCGTTTCCATGATTTATAATCTTCTGATTATGCTATAAACTTCCACTGATGTTTACTGTGTCGGTCTGAACTCAAGAGCTTTCAACGACTGTAATCATCCGATTGTAGAAAATGGCGGTGATGGGTTATTTCCTGGTTATTTCTAACTGCGTCATGAAAGCTTCGACGAATCTTTAGTTTCGATTTTCCTTCTTCTTCTTCTCTTGATTAATGGCGGATTGCAAACGACTTTTAGGTGCATACCGCCACCTACTCTACAGGAGTGCGTAACATCATGCTATTTCTTTAAAGGGATACTCCACTTTAAAATGAAAATTCTGTCATCATATACTCACCCTCATGTTGTTTCAAACCTGTATGAATTTCTTTCTTCTGCGTAACTGAAAGGAAGATATTTAGAAGAATATCAGTAACCAGACAGTTTCTGGTCTCACTGACTTCCATAGTAGGAAAAAAATATACTATATGGAAGTCAATGAAACCAGAAACTGTCTGGTTACTGATATTCTTCTAAATATCTTCCTTTCTGTTCACCAGAAGAAAGAAATTCATAAAGGACTGAAACAACATGAGGGTGAGTATATGATGACAGAATTTTCATTTTAAAGTGAACTATTCATTTAAGTGTTCTCATATTCTACCAAACAACCCTGTGTCTTTAAGAAATTTAAAAAGTGCAGTTCTGGTAATTCTGATCCCTTCTCCCTCTCCTTCTGTTCCCAGTATCCCCATCAGATTCCACTTCTGCCCTGCTTCCTAAATCTTGAAACACCTGTCTTTCCACCTCATATACAGTGCAATGAGAGTGCAGATAAACTAGCAAAATATGCATTACAACAGGAACAGTTCCAATTCCACTTGGAAAAGGAGAAGGAAAATCAGTGATTATTTTCTGAAGGAGAGAACAGATCAAATATGAGGTGAGTTAGGCACACGCAGAACAGTCTCAAAACATTTCAGTTACAGAAAAAAACTAAACAGGCAATTAAGGCTTAAATCTTTTGTAATTAAAAAAACCCGACCTATATACTTAGCTGAAGGCCATTTAATAAAAATGTGTGCCTACTTGGATCTGAAATAGTTTAACTATTTTAAGGTGACTTTTTGGTATAACCAGATTGTATTCTGTTGAAAAATTTATTTGAGGCGGCTAATCCTGGTATCGAGCATATGAACAGTAATATTATAACTAGGCCGCTGCCATGTTGATCGATGTCAAACTATGGAAAGTACGCTTTTTTATTTGACAAAACTCGTAGCCTATACTTAATTATATAGGCTAAGTATAGATACACTTTTAAATTCCATGTACTATGTAACATAAATTCGTAATCAAATTTCAATTCTGTTGCTCAAATGCATTTTTTAGACCGAATGCGTAAAATGTTACTTTCACTTTCTCCAACAAACGCAGCAAAATGTAAACATTTAACGTTACCCGTTTCAACTGAAGACGAAGTCCCACAAAGAAAGAAAAAGCAAAGCAGAGCAAAACTTTTTGTCAGGACACCCGTTTCCATGATTTATAATCTTCTGATTATGCTATATACTTCCACTGATGTTTACTGTGTCGGTCTGAACTCAAGAGCTTTCAACGACTGTAATCATCTGATAGCAGAAAATGGCGGTGATGGGTTATTTCCTTGTTATTTCTAACTGCGTCATGAAAGCTTCGAAACCTTTACGAATCTTAAGTTTCGACTGTATAACAATGAAGGTCTTATGTTGACCTACTCTGAATTCCTTTCTAAATATAATATTCCAGTTACTCCTAAGGACTTTGCTGTGGTTATGGATGCTGTTCCCTCTGGTCTAAACATGCTTCTTAAAAACACCTGTCCTCTGCTCTCTCCATACTCGTTAGATCCTGCTGATACTGAAGTAGGCCGTATCTGTTTCTCTCTTTCCTGTATGAAAAATAATAATCGTTGTGTACGGGCTTTGCTCCAAAGGGATATTGTCTCCAGACCTGCTATTATATCATTTTTGAATGGTTATGCTGATAATCTGTTATGGAATAATATCTGGAAACTTCCTCACAAATATTTAATCACAAACAAAATCAAAGAAATTTCACTTAAACTCATTTATAAATATTACCCATGTAATTATTACCTTGTGAACAGATTTAATTGTGATATTGATACAGTTTGTACATTTTGTGATCTACATGATGAAACATTTTATCATTTATTTTGGAGTTGTCCTCATACCATTTGTTTTTGGTCAGATTTCTGTTCCTTTATTAAGGCTCATGTCATGCCAAGCTTTCAACTGTGCTTTAAAAATGTATTATTTGTTTTTTTCGCTTATGACAAATCCTTTCATAAGGAATATTACTTAATTAATCTGCTGCTTCTGTTAGCGAAATTTAGTATTCATAAGAGTAAATTTGGAGGAAACAAGCCTTTATTTTTCATTTTAAGAGCAGAAATTTTACAATACCTAAACACAATATTGGGTTTGAAAAATAAGAAAGCTGCAAAGTGTGTCTCAATCTGTAAACACTTTAAATTTTTTATTTAACTTGTAAATTTGTCGCTGTTTATGTATGTATTTTATGTTTGTTTATCTGCTTTACTCGTTGTACCCCCCCTGACTGTAATTGTAATTCTTAAAAAAATAAAAATAAATAAATAAATAAATAAAAAAAATCTTAAAGGGATAGTTCGCCCAAAAATGATATTTAAGCCATGATTTTCTCACCCTCAAGCCGTTCGAGATGCATATGTCAATCTTTTTTCAGACGAACACATTTTCAGTTATTTTAGAAAATGTCTTAGATCTTTCAGTGGTTATAATGTGAAGCAATGGGGTCCAGCTGATTCACGTTCGAAAATGTACATGCATCCTTCTCAAAAATAATCCATCCGGCTCCAGGGGGATAAACGAAGGCCTTCTGAGGGTAATCCGTGCGGTTTTGTCGTAAAAATATACATATTTAAAACTTTATAAACTAAAATAACTGGCTTCCGGTGGCGGTCGGTACGCGTTCACAGAGATGGAAAGCGCCGTGACGTAGAACGAACGTTGAGTTTTGTTTTGCTCTGCTCTCTGGCTCCGCTGTCACGCTCGTTCTACATCACGACGCTTCCTACGCTACGTCATACGTCATACGCCAGCATCCATCTCTGTGAACGCGCACCGACCGCCACCGGAAGCCAGTTATTTTAGTTTATAAAGTTTTAAATATGTATATTTTTACGACAAAACCGCACGGATTACCCTCAGAAGGCCTTCGTTTATCCCCCTGGAGCCGGATGGATTATTTTTGAGAAGGATGCATGTACATTTTCGGACGTGAATCAGCTGGACCCCATTGCTTCACATTATAACCACTGAAAGATCTAAGACATTTTCTAAAATAACTGAAAATGTGTTCGTCTGAAAAAAGATTGACATATGCATCTCGAACGGCTTGAGGGTGAGTAAATCATGGCTTAAATATCATTTTTGGGCGAACTATCCCTTTAAGTATCGATTCTAATTCTTCTTCTCTTGATTAATGGCGGATTGCAAACAGCTTTTAGGTGCATACCGCCACCTACTGCACAGGAGTGTGTAACATCATGCTATTTAAGTGTTCTCATATTCTACCCAACAACCCTGTGTCTTTAAGAAATTTAAAAAGTGCAGTTCTGGTGATTCTTATCCCTTCTCCCTCTCCTTCTGTTCCCAGTATCCCCATCAGATTCCACTTCTGCCCTGCTTCCTGAATCCCATCTTTAAACACCTGTCTTTCCACCTCATATACAGTGCAAGTGCAGATAAACTAGCAAAAGATGCATTAGAGCAGGAAATAACAGTTCCAATTCCACTTGGAAAAGGAGAAGGAAAATCAGTGATTAGAAAGAAAAGTATAGAAATATGGCAGAAATGATGGGAAGAAGACATGAAAGGAAGAGGATATCATAAAATACAAAAATCTGTCAGTATTAAAAAATATAAGGAAAGGACTAGGCGGGAGGAAATTATAATGACAAGACTGAGAGTGGACCACAAGACTGAGAGTGGACCACAAGACTGAGAGTGGACCACACAGGATTGAATGGCAGATAGAAAGATATTTTGGTTTGAATGTGGATTTTTTTTTTTTTTTTTCAGATTGAGTTTTTAGCTCCTCCTCCTAAGTGGTTTATTTTATTCATACCAAACTTTTTCAACACGATGAAAATACATTAAGTAAAAATTATGCAAAAAAAATGTAGGCCTATTTTATCCAAAACTGTAAAAGGTTAGGTTATAGCCTAAAAATAAAGCATTTATAAATTATTTTATGACAAACATATTACTGTATTACTAAGTGAACTCATTTATAGTTATAAACTCAAATAATAATAATAATAATAATAATAATAATTAAAGCTGCAAGCAGCATTTATCGGGGTTCAAGCAGTTAAGGCCTTTAAGGCATTTAAGCACAAAAGCATCAAAAGTTATTAAGATTTATTTAGCAAGCATGTAACCACTGACATAATAGATGGAAAAGACCATTTACAGCCAATACAGGCAATTTGCCATGGGATATATATGGTTTTAAAGCTTTTTAACAGTTATAGCGCCACCTATGGTCCGATCTCCATAAAATTGTTTACTGTGACCTCAAATTGAACCCATACACATGTGTACTGAGTTTGGTGAAGATATCTCATTTACTTCTTGAGTTATAGCCATTTGAGTAAAATAGGCTCCTCCCACAACGATTTGCCACATTCTAGAATTATTTAATATGATTCTAGCATGATTTACTATCATATACCATGTTCCAGAATGATTTATTAGGATTCTAGCATGATTTACCTTGATACACCTCATTTCAGTATTATTTACTATGATTTACAATGTTTCTAGCATGATTAACCACATTACTAGCAATTATGTGAAGTGTCAGTGCAAATGAGGTGATGAACACTGACAAAATATTATTGTGTTATAATAGTTAGTTATATACGTGATTTTTAGTGTGTGTCCAAGTATGAATGCAAAAGCACATGTAAAAGCTCCAAAACTCTGGAATAGCCTTCCTGATACTGTTCGTTGCTCAGACTCGCTCTCCCAGTTTAAAACTAGATTAAAGTCGCATCTCTTCAGCCAGGCATTCATATAATATTTTTAATCTTACAGTTCAAATTACAATCCGGCCTCTAGTTAATAAACGCCAGAGGAGAACTGGCCCCCGACTGAGCCTGGGTTCTCCCAAGGTTTTTTTTTTCTCCATTGGGTCACCTGATGGAGTTTTAGGACACTATTAGGTCACTTGATGGAGTTTTTCGGTTCCTTGCCACTGTTGCCTTTGGCTTGCTCAGTTGGGGATATTCTGGGGATATCTAATTTGATTTTATCAATAAATTCCACTAGAAACAAACCTTGTTGTATTATTTTAATTTAATACTGTAAAGCTGCTTTGATACAATCTGTATTGTGAAAAGCGCTATACAAATATACTTGACTTGACTTGACTTGACTTAAAATATTTCATTATTGAGTAGAATGGCCAGCAGAGGGCACTAGAAGACCACTTATTGGCTCACTTTCACTTTAAACCAGTTTTCTGCACTAAAGCAAACCAGTTTTTCCATGTTAACTCAATGCATGCTTACACACACACACACACACACACACACACACACACACACACACACACACACACATACACACACAGTTTAGTTAACCATGATTTACCATGATATACCACGTTCTAGTATTATTTACCAGGAGATAAACGACAATCTAGTATTATTTACTTTGATTTACCATGTTTCTAGCCTGATTTATCACATTACTAGCAATTATTTGAAGTGTCAGTGCAAATAAAGTGATTAACACTGACAAAATATGATTGTGTTATAAAAGTTATTGCTATATAAGTGATTTTTTTAGTGTGTATTCAAGTATGAATGCAAGCACATGTTGAAATATTTCATTAATAAGTAGAATGGCCAGCAGAGGGCAGTAGAAGACCACTTATTGGCTCACTTTCACTTTAAACCAGTTTTCTGCACTAAAGCAAACCAGTTTATCCATGTTAACTCAATGCATGCTTACACACACACACACACACACACACACACACACACACACACACACACACACACACACACACACACACACACACACACACACACACAGACACACACACACAGCATAGTTAACCATGATTTACCATGATTTACCACATTACTAGCAATTATTTGAAGTGTCAGTGCAAATAAAGTGATTAACACTGACAAAATATGATTGTGTTATAATAGTTATTGCTATATAAGTGATTTTTAGTGTGTATTCAAGTATAAATGCAAGCACATGTGGAAAAATTTAATTAATAAGTAGAATGGCCAGCAGAGGGCAGTAGAAGACCACTTATTGGCTCACTTTCACTTTAAACCTCATGATTTTGACCAGTTTTCTGCACTAAAGCAAACCAGTGTTTCCATGTTAACTCAATAATGCATACTTGCTACATATGCTACACACAATAATGCTACACACACACACACACACACACACACACACACACACACACACACACACACACACAAATGTTTTAGTGATATTGGTGTCACATTCACCTTCATCACATTCACCTTCTGTCTTCATCACATTCACTATCTGTCGTCATCACCTGCACCTGCTCCTCATCACCCTCCTCATCATCACCTGCTCCTCATCATCATAACCGTCACCTGTTGTCCTTGTCTTGATCTGTGTATTTAAGTTCCCCTCTCATCCATTATCATTGTCGGTTATTGTTTGTGCACTAGCACTCTGTTATGTTTGTTTTCATGTTGGAAAATAAAACCTTTGTTATATTTGTACCACACACACACACACACACACACACACACACACACACACACACACACACACACACCATCATTTATCATGATTTACCATGGCTGATACCAATACCAATATGAGAAAATGACTATTTTAAACAGCGGGGGGCAGTAAAATACCACTTATTGGCTTAACATGCCATTAATTCATATCATTTTCACCTTTTTAACTGTTATAGAGGCAAATTTTGTCCGATCTGTCTGAAAATTTTCATGCTTGTTCAGGGTGATATTTCACACGTTCTGACTTGTTTTTAAGAAGGTCTGAGCATTGATTAAAGAGATATAGGCTTTCGGGGACACTTGGTAAAGGCCAGATTTTGAAGTGAACCTATTATAGCTATCCAAATGAAGTAGTTCAACTTTTTCTGACAATTATTGATCTAGTGAGTCCAGAGAATTGTATTGCACTAGTTTTGAACATTATGATATGAAAATTATATGATCAGAGATGGAAAAGACCATTTACAGCCAATACAGGCAGTTTACCATAGGAAATATATGATTTTAAAGCTTTTTAACAGTTATAGCGCCACCTATCGTCCGATCTCCATAGAATTTTTCATGCTTGTTAATGATGTTATGTCACATATGCTGACCACTTTTTGTGAAGTTCTGAGTTTTTATTTAGGATTTATAGGCTTTTTAATGTATTTTGACACGCCCATTTTATAAATGACCCTATTAGAGCCATCCAAATGCAAAAGTTCAACTTTTTTTTGATAGTTTTTGATCTAGAGAGTCCAGAGAATTGTCCTAGACTGGTCTGGTTCCGATCGGGCGAAAAACCTAGGACTAGTTCGCAAAAGTAGGTTTTTAACATGTTTGCGAATATTTAATGAACGGTTTGATTGACAGCAATGGTTCTTGAGGCAAAGTTGTTCAGGATGAGGAGATCTATCAAATGATATGCATATTGTGTGGATATTTGTAACACCACGTGATTACAGAGCCATAAAACTCGTTAGCGCCAACTAGTGGCCGATTTCTTTCAAAATTCTTACAGACCTCTAGGGCCTTGAGTCGAACATGCCCATCGAGTTTCGTTCCGATCGGCCTCCGTTAACCTTGTCTAATAGGTGCTCAAATTTCATTGGCCGATGGCGGCCATGTTTTTTGAGATACGCCAATGTCCTCATACACATACATGGCACCTTGGACCAAGACACTGCATACCAATTTTCAAGTCAATCGGACTAACGGTCAGGTGGTTATAGCCTGTTTTATGTTTTTTTCATGTTATAGCGCCACCATGTGGCCAATCGCCGCGGTTTTTTTACTGTGACCTCAGATTGACCTCTTACACATGTGTACCAAGTTTGGTGAAGATACCTCATTTACTTCTGGAGTTATAGCCATTTTAGTAAAATAGGCCCTGCCCACGACGTACGTTTTGGCGCCCCTTAGCGTCCGTGAATCGAAATTTCAACTTTTTTTCGATAGTTTTTGATATTCAGACTCAAGAGAACATTTCTGCACTGGATTGGTTCCGATCGGGCGAAAAACCTAGGACTAGTTCGCAAAAGTAGGTTTTTGACAAAATTCAAAATGGCGGAAAATCTATCATGGCGGAAATGAAATCGGAGATATACGTTTTGTTCGTCAGGCGTCCAGCTTTCCAATGATATAAGACACTTGAGTCTACGACATACGGTCTAGTAGTTATGAGCAGTTTTGCGCTTTTGGTTGCTATAGCGCCACCTATGGGCCAATCGGGGTCATACTTTTATAGGTTCTCCCCAAATTGAGGACTACCATTTGGCCAAGTTTCAAGGTTCCAGCTCTTACGGTTTGGTCTGCACGATGCGTTTAAGGGGAAAATAATAATAATAATAATAATAATAATAAAAATCAGTACAATTACAATAGGGTTTCAGCACTTCGTGCTTGAACCCCTAATAATTTTAGGCTACATATTTAGAAGACGATTTTGTCCAAAACTTACAAAAAAGGAACAAAGCAATTCATCAGATATCAGTCATTATACAGGTTAAACAATAATAATGAACTGCTAAGATTATAAACCATGTAATTCGTTTTAAATAGTATCTTAACTATTTTTATATACACTCTACAGACAATAGAATAAAAAGAAGAACGTAGACAACAATACATGAAATGTTGTCTAAGTTGGACTTTTTATTCTCATAAAAGCTTCTCCAAGGCTCCTCATCGGTTGTCTACTGTGTTCAGTTTTCTTTAACGTAATTAGTCACTTGTGTGATCAGTGTTCAAGCAAAGAAAACAATATGTAAATATCAAGTAATATTTATAGAAATAGCCTATATGCATTCATTCATAATAGGCATTTCGTATATATTGACACAACAGTAGTAAGCAGCACGGCATTATATAGGTTTACTTTGTTGCAAACCAGTTTAATAATCGCATCTGTTTCCTGGTGCTATACAATCTGGCACAGTCAAGTTCATGTAAAATCGACTAGGACTTATTTTTTTGCTTTTACTAGTTGTCTGTCAGATTTTCCCAAATCTTTGTGGAAGATTACTGTATTGTTATTCTTCTCAATGTCTGCAAAATCTTCAAGGAATTGTGAAAGTTGGATCATATGTTGGTACAAATGTATCTTGCCCGGCCAGGGCTGTAGTGCCGCTGCCATGTTGATCGATGTCAAATTATGGTAAGTAAGCTTTTTTATTTGACAAAACTCGTAGCCTATATAACGTTACTTAATTATATAGGCTAAGTATAGATACACTTTTAAATTCCATGTACTATGTAACATAAATTCGTAATCAAATTTCAATTCTGTTGCTCCAATGCGTAAAATGTTACTTTCACTTTCTCCAACAAACTCAGCAAAATGTAATAATTTAACGTTACCCGTTTCAACTGAAGACGAAGTCCCACAAAGAAAGAAAAAGCAAAGCAGAGCAAAACTTTTTGTCAAGACACCCGTTTCCATGATTTATAATCTTCTGATTAGGCTATATACTTCCACTGATGTTTACTGTGTCGGTCTAACTCGAGAACTTTCAACGACTGTAATCATCTGATTGTAGAAAATGGCGGCGATGGGCGATTTCTAACTGCGTCATGAAAGCTTCGAAACCTTTACGAATTTTTTTTGGTTTTATTTCAATCACCCCAAGAGAGTTTGCAAATGTTATGGATGCCATCCCATCTGGTATTTTAACTCTCTTAAAAGGGGCTGGAAAACCAGATTGCCTACCAGATTTGGACCATAAACTGACCTCAGTTTGTAATATTTGTTTCGCAACTACAACGAGGATTAATAATCTTAATATTCGGTCTTTATTCCAGAGAGATGTCACCAGTACCCCTAATGTTGTTCCCTAATGGTCTAACTTTGTTGACAACCTGAACTGGGGTAATATATGGATCCTTCCTTACAAATACCTCCTTACAAATAAAGTAAGAGAAATCTCTTTCAAAATCATACATAGGTATTATCATTCTAAGCATTATCTCCTTAGATTTAAGCTTGACATATGTGTTAACTGTTCTTTATGTGGAATATGTCCAGAAACAATGGTACACCTGTTCTGGCAATGTCCCTACACCATCACTTTCTGGAAAGATCTGTCCCGATACATTACTATTAAACTTGTTACTGATTTTTGTTTGTTGTGGGAGGATGTATTGTTTGGTTTCCATGATAATAAAAGTAAAAAACAGAAAGAAATATACCTAATTAATCTATTGATCATTTTAGGGAAATATCATATTCACAAAGCAAAATTTAGTAATTCTAAACCTTCTTTTATTGCTTTTGGTAAGGAGACGGAACAGTACATCAAATCCATCCATGATTCAAAAAATAAGTAGGCTGCTAAAACCATTCTAGTTAAAATATGCAGATTAGTGTGTTGAAAGAGAAAACAAAATAAATAACATAAAATGCCCACTATGCAGTGTGTGTATATATATATATATATATATATATATATATATATATATATATATATATATATATAGTGCTCTGCATTATAGGATATGAAATCTCTTAGGCCTTGTCTTTCTCTAAGTTTGAAAGAAACAATAGTTCTGTTAGACACTGAGCTGGAATTGGAAAATAAAGCTGCATTGGAGTACAGTGTGATGTTTTCTCTGAGCTTTTTTAATTGGAAATATTTTGAAATCATAATCAATAATGTTACAATAATACGGTTTGGTATGATGTTTATATAATGTTTACTTATGGTCCAGATCCTTAATAAATTATTTGGGGCCCTTCATAGGAAAAAATTAGGCCATAGGTGTTTAGGTTCTAACAATAAAAGTCTTTATAGGAACAGAAAAGTAAAAGTAAAAAAATATATATTTGAAAGAAATATGTGTATGAATTTAATGAGGTAAAAATAAAACTACACTGACAGAGTATATCAACTGAATTTAAACGTATTTAAAAAAGTCATTTTGAATGAGGCAAACTGACAGGGAAATGATTGAAAAGATTTGTTATAAGAATTGATCTATAGTGGCCAGCTGTAGTGTATTAGCAATCTTCTGACTGTTGAAATGGTTTAAAGTTAATAATATGCTGTTACCCAGATCATTCAATAGCTAGTGTTTCACTATAAATGTGGTTGAAGTTTGATGTAAATCATATAAGCAACACTCAATGTAATTGGTGGTATGGGTAATGCAAAACACAAAGTAGAAGTTAGGGAGACAGTGTGATGTAAACGTTTTTTTATTTGTAAAATATTTAGAAAGTTAAAATTATATAAGCAAAACAATAAGATAAGGAAAATATGTTAAATATATATATATAAAAAGTGTAAAGAAGAGCTAAGTCCAGGTCCAAAAAAAGCAAACAAAACAAAAGTTAAATATGTAAGTTTTAAAAACAGTGCACATTCAAATGTAAAGTGTGAAAGTGGGGTCACACATCCGTGTCCTCCACTGGAAGAGCAGATTGTGTGGGTCTGCAAAAGAAAAGAGGAAGTTATAATAGTTTCCGTGGAGCCATATAGTGTAATAAACAAAAACTGTAATGATATGAACCACAGAAATTAGAATATTTTACCATCTTTGCAAAAGTGTTTTGTTGAACTTAGCATGTCTGCATTTTCCGCTGAAGGTGGATCAGTTTGTGTGGCGGTATCAGATAGGTCTGTGAAAAAAGAGGATGTTATCATTGTTTTGACTAGTGTAGTAAAAAAAAAAAATATATATAACAGAAGACAGATTGTGTTACCATCTTTGCAAAAGCCTTTGGTTGCTGCTAAAAGCTCAGCTGATCCTTGAGCTTCTGAGAGTTTTGTTTTTGTTTCGATTAGTTCTGTTCTTAGAGTTTGTACAGTCTGTTGAAGTGCAAGTTGTTGTTTTTGCCACCGTGACATGATGGTCATTAAATCTGTAGCAAGGGTGTAAAATTGTTGACCCGTTTCTCTAGGGTTGACTGTGGGGTCATGGCACTTGTACTATTGAAAGAGTAAATAATTTGTGTTAACATCGGTATGGTTTGTGTAATTGAAAATATGATGTAGTAGAAGTCAAAGCAAAATAATAAAGGCACAAAATGTTACAGCATTTCACAGTCTTACAGCAAGTAGTTGAAGGCGGTCATGGATTACGTCAGCCTCAGGGTGGTGGATTTTGGGAATCTTAGAGGGTGAAGTGTAGTCTGCCATAATCTGAAACGGTAAATTTATGTGTGTATTTAAAAATAGATACAATAAATAAGCAAACAATACAAGCATGTAATAGTAGAAATATGTGTTGCAGTATAATACGCAAATAAAGCTATTTTGAGAGTATGTTTGAGTTTTTTCTATTATTTATATATAATAAACTAAAAAATAAAAATAGTCGATCGTGTAGCCTAAAAGGCCTGATACTTTTTTGAAAACGATGTAAATGCCTTTAGAAAAAAAAAGATAAAGATTTAAAAGTTTCTATAAAGAAATAGAGCGCTATTAAAGAAATAGAGCGCTAGAGAATCAAAGTGAGAAAAGCTACAGGGTCAGATGGTATTTGCTCAAGACTGCTCAGGAACTGTGCAGACCAGCTTTGTCAGGTGGTTCTGTACAGTATTAACTGGAGCCTTTGTCTGATAGACCCCCTGTTTGCATACAAACCAGGCATTGGGGTGGAAGATGCTGTCATCTACTTGCTGCACAGATCCCTCTTGCACCTCGTGGAGCCCAGAGGGTTGTTCTTTGACTTTTCCAGTGCCTTTAATACAATACAACCGTCGCTGCTCAAAGGGAAGTTGGAGGAGGCGGGGGTCGACTGTCAGCTGACTGCGTGGACCATCGACTACCTCAAAAACAGACCACATTTCTAAGGAAAAAAATCTTGAATATATAATTTGATAGATAAAATTGAACCAACATCACGAAAAAAGAGGTAGGCTTATGCTATTTGCGTTTATTCAGAGTGAGGATTGGCCACTGTGGCTGGAGAATACAGATCTACATCATCAATTGCTGCAATTTTCTCCTCATTACTTATGAGAACCAAACTCTTTTAATCCAATCAGTACGCTATATTATGCATGAGATTGCATTACAGCGGATAATTCAAATGTCACAAATGTAAAGACTTTTTCAACGCTGCTCATTAACCTCTGACTGTTCAGCAACACAAAATGTTATTGGCATTTTCCCCACATTGCGGACAGAACTAGAGTTTGACTCACACATGGAAAATATGACTATAACATTGTTGTGTATGTAATAACATGCACATGAGAACGGTTTCAGTGTGGAATGCCGTGATGAGTTTAACACTCGCAACGTGGATCACTGCACATATCCGAACCAGAGGAAGTGTGACAGACTGGAACATGTATTCTATGAATTCATTTAAAGCATCTACATTTATGTTAATGTGTATAAAATGTTTATAAAATGTGTGGACAAACATGTCTGTTACGAACTGCTCAGAGACACAAAGTAGGAGATCCAAATGCAGCTTTATTGGCTGGGGCAATCCAGAGGCGTAATCCAAAGTACAGGCTAGGGTCATACACAGGCAGGTAGTCAAAACAAAGAAACAAACAAAACAAACAAAACAGGCAGGGACCAGAGGCAAGAGAGTAATCCAGGGACCAGAGGCAAGAGAGTAATCCAGGGAACAGGGCAAGATATCAAAAACCAAGAAACAAGAAAACCAGGGAAACGCTCAGAAATGCAGTGTAACACTTAACAAGACTTCGCGGTGAGTGAATGAATGAACAAGGTATAAATAGACTGAGACTAACAGGGTGATGGGACACAGGTGAATGCAATCAGTGATAATGAGGTACAGGTGAATGTGATGAGTGTTCAGAGATAATGAGTCCGGTCAGTGAGTATGGGAATTGTAGTCTGAGAGTGAACGTGAGTGTCTGATGTGGAGTGCCCTCTGGTGGCTCTCAAGGGCACTCCAGCTGGTGACCGTTACATAGCCCCCCCTTTAAGGAGCGGATTCCAGACGCTCCTAACTTGTCCAGGAGGGTGGTGGAGCGGAGGCGGACCCGGGGGCGGGATGGAGGGCCAGGCCCGTGCAGCGGAAGAGGACCTGAAGACTCCGGCAGGGCGGAAGGCCAGGGCGGAGCAGGCTGTGCAGGCGACCAGGGCGGATCAGGCTGTGCAGGCGGCCAGGGCGGAGCAGGCTGTGCAGGCGGCCAGGGCGGAGCAGGCTGTGCAGGCGGCCAGGGCGGAGCAGGCTGTGCAGGCGGCCGTGGCGGAGCAGGCTGTGCAGGCGGCCAGGGCGGAGACGACCCTTCAGGCGGCCACGGCGGAGACGACCCTTCAGGCGGCCACGGCGGAGACGACCCTTCAGGCGGATCCAACGGTTCAGGAACATGAACGGGCTCAAGAACAGGAACAGGAACGGGCTCAGGGGATGCGGTGGCCATCTTGTCCGAAGACACAGGCGTGGAGTCGGCCATCTTGTCCGAAGACACAGGCGTGGAGTCGGCCATCTTGTCCGAAGACACAGGCGTGGAGTCGGCCATCTTGTCCGAGGACACAGGCGTGGAGTCGGCCATCTTGTCCGAGGACACAGGCGTGGAGTCGGCCATCTTGTCCGAAGACACAGGCGTGGAGTCGGCCATCTTGTCCGAGGACACAGGCGTGGAGTCGGCCATCTTGTCCGAGGACACAGGCGTGGAGTCGGCCATTTTGTCCGAAGACACAGGCGTGGAGTCGGCCATCTTGTCCGAGGACACAGGCGTGGAGTCGGCCATCTTGTCCGAGGACACAGGCGTGGAGTCGGCCATCTTGTCCGAGGACACAGGCGTGGAGTCGGCCATCTTGTCCGAAGACACAGGCGCAGGAAGAGGAACAGATTCAGGCTCAGGATCAGTATCAGATTCAGGCTCAGGAACAATTTCAGTCTCGGCGAGACGAGACTCTGGACGGGCAGACGTGACGTGAAGCTCTGGCTCTGGCTCGGCAGGACTGACGTGAAGCTCTGGCTCTGGCTCGGCAGGACTGACGTGAAGCTCTGGCTCTGGCTCGGCAGGACTGACGTGAAGCTCTGGCTCTGGCTCGGCAGGACTGACGTGAAGCGTCTCTAGATCAGCAGAAGCGACGTGAACAGTCTCTGGATCAGCAGAAGCGACGTGAACAGTCTCTGGATCAGCAGAAGCGACGTGAACAGTCTCTGGATCAGCAGAAGCGACGTGAACAGTCTCTAGATCAGCAGAAGCGACGTGAGGTGCGGGCTCAACCTCGCCCACTATGAAGGGAGACCCACAAAATAGCAAAACAAAATCTATATATTGAGCCAGAGTCCATCTGGGGTCAACCTCGGGCAAATAAAAACTCACGTCCTGATCCAGTCCCATCCAAAAACAATCCTTGAGTTCCCTGTCGTCCAGTGGGGCCAGGTGGCAACAAGCCACAAACTCACCCACATAGTCCTCTATGGGGCGACCATCCTGGAAGATGGAGCAGAGTTTAGTTACTGGGTCCATGTTTGTCATTGCTGCTGGATCTGGGTGTGGCGAAGTCTTCTGTTACGAACTGCTCAGAGACACAAAGTAGGAGATCCAAATGCAGCTTTATTGGCTGGGGCAATCCAGAGGCGTAATCCAAAGTACAGGCTAGGGTCATACACAGGCAGGCAGTCAAAACAAAGAAACAAACAAAACAAACAAAACAGGCAGGGACCAGAGGCAAGAGAGTAATCCAGGGACCAGAGGCAAGAGAGTAATCCAGGGAACAGGGCAAGATATCAAAAACCAAGAAACAAGAAAACCAGGGAAATGCTCAGAAATGCAGTGTAACACTTAACAAGACTTCGCGGTGAGTGAATGAATGAACAAGGTATAAATAGACTGAGACTAACAGGGTGATGGGACACAGGTGAATGCAATCAGTGATAATGAGGTACAGGTGAATGTGATGAGTGTTCAGAGATAATGAGTCCGGTCAGTGAGTATGGGAATTGTAGTCTGAGAGTGAACGTGAGTGTCTGATGTGGAGTGCCCTCTGGTGGCTCTCAAGGGCACTCCAGCTGGTGACCGTTACAATGTCATTTTTGTGTGATGTGTGATCAATTAGACTGGCACAATGTGTTCAATCGATTACTTGTGTTTTGTCGAGCACTAGGGGGATTGATTAAAGGTCCCGTATTATGCCCCTTTTCACAAGATGTAAAATAAGTCTCTGATGTCCCCAGAGTGAGTATGTGAAGTTTCAGCTCAAAATACCCAACAGATCATTTTTTACAGCATGTTTAAATTGTCATTTTTGGGGGTTCAGAAAAATGCGCTGTTTTAGTGTGTGCCCTTTAAATGCAAATAAGCTGGACGACCCAGGGGGCGGAGCTTCATGAGCTCGCCTTGCGCTCAGTCTCTCAGGACAATTTCATCTCACGGAATGATTATAATATCAGAAACTCTCAGTAACGGTGTTCATTTCGAGTCGGACAATAATGCCTACAGAGTCAGAGTGCGGTATAGAGATGGAACAGGTATAGTTTAGTAGTTTAATTACGGTTATTATAACGTATTTGTCATCTGCTTGTATGTATCCATTATTTATTAATAGCCTACAAGTCTGCTGTCTGAATGATGATCAAACATATACTGATGAGTTTAATAAAGTTTATTGTACATCACACAAAAGATGAAGCGTCAGTTTTACTTCAGAAAATCACCATAAGAGCTGAGTAAACGAATTTCGGTAGAGTTGAGGGAGCATTTCTGTGGGCGGAGGTTAGTCAAAAAACGGTTCTAGTGACGTCATTAAAGAAGGAAGTAGAGGGATGTAGTCCAAACGGGCGGTTCGATATAGGCGACTTCTGTTAAATAAAATATCTCGCTTGGCATTGAACTTTGAGCTTTATAATTTTATAGATATTATTTATGCTCTAACAGCAACATTACACACTAACTAAAGTTTGAAACATGGAATCACGAAGAACGAGACCTTTAATGAAAACTTTATTGTGTTCTGTTGCTGACAAGTGCTTATCATTGGTTCAATTGTGAATTTAGTTGAAGATTTACTTGTAGGGAGGTGGGTGCCATTTTGTTTGAAACTTCTTTTCTCCTGGTTATGTGTAGTCAGTGAGATAGGTGTAAGACTTAAGAAATTAGAAAATGGTTTAATGTGAACAACTATCATACAACACTATACATATCTGGTATCATTTGGAATGTCTCAGTGCGACTGGTACAAAGGTCTCATCCCCAAAGAAGTAAAACAAAATGTAGCCTAATAACGTTTTTATGAGTTTAGAGATAACTTGCACACAAAGGAGGGTGTGTAGTAAACTCTAAATGCAAATTCCCATTGATAGCAAATGTTTCAATGTGAAAGAAGTTTCTGTCTCGGTCTGTGTATTTAAAGCAAAAGCACAAGAGGCTCAGGGCGATTTGTAATCAGATCGACACATATGTAGGCTATTTCCCGAGTCATGTATAGCCTAAATCTTTTACTCGTTATCTCTGAGAATTTGATGATATGGTATTGATTATCTTTGAATTGATTATGTAATTGGCATGATACTTTTCACTGACATAATAAAATTGTAAACATTTGATTTTATTCTGACTTGCTCTGAAATTGTTTTCCCAAGTAGATTAAACGGATTCGTATGTTCCCGCAAATTTTGACTAATATTTGACACTAATTCAAGTGTAGCCTACTTGGTTTGTAAAGACAAGAAGTGAGTTTCCGTTAAGGGCAGCAAAAGTGCTTCTTGACCAATCTAAATCTGGGTGTGTCTTACCTCTGTTTTAATTTAATGTTACTTTAGATAAGTGTACGTGGGTAATCACTGCATGGCCAATCCAAAGCTATTATAAGACACATAAAGTTAGTTGACTTATATCTGTAGTAGTGGCCATACCTCTACTGAAGTAAACGTTACATTAATTCAAGTGTATGCAACCAAGGGGGCTATACATCTATACAAATATCGTAGATTGAGTCAACGTGAATGCGACCATCTCAGATATATAGCCATTTACCTCTGTTTGGTGACCGAAGCTGGTGAGTTTGTGTCCGTGAGACCCGCGTTAAACAGAAGCGTGAGGACCTCTGAGCGACATAGCTTCCTAATATAACGGGTAAAATAAAAGTAAAGAGTTGAAAAGAATAATCAAATTTGCTGCTAAATTATTATATAAATGACAAATAACCAATTGGCATTTTAACCTAAATTCCAGGTCGTGATAAAATGGAGTCAGATAATTTAATTGGAACTAAATTACTTTGCCATGAGTAAAAAAACAGTAACGCAGAGACCTTCACCCGTTCTATCGGAAACCGCCATTGCACCAATTTAGACGGGCTTACATAAGGAAAATTTTATTTTTATTTTATTGTACAGGTAAGTTGGTTAAAACTGAGTTAGACACCTTTTTGTTTGTTGTGTTGGCCTTTCTCCCCTCCTGAAGCTTATGTTTCCATTTATATTCATCTTTTGATTCATTAAGCATTAAGGATGTGTGCTACTGGGGCTGGAGACAAGAAGCTCTCTCTCTCTCTCTCTCTCTCTCTCTCTCTCTCTCTCTCTCGTTCTCTCTCTCTCTCTCTCTCTCTCTCTCTCTCTCTCAATTTCAATTTCAATTTCATGTTGCTTTATTGGCATGACAAAAAAAATGCATCTGTGTTGCCAAAGCATAAGAACAATAAACAACAACAAGGAGTTAATACATCTGATAGTAATACAAGTAAACAGGATAATTATGATATAAAAGCAGATACTAAACACATTCTGTGCATGTCCCTCAAAGGGTACATTGAAACAATAATATATATATATATATATATAATATATATATATATATATAAAAAAAGAGAATACAGTCAAACAAAACAATAAAAATATATATATAATATATAACTTGTATAAATACCTTTTATACAATTTTTATTTATTTATTTAGCCTTGTATTGTGGCAGGAGAAGACATATTTAGCTGCTAGCCATGTCGTGCTTTTATCTTCCCCTAATAAAAAAGGAAGCTTTTTGTCCTCCGTGTAGGTAGTGAAGCCTGGTATATGTTTTTCAAATTTTTGGAAATATTTGTTTCTTAAGACTGCATATTTGGGACATGTACATAGGAAATGTAATTCTGTTTCAATATCCTGGTGGCAGTGTGTACAGACTCGTTCCTCTCTTGGTCTCCACACTTTTAAATGTCTACCTCTTTCAATTTCCAGCTCGTGGTCACTGACTCTGTATTTTGTTAAAATTCGTATTTCTTTTGGATATTTTGTTTTGAGATATTCGGCCAATTGGATATCTCTGTTCAGGGATTGATAACATAGGAGTTTGTGTTGTATTTTATTTTCATTTTGCCATTGTTCTGTATACTCGTCTTTTAATTTAGTTTCAAATCTTTTGATTGAAGACTGAGGATTGTGTCTGTGGCGACTCTGATGCTCAGTGTACCTGTCTCTCTCTCTACCTGTCTGTCCACTACTGACTGTGTTTATCTCCGTGTACCTCTGAGCCAGCTGGTCCAGGGGGTGGACATCTGAACCCCGCTGGTTGCTCAGGAGAGCTTTGTATGCAATGGAATTTTTATCAGCTTGGTTTAAATGCTGCCAAAATTTAATTGACCTTTTTTGGATTTGAATTTTCAGAGGGAATATACCGAGTTCTGCTCTGCATGCATTGTTTGGGGTGTTTGGGCGAACTTTTAGAATCATTTTACAGAATTCCAGTTACAGTTTTTCAGTGGGAGTTTTATCCCAGTTTTTAAATTCTGGTTTCGAAATCGGGCCCCAAACTTCGCTTCCGTAGAGCATTATTGGTGTAATCAGAGAATTGTAGATTTTTAGCCAAATTCTTGCGGGGATATTTGTTTTTCCAAATTTGCATTTGATTGCATACAAAGCTCTCCGAGCTTTATTACACAGTGTGTTTATGGCCAGGTTGAAACTCCCTGATGCACTGATTTCAACCCCTAAGTAATTATATGAACCCTTTTGTTCTAGTCTGGTGTTGCCCAGAGTGAAGTTGTAACTGTCTATTTCCCAGAGATCTGGCTCTCTTCTGAAATACCATAACACTGGTCTTTTTCAGATTGACTGTCAGTGCCCATTTCTGACAGTACTGCTCTAGGACGGACAGGCCCTGCTGTAAACCTTCTTCTGTTGGGGACAACAGAACCAGATCATCGGCATAGAGCAGGAACTTGATGTTGGTATCATGAAGAGTGAGACCTGGGGCTGCAGATTGTTCCAACATGGTTGCTAGTTCATTGATGTAAATGTTAAACAGTGTTGGACTCAAACTGCATCCCTGTCTCACGCCACACCCTTGCTTGAAGAATTCTGTTCTTTTGGAGCCAATTTTTACTGCACATTTATTTTCTGTGTACAGTGATTTAATAGTGTCATAGACTTTACCCCCTATCCCGCTTTCGATAAGTTTATAAAAAAGCCCATCTCTCTCTCTCTCTCTCTCTCTCATAATTTGTTAGGCTACTGCTATGCCCATACCCCAAGACTAAAAGAGGCTGGCACATAACCAATGTTCCCTCTAATTTTTTTTTTCTTGCTGAGCAAAACTTTTTCCCATTGGGTGGACATTTTTCACCACCTGAGCAAAAGCATTATTGGACCCTTGATGTAACTTATTGGTATTAACCCTTATGTGCTGTTGGGGATGTTTTCATCCACTATGGGGTATTTTTAAGTCTACATTTGGCCATAACTTTCTCTGTGTTTCAGCAAATGGAATGATTTTTGGTGACAAATCTTATTTTGACACATATTTTGGGAAAATGCTTTGAAATTTTTCAAAAACTCAACAGTACACTGTGGGCAAATTTACTACCCTTTCGTTATGTTTGTGGCTGAAAACAGCCACTACTTTAAACTGCTGTAAAAATATATCAGATAAATATTTTTTTCAATTTTTTTTGCATAAATCTATTAATCAACCTCAGTCCTGCTCAAAAATACTAAATGTTTAAAAAAAATTCAGGATTTTAACTCTTTAATTGCCAAATTCGTAAATGATGTCACTGATTTGGGAAAAAAAACACACAAAATGACTCATTTTCAATATAAAATGTGATTGTGGACTGGATTTTTTTTTACCTTTTATCACAGTCTTGGACATGTCAAAGATTAGAAACAACATTGGTTTTGATGCATTGTTAGTTTTTGTGCAGCATCAGATTTGAACTTTTTCTCCCTCATTTACTGTTCGTGGCTGTTTTTGCCCCATTGACTTCCATTATAACCACATTTTTTGATTGCAAAGTCATGACACCATATAATTATGCATTTTTGATTGTTGGTGGTTTTCCCTGTTGGGAAGAGGTAAAATTTGTAATTTTTACTGTTGATAACCAGGTGGAACCTTTAACCCTTTAGATAGGCCTGTGCAAAAAAAAGCTTAGTTTCTGGCTTTTACATGGAGTTATATGGAGTTTATATGAAGTATAATAGCATAATAAAGTGTGTGTGTGTGTGTGTGTGTGTGTGTGTGTGTGTGTGTGTGTGTGAACTCACCTTGATGCGTCTGAGAAAATCAAAATATGCACCTCAGCTCTCAGAACTACATGGAGTAAACAAAAACAAAGTAAGTGTATTTATGCATCTGCTGCCTTTTGATGGTGAGAAATGCAGACTAAACAAAAACAAAGCAAGTGGATTTAAACACTTGCATGCAAGCCTGCTGGTCATTTGATGGTGAGAAGAGCAGCAAGCAACATGAGAAAGGGCTTGACTTGTAGTGAAGTTTTAGAGATGATTATGCAGCCTGACCCCTCCAGCGAGCTGCAGGATGTATCGTCTTCTCCCTCTGACACCACAGACTCAGGAGAGTCAGATCCTGATTTGGATGTGGCACCCTCATCATCCTCTCTACCATCCACTGAAGGCGAGGAGGATTCGGAGGATCCTGGATCTGGGTGGATTGGGAGAAACGGCGAAGTGTGGTTTTCCACCAACGCGGAGACAACTCCCTTTCATCAGCCTGCCAGAGGCGTGACTCCAGGGCCGACTTTTTGAAAGGTAGTAAATTTAAACAATGCACAAGGGTTAAATCATATTTTTTAAAACAAGCAGTTAATTAAGAAGTCACTAAATGAAGCACATTTTGTTCTTTAGTCTTTACCAAGACATTCTATAAAAAATCATTTACAAAATCTTCTGCAGGACAGTTCAATTCTCTATAATAATATAATATAGTATGAAAAAAATTAAGCTGTTACACTGTTTGGGAAAACCATGAAGTGTTTTGTACAGTCAATTACTGGCTACAGGAAGCAAAAGAAACCTAAAATTCTCGGGACAGCAGCATGTGTCCAAATTTTAATCTTAACCGTTCTATTTAATCAGAAACGATCTGTAAACAGGGCTTTAAGTGTAAAATACCGAACTTGTCCTTTAATATATTGGAAACACTTTACAATAAGGTATCATTAGTTAACATAGTTAACATGAACTAATAATGAACTGCACGTATACAGCATTTATTAACATTAGTATTAACATAAACATAACATAGTATTAAAATCTTGTTAACATTAGGTAATGCACTGTGAACTAACAATGAACAGCTGTATTTTTATTACCTAAGTTTTTCTCAATCTTTTCCACTGGCCAAATAGTATTTTAATTGATTTATGTTTTTAATGGAAACAGATAGGCCATGTGCATTATTTGCACGAAAATATTTTCTCAGATAATCGCTATTATCATGACAAGCAATTCTCTCTGTAGTTAAAACATTTAAAGACAGCAGGAAGTGTTCAAAAGCATTGCATCCACTGCTAATATTTCTATTGAATATACTTCTTTTTTTTTTTTTTTTACTTCTCAGTAATGATTTCATGTTATTTAAGTATTTAACTCCATTAATGAGAATGGCATATTTAATCTAAATATTTATATGATTCATTCGTCCTCCTTTTATTTCCTTGCAACCTTCCCTGGCATCCTACAGGGGTGGAGCTGAGACGTGAGGAAAGGTAACGAGGATGCCCAAATAAGAAATGGCAGTACAAGCGGAAACCAGGGATAACGCGGATATTACGTCATTGACAGGCGATAAGTGACAAGAGAAGGGCACTATTTATACTATTTATATAATAATAATAATAATAATAATAATGTTTATTTTTTATAGCGCCTTTCAAGAACCCAAGGTCGCTTCACAAAATAATACAAACAGTTGACAGACAAAGAGACAAGCAATCTGCTTATTATAACAATAAGATAATCAGAAAATCAGATGGAGAGAACCAATAACTATAACTAAATTAACATGAGAAGTTATATAATCAAGTTATATAATCAAAGAAAACATACATTTCGATAAAGTAAGCATGTAACATAAATGAAAAAGTGGAAGACATAGAAATAGAGAGGAAAATAATTATTTACTGAACATGGTAAGACTTTCGTTCATCTTTGGAACACAAATTAAGATATTTTTGATGAAATCTGAGAGCTGTCTCACTCCTCCATAGACTTCTATGTTACTGAAACTTGCCGGCCCAGAAAGTAAGTAAAGACAATGTTAAAATAGTCCAAGTGACTACAGTGGCTCAAACGACGAGAATACTTTTTGTGCGTAAAAACAAACAAAAATAACGACTTTATTCAACTATTGATTTTCTTCTGTGTGGGCCTCTGAGTGAGTTCACGTAGTGTAACAGCGCAGCGCTTCTGTGTTGTACGTCACACCCATCACACACATGACCAGCGTCAGCCAATAGTGAGCCTACGTTCTGACGTACAACACAGAAGCGCTGCGCTGTTACACTACGTGAACTCACTCATTATTATACATCATTCGATAAAATTATTAAAGCCACAGATGAGAATCTTGTGCTGGCCAGCGTTACACTCACTTATACTGATACTGGTGTGCGTCTGTGCAGCATCAAGCAAAAATAAAGGTTTACAGTAACGGACGCGACTGTTAATATGTTATTTCCTAGTGACCCATGAGAGATTTATTTAGTGTCGATCTTTCCTAGAATGGGCAGTTTGTGACTTTGCGAGATAAACAACATAAACTGGTAGGCTATTACAAAACATTCAGTGGCACATACCAATCAAATACAGACGTGACACAAATAACACGTTTGAAAAAATATTACTGACTTTAATGCATTTAATTGATATTTTAAATATCACAAAATTAGGCAATTTATTTAGGATTTTGTGTCACAATTACGTCAGTATAGGACCTATACTATAGGTGCTCGATTAATCTGACAGTCACTACTGGAGGTGTCTCAACATACGGTGACATGTTCTGTGTCAGTCAGGTGTCATGTCAGTGTCAGTGTGTCGCGATAATGTCAGTGACACATGTCAATAATATCAGTGCCACTATCCACTGGCACATGCCAATGAAGACCGGAGGTGCCACCGGATGTGCCAGTACGCATAGTGACATGCCATTGGCTTCTCTGCGTCAGATGCCATTTCACTTAATGTTAATACCGCCTCTCCTTATGGTGTCAAACCTGTATAATTCTTTCTTCAGTGAGACATAAGACAATATTTTAAGGGAGGTACCTTTTTTTTTTGTCCATACAATGAAAGTCAGTGTGGTGAGGGCGGGCTCAATATTCTTCTTCTTCTTGTTTGCAAATTGAAAGGATACACTGAAATTAACAGTGAGAAGAGAAAAAAATGAATTAAACAAAATAAAACAAATCAATATTCTTTAAGCAATCTTTTTCAAAATATTTTCTTTTGGGTGAGTAAATGATGGCATTATTTTCATTTTGGGATCAACCATTCCTTTAAGTTGCTCTGGTAAGAACATATCAGAGAATAAATGTAATTGGGAAGGCATGTAAAACGTGTAATTATTTAGCACAGACCTTACTGATAAATCTTATTTCATATCCTGGTACATTTAATATTAATCTTTTTTTTTTTTCAGTTCCCACCAAATTATATTAAATTCATTGTAAAATCAATAACGCCCTTTGTTGGTTATAATGAGAACAACCAGTCTAGTGCTGTAGTGCAAGACAATAAAAAAACTTACTGAAGTGTTCATTGATTAAACACTCTGAACAAATAATGTTTGAACTGGCGTGAAGCCTCTTTATTCTTAGAACCATAGATATCATATAATAAAGGCTAGATGTCTTACGGCGGAGTCACTTCCGGCATCACCGGCGGCCATCTTAACACAGGGAAGCAGTGAATTAAGGTGAGTGATCAGCACGCACACAAATCCTCTTATCTCGCTGAAATCTTGACGGATTTACAAACGGTTTGGTTTCTTACAAACGTTATTAACGTGGCTATAATTATTTCATATGGAAGTCCATTGTTATAATTATTAATATGTATGCAGTATCATAACTACATCTCTGACGTTTATAACAAACCAAACCATTTGAAAATCGGTTGAAAATTTAGCAAGTTAAGGTTATTTAAAAGTACATGCACCATGTTACGAGTGAGCGAGCACCCTGTGGTAAGATGGCCGAAGTGTGCGGACGTCGACCTCCATTGGCCAGCAGCGCAGACGAGACATTTAGCTTTTATTATATGATATCTATGCTTAGAACACTCAACTTTAACACTCTTTTGTGCCCCTTTACACTCTTGGGTGTCTGTTAACTGTATGTTTGGTACTACTGCCACCTAGAGGACAATCATAAGAAACACACCTAATCACCACATGTAGGCCTACTTAAAGGGACACTTCACCTCTGGAAAGATGAATGTGTATTTAAAATGGGTCATATATGTAGAAGAAATGTGAAATTATTTTTGAATTTTGAGCTTTCTAGACTGAGAAAAGCCAGAAAATTTATTTTTGGCTAATGTGAATGAAAAACAACAACTCCCAGAATGCACTTGCTTCGCTGCCCTAGGAGGCCACTCCCAATGTTTACTGTGGCGAGCAGGACGAGACTGATGGCCGCGGGAGAACGGCGCGAGGCCGGTGGCGTTATCACTGATGAGCGACACCTGTCTCGCATCTCTCACGGAGGAGCGGGAATTTTCTTAGCAATGTTAAAACGCACATCAACCGATCACTTGTTTAGCGTTCATGTAGACCTCAGAATGACCTAAAAATATTCTTTTAATATCTAAAAAAACCGAAGCAGCACAAACTCATTTTTTTACAGCACAAACGCAGCACAAACGATTGAGCCTATTTTGCAACCCCGGAGTAAGGAGCGCTAGTGAAGAGCAGCTAGACTTTTAAATATCAGCATATCTCAGTATTGACACTACCATGGGACCAGTTTTATTTTTTTAGGAGAGTATATTGACCCATATAGCCTACTTATATTTAGGATATTTATTTATTTATGAAAAATAAAAGATATACATGTATATTTAATGATAGATGTTATAATGTTTTTTGGTCTCCCTACATAATTTATCTTCAGAAAACATAGTTGCAATATGTCTTGTGTAATTTTTGTTTTTGTCCTGTTTATGCTGCTGTAATGTCTAAATTTCCCCTTGGAAAAGAACAATCTGGATAAGACCATATCAAGCAACTATAGACCGATCTCAAATCTTCCTTTAAGATCATTGAAAAAGTTGTCTTCAATCAGCTGAACAAATTCTTATGCTCGAATGGATACTTTGACAATTTTCAATCTGGTTTCCGACCGCACCACAGCACAGAGACAGCGCTCATAAAGATAATAAACGATATTCGCTTAAATACTGATTCAGGCAAATTATCAGTGCTGGTACTACTCGACCTTAGTGCTGCATTTGACACTGTCGATCATAACATACTTCTTGACAGGCTGGAAAACTGGGTGGGGCTTTCTGGGATAGTCCTAAAATGGTTCAGGTCATACTTAGATGGGAGAGGTTATTATTTGAGTACAGGAGATCATAAGTCTGAGTGGACATCCATCACATGCGGAGTCCCTCAAGGCTCAATACTTGCGCCACTCCTGTTCAACCTGTATATGCTCCCAATGAGCCAAATAATGAGAAAGAACCAAATTGCTTACCACAGCTATGCAGACGACACACAGATCTACTTAGCCCTATCGCCTAACGATTACAGCCCCATTGACTCCCTGTGCCAATGCATCGATGAAGTCAACAGTTGGATGTGTCAAAACTTTCTTCAGTTAAACAAAGACAAAACTGAAGTCATTGCATTTGGAAACAAAGATGAAGTTCTCAAGGTGAACACATACCTTCACTCTAGGGGTCAAACAACTAAACATCAAGTCAGGAATCTTGGTGTGACACTAGAGTCAGACCTTAGTTTCAGTAGTCATGTCAAAGCAATAACTAAATCAGCATACTATCATCTGAAAAATATTGCAAGAATTAGATGCTTTGTTTCCAGACAAGACTTAGAGAAACTTGTTCATGCTTTCATCACCAGCAGGGTGGATTATTGTAATGGACTCCTCACTGGCCTTCCCAAAAAGACCATAAGACAGTTGCAGCTCATACAGAACGCTGCCGCCAGGATTCTGAGCAGAACCAGAAAATATGAACATATCACACCAGTCCTCAGGTCTTTACACTGGCTCCCAGTTAAATTTAGGATTGATTTTAAAGTATTATTACTGGTATATAAATCATTCAATGGCCTAGGACCTCAATACATTGCAGATATGCTCACTGAATATAAACCCAACAGATCACTCAGATCATTAGGATCATATCAGCTAGAAATACCAAGGGTTCACTCAAAGCATGGCGAGTCCGCTTTTAGCTATTATGCCAGCCGCAGCTGGAACCAGCTTCCAGAGGAGATCAGATGTGCTCCTACAGTAGTCACATTCAAATCCAGACTAAAAACACATCTGTTTAACTATGCATTTAATGAATGAGCACTGTGCCAATGTTCGTCCGACTGTTTGTACTGTACTGTATTTTATTTTTTATTTTTCTAAACTGTTTTAATTATTCTTATTTCTTTTTATTATTTTAATTTCTTCTATGTAAAGCACTTTGAATTGCCATTGTGTATGAAATGTGCTATATAAATAAACTTGCCCTGCCCTGCCCTGCCCTTGCCCTTGGGGATGAATAAAAGTTTTTATCTTATCTTTATCTTATATTGTATGTCTGGTCTTGGCGGAATAGATCTGCTACGCTGTTGCGGCAGAGCAAGTACTTGCTACTACAAATACATAAACGACACGCTGCTGTGGGTAAGACATGCTGATGCTGTTCAATATAGCATACACTAATTACCCATAGCAGATCTATACAGGTGGAGCTGGGGAAGGTGGAGGGTTTCTGAAAGCGCGCTGCTCTGCTAAGGCAAATGATAACCAAGTATTTGAAGGTTGAGCAGTGAGCTCATTGGCTATTGATACGGCAGGAACCACTCCTTATAGATAACTATGTGATTATGAACAGGTGAGTAAAAGAACTTATAAGCCTGCACCATCTAGAGTTTCATGCCAGAACTTTGTATTTAATAACACTACACAACACGTCTGTATTGTGTGTTATTAAATACGAAGTACAGACCTACAGTACGAAATACAGTAAGCGTTTAGTCTGGTGTGTGGTGTCACCCTTCACCTTGGCACCTGGCACGAACTCTGGCAGCCAGACAACTTTTCAGACCTATTTTCAAACCCATTAGAAATAATGCAGCAACTCCCCCTTCTGGCTATAATGAGTCATTAATGTATGTTGAACAGCACATCAAAACAAGCAATTAAAAATAGACATAAATACTCAAATCCAAAGTAAGGATTATAGTAAGGAATATTTTAATAATTGCAATAGTTTATGTGGCTCTGTGGCTGAGCAGCTACCCAAGTTTTATAATACAAATAATTTAAAACATTTCTGTGATAAGCCTCTTAAAAAATCTAAATTGATTTCCAAAACAACTTTTAGATTTTTACTTTTGGTTATTTAGTTCAGTTATGTCCTTGTGGTAAAACACTGACAGTCAGATTTATTAGTGAAAGCTCCCCTCTGAAGCTGCAATGGTTTATTCCACTGTTGTTATGATTTGGCCACGTCCAAATAGAAAGTGAAAGTTTATCTTTGTTGGGAGCCGGACATTTTAGCCTACCAAAAATAACTGCGTCACACTGTTAAGATGGAATAAAGAGTGAGTATCAAAACTCTTTCTTAGTCGTAACAGCACGAGTGAAGATTGCTTGTAGCCTATAGCTATATGCTGGAACATATTTTGGTAAATTGTTGTGAGCCTCCATTGTACACAATCAATCGCTGTTACAGCTCTTGGTAACTTGAGTACTGAGGCCGATGACAGTTATCGAAATATATTGCACCTAATCTTAATCTTGTCCATTTTAATTTGGGGGTTTTGAGTTTAAATGAGTTTATTAGCATTCATAATTAATTACATGTTTGTTGTTGTAGCATACCCTCTATTTATTTATTTTTTATTTTTTTCACGCTGTTTTTTAGAGGCTGCACATTTAAACTAAAACTATGCAAACTATTTTCCGTTGTTTCTTTCTGCATTTGCTGTAATGTTAGTTTGCAATGGTTACGTATGATGTTCGAACTGTGCTTTGATACAGCATCCTTTTATTGACCATAGTCTCCAAATTTTACACGTTTACATAACACTTTCAAAATTACATAATACAACCCAATTTCCAGTTAAGTTGGGACATTTCGTAAAATGCGTTGGATTAGATACAGTCAGTGTATAGATATATTGAATTGAATGGGACTACCCATTTATGGTTATTTTACCTACATACTGCATGAAAATGGTATATCATTTCATTCCGTTATATCTTTCATAACATAGGCTAATTGAGAATCATCTTTATCAAATTTTGGTTTAAAAAATCCTGAAACCTAAAAATTGATTGATGGATGAAAAAAAAATATATATATTGTAGGCTACATGTCTTTTCATGTTGTCCTGCAGTTGGACATAGCATGACATATGAAAAAAAAATATATTTTTTTTTTCAAAAATGTGTTTTTCCCCTATTTGATTCTTATGCTTTAAACAATGTAATGAATTCAAAAAAACTTTTTTTTCTGGCTCTCAGGAGGATGTATAATGGGATGTGTTCTGACTGAGTTCAGTTGATCCCAATAACAACATTTATAACAACATTCAGGTTCATAAAATTCCAGGTAGCTACATTTCTACAGTTGAATTACTGTGGTAATGTGTCTTAATCAGTGTTTCTTTCATTTCTATTCATAGTCAGTGGAGGAGATCAGTTGTATATCAGATGCACGAGTGCAGCTCCATGAGGACAGAATGAGTCATGTACAAAAAAATGAACATGGAGATTTTTCACCAGGATGCAGGTACTCTCAATAAAGACAACATAAAATTAAAAAAGACTCAGTAATGCATCAAAATATATAAAGTTTATTTGCCTCTCAAACAACTTAACTTTTCAGCTGATGTCACCAAGCCCTATTATTTGCTGTATTACAGTTCAGTCCAGCAGAAGAGAACAGATTCTCCAAACCCTAGCGATGTTTCCATGAAGATTGACTGGTCTATGAATCATCCACCCCACCTTAAGGTTGAAGAAACACAGCCAAATCTCAGGTGTTACTTTTAATTTAAGTATGTACTAAAAGTGTTACACTGTCTATATTGTGGTTTATTCATTTACCTTAAGTTGATTTTATTAATAATAATAATAATAATTAGTATTAAAAAATTCTGCAAATCATCAAAATATATAAATCTAAAGTTTATTTTGCCTCTGAAACAACTTCAATTTTCAGCTGATGTCACCAAGCCTTATTATTTGCTGTATTACAGATCAGTCCAGCAGGAGAGATCAGATTCTCCAAACCCTAGCGATGTGTCCATGAAGAGTGACTGGTCTATGGAACATCCACCCTACCTTAAGGGTGAAGAAACACAGCCCAATCTCAGGTGTTACTTTTAATTTCAGTATATACTCAAAGTGTTACACTGTCTATATTGTGGTTTATTAATTTGAGTATTATTGCTTTAATTACTAATAATTAGCATAGTATAAACATTTTTCCATCAAATGTTGGAAAAATGTTTACTGTTTAAAAATCAACTGTTTATGGCCGAGCTACATAGAAATTGGTGACATTGAATGCGTGTTTACCATCATTTTATCTCCACTCGAAACTATACATTTTTTATTTCTAATAAAATAACAGCATCTGAACTGTAGTATAAATTCAAAATATGAAAGTATTTGATTATTTATCCTCTTCATGCTGTTTAAGGCAAAACCTGCAATCCAGACCAGATGTTACTGAACCCGTCTGTAAGAAAAAGAAATATGACGAGTCTATGAATCAACCACAAGACTTTAATGACAGCATGTATCCTGGCGACAGGTAATGTACAAGGTTTTGATGCTGCAAAGATTCATTATATAGTTTATAATTAATGAAATGATCAATAATTGAAATCCGTAATTCATTACACTTCAACTGCTTTAAAATGTGGACCACTTAGACTTATGTAATAATGTGGTATTTTAATTTTACAGCCATGAAGTCCTCAACAGGTTTAGATCAAACCTGATGAAGAAGTTTGAGAGTCTGTATGAGGGAACAGCAAAGCAGGGAAACCCAACACTCCTGAATGAGATTTACACAGAGCTCTACATCACAGAGAGTGAGAGTGGAGAGATCAGTAATGAACATGAGGTGAGACAGATTGAGACACAATCCAGGAGAGCAGCAACAGAGGACACACCGATCAAATGCAATGACATCTTTAGACCTTTACCTGGACAAGACAAACCCATCAGAACTGTGCTGACAAAGGGAATCGCTGGCATTGGAAAAACAGTCTCTGTGCAGAAGTTCATCCTGGACTGGGCTGAAGAGAAAGAGAATCAGGACGTCCAGTTCATATTTCCACTTCCTTTCAGAGAGATCAATCTGATGAAGGACAAAACACTCAGTCTTTCAGCTCTTCTTCATGTCTTTTTCCCTGAAACTAAAGAAATTGAAATATCCAGTGACAAATATAAAGTGTTGTTCATCTTTGATGGTCTGGATGAGTGTCGTCTTCCCTTAAACTTTCACCAGAATGAGATTCTACGGGATCAGACCAAAGAGACCTCAGTGGACGTGCTGCTGACGAACCTCATTGTGGGGAATCTGCTTCCCTCTGCTCTCATCTGGATCACCTCCAGACCAGCAGCAGCCGATCTCGTCCCCTCTGAGTGTGTCCATCGAGTGACAGAGGTACGAGGCTTCAATGATCCACAGAAGGAGGAATACTTCAGGAAGAGAATCAGTGATCAGAGTCTGGCCAATACAATCATCACACACCTGAAGTCATCAAGGAGCCTCTACATCATGTGCCACATCCCAGTGTTCTGCTGGATCTCAGCCGCTGTTCTGGAGAAGATGTTGAGCGAAGCAGAGACTGGAGAGATTCCCAAGACTCTCACTCAGATGTACACACACTTCCTGATCCTTCAGACCAACATCAAACATGAGAAGGACTATGAGAAGAACGTGACAGATGAAGACATGATCCTCAAACTGGGGAAACTGGCTTTTCAGCAGCTTGAGAAAGGCAATGTGATCTTCTATGAGGAAGACCTGAGAGAGTGTGGCATTGATGTGACAGAAGCATCAGTTTACTCAGGATTGTGCACTCAGATCTTCAGAGAGGAGTTTGGCTGGTATCAGGGGAAAGTCTTCTGCTTTGTTCATCTGAGTGTTCAGGAACATTTAGCAGCTCTATATGTGCATCTCTTTTATAAAAACAATAGCTCACAGGTTTTCTCTAGGGAGTTTTCTGATTTATCCATGTTTCTGAAATATACTTTATCAGATGTACATCAGAGAGCTGTGGATGAGGCTCTAATGAGTAAAAATGGACATCTGGATCTTTTCCTGCGGTTCCTTCTGGGTTTGTCAGTGGAGTCTCATCAGATTCTCCTACAAGGACTAAGGACACTGACAAGAGGCAACTTTGACAGCAATGAGAAAACAATTGAGTACATCAAGGAGAAGATCAGGATCATTGACTCTCCAGAGAAATCTATCAATCTTTTCCACTGTCTCAATGAACTGGGTGATCGCTCAATAGTGGAGGAAATGCAACAGTTTCTGAAATCTGGAAAATTATGTGAAGCTAAACTCTCCTGTTCACAGTGGTCAGCTTTAGTCTTTGTGTTATTGACATCAGAGCATGATATGGATACATTTGATCTAAACAGTTTAATTGGAAAAGGAAATTCTTCAGATGAAGTAGTTCTGAAGCTGCTGTCTGTGGTTAAAGAATTAAAATCAGTTAAGTAAGTAAATCTAAAAGCAATCACTGCAATGGTTCATTTTATGAAACTGGTGACTTTTTTTTAGTTTGATGAGCTGATTTAAAGTATTCTTTTCTAAATGCTATAGAAGAAAATGTTTTTAAGTGTTGATTAATTGCATTCTGCCATCTAGTGATGCACATTTTGGGAAATTCTTAACCGATTAAGCAGAATTAGTTAAAATTAGTTAACCAATAAGCCCTAAATAAAGTGATGATCAGAAATCTAAATTAATAGGAAGTTACAGGATGATTGTTGATGTGTTCAAATAAATGAATTTCTCAAGTAAATGATTTTTTAGCAACTTCAGATTAAAAACATAACGTTTTGTTCTTTACAGGTTGAGTCACTGTGGTGTCACTGATGAAGGTTGTGCTGCTCTGGCTTCAGCTCTGAGATCAAACCCCTCACACCTGAGAGAACTGGATCTGACTGATAATAAACTAGGCGTTAGAGGTGTGGATTTGCTCTCTGCTGGACTAAAGGATCCACATTGTAAACTGGAGATATTGTGGTAATATCACTGGGTTCTCATTTAATTTTTAAATTACAGTAGTGTATTTGAATAAAATGCATTAAATGATATTAATGGCGTAGTTCACCTCAAAATTAGAATTCTGTCATTTACTCACCCTCATGTCATCCAAATTTGTATGGCTTTTTATTTTTATTTTTATGAACTATCCATTAACCTTCAAAACCCTTTCTCAGTTCTCAATTCTATTTTTTCAATTAGAAGAGTACTGCAGATATAGTAAAATCTTGTTTTTGTGTTCTGAACTGAGAGTGAAGAGTGTCATTGTTCCTTGTACAGGCTGAGGAAGTGTGGCGTCACAGATGAAGGTTGTGTTGCTCTGGCTTCATTTCTGAGATCAAACCCCGAACACCTGAGAGTACTGGATCTGTCTTGGAATGAACTAGGAGATTCTGGAGTGCTTAAGCTTTTGTCTGGATTGGTGGAGTCTAACTGTATAATAGAGATACTCAGGTAAGATCATCTCTCTCACACACAATGTGTGTACTGTACAGTATGTCGCCTCTCATGCTCACAGTTGTGTAAGCCCGTATAAATCGGCCCAAAGGCGGTTTCCGATAATGGGTGAAGGTCTCTGCGCGCTACTGTCTTTCCGCGTGGCAAAGTAATTCGATTCCATTTAAGCTTTTATCTGACTCCATTTTATCACATCCTCAAATTTAAAGGCATAGTTCACTTTGAAATTAAATTTTGGTATGTTTTAGCTTACCTCAAGGGCATCCAAGATGTAGGTGTCTTTTTTTCCACAGTAGTTTAAATTTTTGATATTTTTAGGTCAAACCGTTCTTGTCTGTCAGTCCTATAATGCAGGTCTGTGGTCACTGTCTCAAAGAGCATGCACAAAGTCCAAATTAAAACAATTCCCCATCGTCCAAATTAACCCTCAGAGAGTCCTCGGTCACTTCTGACCGAAAAATTTTCTGTTTTGAATTTTTAAAAATCACAGCTTCATCGGAAGGTTATGATACTTGGTGACTTTTATGGCATTAGGTATGTGAATACAAAAAAAAATTGAGGTCATGATCCGAGCATGCTAAGTGGTCGTAAAAAAAATAGTCACACTCAGTGTCTTCGGTCAAAAATGACCGACCCATAGGAAATGAATGGGAAATTTACAAAAACACAAAAATTCTCTGAATTTTTGTCTGTACAATCTACAAATCGGCCACGATTCTAAAAAAAAGTACACCGCAGTAAAGGGGTGACACTCTACAACATCAAGAGTGCAAAAAATTCACACCCACCCACACACACACACATACAAACACACTTTTATACACATACACACCAATAAATTCAGATTACAAAAAATCTGTTTTGACTTTTCTGGCATTAGGTATGTGAGCACAAAAAAAAATTTAGTTCATGATCCGAGCATGCTAAGTGGTCATACAAAAAATAGTCACACTCGTGGTCTTTGGTCAAAAATGACCCCCATAGGAAATGAATGGGAAATTGACAAAAACACAAAAATTCTCTACAAATCGGCCACGATGCAGAAAAAAAGTGCTCAGCAATGAAGGGGTGAAACTCTAAAACATCAAGAGTGAAAAACATAACATAATTAATAATTATAATTAATATATATATATATATAATTAATATAATAATTATTAAAATTATTAAAATAATAATTAATAAAATGTTATAAACCTTGGCAAAAAGTATTATTTGAGAATTTCTAAAAAAATACATTCAATCCACATCTTAAAAGTAAGTAATTTGGTCCAAAAACAACTAGAATTCACAAGCATCTCCATTTAGAGCTATACAGGCATCTAGTGGTAAACCCATGCAATAACATGATTTATTTAATTTTATGTTTAATAAATTTATTTATTTATTTTAATTTTATTTTTTTTCTGAAAGCCTAGTCTCTATTTTAACCGAAAATACTGTATAATATTTTTTTTTTTTTTTAAATTGAAAAAAAAAAATTAATCATTATTTTCAATGGCAAAAAATGGACTATAAATAATGCATAAATATTAATAAGTTCAATCAAATTGTCTCAAAATACTAAATTAAAAAGAATAAATATTATAGAACAAAATTAAATTGCATTGGTTTTTACTGGGATGGAGGAAGTTTCATTTTTAGGTGTCCGGTCACTTCTGACCGGGAAGGCACTGAGTGTGACTGCTAAACGAAGACTCTCTGAGGGTTAAACAATTCCCCATCGTAAGTACACATTGATGGCCTAAGACACGAAACGAGCGGTTTGTGTGAGAAAACGAACAGTATTTATATCGTTTTTAACTCTTGTACACAGCCACGTCCAAGTGATCTGAGGGCGCGCACGCATCCTGGTGTGTGACGTGTACGCAGACTGGTGCATAGATATATATACACTGTCGCCTTGGCTACGGCAGTTCATTGGAACGAATGCCGTAGGCAAGGCGACTTCTATTCTAGTGTATATATATCTATGCATCAAAGATCTAGTTATCAAAATTGAAACTACTGCGGAAAAAAAGACACCTACATCTTGGATGCCCTTGAGGTAAGCTAAAACATACCAAAATTTAATTTCAAAGTGAACAATCCCTTTAAAGGAGAACATTTTTTTTGTAAATTTGGAGTGCTGTCAGTACAGAGAACAACGACAAAAATCGGTGTTGCCTACACTGTGTTATCCTCTTTTTAAAATTTGCACCCTGTTGACTTCAATGGGGCAAGTTTTAAACCTGCTTTTAGCCTCTTAACATCCTTGATGTGTCATTACAAGTGCACAGCCATGTGAGTGATTCCTTTAGAGTTAACATGGGTGTTGGATGTTAATTCAGCCAGCGCAAATACCTGTATTTTCTTCCTGTTTTCGGGCGAAGTCCTAAGTAGTCGATTGTCGAGTTCACTCGCGTGATAACCTATGCGCGTGAACTCGACAATCGACTACTGTGGACTTCGACCGAAAACAGGAAGAAAATACAGGTATTTGCGCTGGCTGAATTAACATCATTTTTATTCATATCTTTCACATCTACTGCAGTCAGATTCACCGTGTTCACTCTATGAAGTAATCACTCACATTGGCTGTGCACTTGTAATGACACATCAAGGATGTTAAGAGGCTAAAAGCAGGTTTAAAACTTGCCCCATTGAAGTCAACAGGGTGCAAATTTTAAAAAGAGGATAACACGGTGTAGGCAACACCGTTTTTTGTCGTTGTTCTCTGTATTGACAGCACTCCAAATTTACAAAAAAATGAGCTTAATGTTAAAATTGACCGGAGTTCTCCTTTAAGTTAGATTGCCAATTGGTTATTGGTCAATTATATAATAGTTTAGCAATACATTTGATTGTTCTATTTAACTCTTTAATTATGTTTTACCCGTTGAAATTAGGAAACTATGTCGCTCAGGGGTCCTCACGTATTCTGTTTAAACGCAGGTCTCACGTACACAAGCTCGTCAGTTTTGGTCACTAAACAGAGGTAATTGCTATACCTGAGATCGGTCACATTCACGCTTACACAATCAAAGATACTTTGGTATAGCCCCCATGGAACTGAATTCACTTGAATTTAATTTAACGTTTACTTCAGTAGAGGTATGGCCACTACTACAGATAAGTCAACCAACTTTACTTCTCTTATAATAGCTTTGGATTGGCCATGCCGTGATTTCCCACGTACACTTATCTAAAGTAACATTAAATCAAAACAGAGGTAAGACACACCCAGATTTAGGTTGGTCAAGAAGCACTTTTGCTGCCCTAAAACGGAAATTCACTTCTTGTCTTTGCAAACCAAGTACACTTGAATTAGCGCCAAATATTAGTCGTCACTAATCTGACACAAAATTTGCAGGAACATACAAATCCGTTTAATCTACTTGGGAAAACAATTTCAGCATCAGTCAGAATAAAACCGTCACCATCCAAGACTTACTTACAGAAGTTGATTTACATGGGGGCACACCCACAGCAGTTAACAAGATAACTCTAAACTCTCCACACCTTATTACCTTTTTGGTTTACTTCTGTGGGAATGAGACCTTTGTACCAGTCGCACTGAGACATTTCAAATGATACCAAACATGTATAATACTATATGATAATTGTTCATATTAAAACATATATTTTTGGGTGAATTCAGGTAGGGATGGGTGAAGGGAATGATGTGTAAATTGGGAGGTGATCAACTCAAGTGTGATCGTGTGGGGATAGTAATATAGCAAGAGAGTTCAAATGTTCATTTCCTTAGTTTTCTCATAGAGTAGCCCTCTCTTCCAGTTTTTCCAGTCTTACAGTTGGATTTACAAAAACTAAACTTAGAAATTGTGTGCACTGCCACACAACCTCTACCTCTCACATACACACTTTATTTTACTGGTGAGATCAAAGCAATGAAGTGAAAAGAATGATCTTAAACTCTGCCTGATGATGAAATTATGGTGTCATTGTTCTCTACAGGTTGCATGATTGTGGCATCACAGTTGAAGGTTGTGCTGCTCTGGCTTCAGCTCTGAGATCAAACCCCTCACACCTGAGAGAAATGGATCTGACTGATAATAAACTGGGAGATTTGGGTGTGAATCTTCTTTCTGATGGACTGAAAGATCCTCACTGTAATCTGGAGATACTGAAGTAAGATCATCTCTATGGTCCCTTTTACACCTGCCATCAACAGGTTTTTTTCTGATTGGATCACAATTGTATAGCATTTGAAAACATCATAATGTGTGTTAGGTGCATTTACATCAGGTTTATGATTGGATCTTTTAAAATCTGTATAAGTTAATGCTGATTTCATGCATTGTATCACATGACCTGATAGGTGGCTGTACTTGCATTTTGAACAATTGTTGATTAAAACAAAAAGGGATCTTTGATATCTTTATTGCATTCAGAATCAATGCTGAGAATGCTTCATTTTCTAAAATGGTTTCCTGTCTACTCTTGAACACAAATGTATTGTTTTGTACAGGTTGCGTCACTGTGGCGTCACAGATGAAGGTTGTGCTGCTCTGGCTTCAGCTCTGAGATCAAACCCCTCACCTCTGAGACAACTCAATCTGTCTATTAATGATGTAGGAGATAAAGGGGTGACTCTTCTCTGTGCCGGACTGAAACATTCTCACTGTAAACTGGAGATACTGAAGTATGATAACTTCTCTGATAGTCACACATTATTCTTTAATACACTGTAGTGACTCTAAAGATGAGTTTCCACTGAAATTACTCGGAACGATTCGTCCCAGGAACTTTTTTCCCTTTCCATCGCAGTCTAAAGTACCGTGAAGAGTATTGAGATTAGTCTGGTGACGTAGGACTGCGCGCAACTTTCTCTGAGATCTGCACACAAAAACAGTTGGTTTCACCACCACTCAAAACCAAAATAAATAGTGTTCCAACCAATCACCGACAGGGGTGGGTGTTGTGAGGTTTTCGCGTGCAGCCGTCATAGGCAGCCGTGCACGAGCGCAAAACCTCACAACACCAGCCCCTGTCGGTGATTGGTTGGAACACTATTTATTTTGGTTTTGAGTGGTGGTGAAACCAACTGTTTTTGTGTGCAGATCTCAAAGCCTAGGCTGCTTACAGAGACGCGTTTTTTTTGACGGCATGCTTATGGGGCGGGCAGCTAGCGGATCATTAGGAAAGATTAGATGAATGTGATCATTTATGTTTGGGCCTGAAATCGCTGATACAACCTTTAAACTCCAATGTTGATTCAAATAGCAAACAACTCCTACTGCATGCACTTTGAAAAAGTACTACCTCGCATATAGGGACTTTCTGAGGGGGAAATTTTACCTGGAACTTCATTTAGACCCTGGTCCCTGCAGTCAAAACACACAGTACCACCCCAAAGTCTCTAGTTCCTGGGGAAAGTTCCTGCGGTGGAAACGCGGCTTAAATCATATATGATGACTGAGGAGGAATCAGATTTTATTCTTATCAACCAAATTTAGATTCTAAATCTTCTACCTTTTCAGATTAACAGGGCATTTTATACACAAACAAGCCTATACTAGTACTATACTAGAGTATGTTGTTGTTCTCTCCACAGGTTGAGCAGGTGTGGCGTCACAGATGAAGGTTGTGCTGCTCTGACTTCAGCTCTGAGATCAAACCCTGAACACCTGAGAGAACTGAGTCTGTTTGCTAATAACTTCTCAGATTCAGCCGTGAAGATGCTTAGTGATCTTAAGAATGAATATAAATTGGAGACACGAATGTGAGTAACAGACATAGGAATGATGCATGTCTTTTTACCTTTAAATCTCATGTGCGGGTGGACACCTGATGGAGGTTTTTTTTTTTCGGTTCCTTGCCACTGTTGCCTTTGGCTTGCTCAGTTGGGGATATTTAATTTAATTAATCAATCAACAATACTATTGATCAGCATTACCAAACATGGACGTTTTCCACTAGAAACAAACATTGATGTATTATTTTAATTTAATACTGTGAAGCTGCTTTGATACAATCTGTATTGTGAAAAGCGCTATATAAATAAACTTGACTTGACTTTATGTAAATTTTAGGGTTAGATGTCAGTCGTTTTTGTTGTAGTCCTTAAAAAAGCGATTACTTTAAGCAAATATCTTCCTTTGCTTTGAACTTTGAGTGTCTTAACTTTGCAGATGTTGTTTATGCTCAAACAGCAACATTACACACTAACTAAAGTTAGAAAATGAAATCATAATCAACCACCCCTTTAATTTGTACCTGACATTGTTCAAAAAGTGTGGTACAAATAGTAGGTTATTTAATTTTTCACTTGGTTTTGAGTTCTGCTTATGTGAGAAGAAACATACTATTGCTTTATCTTTATTAATATTTAAATATTTAAATAATGTAATTATTTGACTGTGTCAGCTGTAGATAACATGGTCTCTTTTACCTGTTCACTAAAAGTGTATGCTTTTTTTTCCAAATATTATTATTTATAATTTATTATGTAAACTCTATGTAATCTATACTTCTACACTGCAATGGTTTAAAATAGTATGCATATGTATAATATTTACTTGTTTTTGGTAACACTTCATAATAAGGTTCCATAGTTAACATTAAAAAAAAACAATTAAATAAAAAATAAATGCTTTAGAAGCATTTATTTTTTATTTATTTAATGTCAGTTGTCAATATAAAAATAATAATCATTTTAATGTCAATTATGTAATGGTCCTGAACAAACATTAACTAACACTGAACAATGTAATGTTATTAACTAACATTAAAAAAGATGAATAAAAACTACGATGTTTTGCAAATGGTTAGTAAATGCATTTAATGTCAATTAATGGGACCCTATTGTGAAGTGTTACTAAGATTTTTAATTACAGTTTACTCTGTATGTATGCATGTATGTGTATATCTGTATACACACATAGAGAGAGAGAGAGAGAGAGAGAGAGATGGATAGATAGATATAGCCTTGCTTTCATGCTTAAGCGTTTACATAAGACGTTTACTTAAGTTTTACACTTTTTTTCTATTTTTATAAGAAGATCCCAACTGACTGCCAGACTGGTTAGCATGTTTTCTTCTTGTTTCATTCCATGCTGTATTTTTTTCTTTTCTTTTTTTCCCAAATGGTTTAGATTTGTTTAGATTATGACAAGGTTGAGTCTGTTCGGTTATTGAATTGGGGTTATATTATATCACAATTTATATAGCTACTGATGGCTATATTACATTTTCAAATTGCAAGACTACATACATTTGATAAATACTACAATTTCAGCTAACTGTTTTTTGTTTGAATACATTTTAAAATGCATTTCAATATTTGGTGTTCAAGAAACATTTCTTATTATTATTATTATTATTAGCTGAAAATGGTTGTGCTACTTTAATGTGCAATGTTTTTTGTTGTTTTTTTTTAAATCAGGAGTTTGATTTACAAAAATATTGAAATAGAGATATTTTGAAAACAGAAATGTGAATTATTTTAATAAAAAAATTAATAAACATTAATAATGTCTTTACTGTCTTTACAACATTTATTGCACATTTACAATGCAAGACAGGGAGCATACCTAAATCTTTAGTCACACCTAGGGTTGCCATCTTCAATGTGGCAAAAAAGGACATCCTAAGTAAGGAACTGATCATTTCAACACTACAACTTGACAGCTCAACAATAAACCAAAAAAACATAAGTATGTGACCTTGCAACAGAACACATTTTATATTATTTTAAATTTATTTGATTATTTTATTTATTTCTAAAGAACTTGCCAGGATGTCTGTGCTTTAACCAGTCATTCTGAACCAGTAATTACTTTTTTGACAATTCTGCAGCTGTTACCTTGATGGGATGAATTTTACATTTTTTTTATTAATTTACTTAAATTAGGACTATATTATTATGTAATTATTTGTCCCATTTTTATCTAAATATATATTTTTTAATGTCATTAGCTGCATATGACAGGATTATTATTATTTGCATTCAATTACAGTACTGTGAAGTCTTAGGCACTATGGAAGTATTTTCACCATAAAAAATAATGTTTTAAGCCAGTTATTTATATCTTTTGCTGTAGCGTGTCAGCAATATCCATTAACATTTCCTTTTTTTTTCTTTTTTTTTTTTGCCATTAGTTGTAATAATCCAGTGAGATTTTTGTATGAACAAGTGCCTTATGTTGCCACATTTCTTCTGTATTTATTAGTCTGTCTAGTTTTTTCTGTTTCTTGGTGTAAATCACAGACCGGCTGCTGTCAGACTCATTGAACATACAAAAATCTCACTGGATAATTACAATTAATGGCTAAATCAATGAATGTTTGGAAAAGTAAACTGATATTTCCTACTGACGCACTATAGAAACATATATAAACTGACTTTTGGTTTAAAATGGTTTAAAAAACATTTTTGCCTAAGGTTTTTGCACAGTGTATATGATTAATATAAATGATAAATTAATAGCAACATTAATTAGGCTATAATCTATTAATTAATTTGTCTAGCGTCTAAAAAATAAAATAATTATCTGTCTGCCTGATAATGTATGGAATATTAGATTATCAAAAAAACAATAGCCAAATCCTACTTTAGAACCACGGATGTGTCTGTCATGCATGCTGCTGTAAGTCAGACAGTCTGAGAAACTTAAAGGTGCTCTTAAGTGATGTTGGGTAACGTCAATTCTTGTTGACGTTTAAAGTATTGTCAAATCCTTCTTGTCAGTGATTGGCTGGAACAGTTTGTTATGTTTCATGGTGCGGGTTAGACCAGTTTGTTTTTGTTGCCGTTTAGAGACCGTGTTTTTTTACAGTGTGTTCAGGGAATCATTTAACTCCAAGTCCTCCAGAGTCGCGGCCAAAGCCGATTCGAAAGACCGCTGTTCGCCAGCAGCAGCCGCCATTCTTTGTTTTCAAGTAGCAGGGAACCGTCGCAACACTGTCGTCATCATGTTAAGCCCACCCCGCCTACTCTATACACGATGTGATTGACCTGACCCAATTTAGGTTTTTACAGCTCCGAACCTCAACGGAGAGTTGCTAGACTACCCTGGCTGCAAAATAAATTTTGCTGCCACTAGGGTGCGTCTAGATTTCTAGGCTAACTTTTTTCTATTTTTATAAGGAAATCCCAACTACTGTAACTGCCAGACTTGTTACCATGGTTTCTTCTTGCTTTCTTTCTGTCCCCCTCCCCAATTTGATACATACTATAATTTAAATGGACTGTTTGAATACATTTGAAAATGCATTTCAATATTTGATATCAATATTTTTTGACTCCCCAACATCTTGTTTTGATGTCCTTCAGTGGGGATCGAGCCATTCTCTCCCTGGTTTTGCCCAACTTGACCCCAAGCCTAAACGGAAGTGTACAACGGACTACATAAACTTTTGTGTGGAGAACACTGTGCCCACCATGACAGTGCAGTGTTTCTCTAATAATAAACCTTGGGTGACCCCTGAACTGAAAGCCTTGCTTAATGAGAAGAAAATACTTTTTAAATCTGGGGACAAAGAGGAGCTGAGGAGGGTGCAACAAGAACTTAAAAAGAAAGTAAAACCGGAAAGGACAGATACAGGAGAAAGATGGAGGGGCAATTACAAAAGAGAAATACAAGGGAGGTTTGGAGGGGATTAAAAAACAATATCGGGATATGATATTGATAGTAGGAGGGGTCCTGAACTTGGAGATCAGAAGTGGGCAAATTAACTGAATCTATTTTTAACAGATTTGATCCAGGATCCTCTCCATCCCTCCATCAGCACTCAGAACAGTCTGTATCTCAGCCATGTCGTTTCTCTGCCAACTTCATCCTCCTTTATCGCTCATGACATCTTCTGTGCCACCCTCATATGTCTGCACCTCTCCCCCCTACTGTGAAGTCAGGAGAACTATATATGCCTCACCACCCCTCCATCAGCCTGCCTCCTCATTATCCACCCTCACCCCTTCTACAAGCCTCTGTATAACAAAGGATCAGGTAAGAAGAGAACTACAGAGAATCAAAGTGAGAAAAGCCACAGGGTCAGACGGTATTTGCTCAAGACTGCTCAGGGACTGTGCAGACCAGCTTTGTCAGGTGGTTCTGTACATTATTAACCGGAGCCTTTGTCTGGAGAAAGTTATTGTTCTGTGGAAAACCTTCAGTGTGGTTCCAGTACCGAATATTGCACATCTGAGGGAGCCTAACCACTTCAGACCTGTGGTGTTAACTTCTCACTTGATGAAAATCATGGAGAGGCTGATACTGAACCATCTACGACCCCTGGTGAGGCTGAAGATAGACCCCCTGCAGTTTGCATACAAACCAGACATTGGGGTGGACGATGCTGTCATCTACTTGCTGCACAGATCCCTCTTGCACCTTGAGGAGCCCAGAGGCGCTGTAAGGGTTATGTTCTTTGACTTTTCCAGTGCCTTTAATACAATACAACCGTCGCTGCTCAAAGGGAAGTTGGAGGAGGCAGGGGTTGACAGTCAGCTGACTGCGTGGACCATCGACTACCTCAAAAACAGACCAAATTATGTGAGGCTTCATGGCTGTGTGTGTCTGAAAAGGTGTTCTGCAGCATAGGGGCTCCACAGGGGACAGTGCTCTCTCCTTCCTTGTTTACCCTATATACATCAGACTTCTATTATAACACTAGCAGTTGTCATATCCAGAATTTCTCAGATGACACAGCTATTGTTGGTATCAGATGGGAATGACAAAGTGATCAAGGACTTTGTTGATTGGTGTGAATTTAATCACCTTCACATCAATGCTACCAAGACAAAAGTAGGAAGGCCTCAAATACTATACCGGTAAACATCCAGGGGCTGGACATTGAGAGGGTGAACGTGTACAAGTATTTGGGTGTTCATAGAAACAATAAATTGGACTGTGGTCAGACAACACGAGTGCTATAGGAAGGGCCAAAGTAACCTCCATTTGTTGTGGAGACTGGGGTCCTTTGGGGTGTGTAGGACACTACTGAAAACTTTTTATGATACGTCAGTTGCATCTGCAATTTTTTATACTGTGGTCTGCTGGAGTGCTGGAATCACAGAGAGGGATAAGAAAAGGCTAGACAAAATGATTAGGAGGGCCAGCTCTATCGTGGACTGTCCTCTGGAATCTCTGGAGTCCTCTGGGTGAGAGGATGATGTTGGCTAAGCTATCGAACATCCTGAACAACTCTTCCCACCCCCTGTATGAGACAGTTAGTGCCTTAAGTCAGAGACTGTTGCAACCCCGGAGTAAGAAGGAGCGCTACCGAAGATCCTTTCTTCCAACAGCAGCAAGACTTTTTAATATCAGCATATCTCAGTATTGACACTACCATGGGACCAGTTTTATTTATTTAGGAGAGTATATTTACTCATATACTTATATTTAGGATATTTATTTTTTTATGAAAAAAAAAATATATATATATAGGCTATATATATATATTTAATGATATATCTGTTATAATGTTTTTTGATCTCCCTACATAATTTATCTTCGGAAAACATAGTTGCAATATGTCTTTTTATATTTGTTATTTTTGTAATATTTGTAATATTTGTTTTTGTCCTGTTTATGCTGCTATAATGTCTAAATTTCCCTTTGGGGAGAAATAAAAGTTTTTATCTTATCTTTATCTTATATTGTATGTTTGGTCTTGGCGGAATAGATCTGCTACGCTGCTGTGGTAGAGCAAGTACGGGACTTGCAACTGCAAATACATAAATACATAATAACTATGTGATTATGAACAGGTGAGTAAAAGGACCTATAAGCCTGCCCCATCTAGTGTTTCATGCCAGAACTTTGTATTTAATAACACACACTACACAACATATGTGTATTGTGTGTTATTATATATGAAGTACATACATACAGTACGAAATACAGTAATTGTTAAGTCTGGTGTCACCCTTCACCGTGGCATCCGGCACAAACTCTGGCAGCTGCCAGACAACTTTTCAAACCTATTAGAAAATAATGCAACAACGCCCCCTTCTGGCTATAATAAGTCATTAATACTAATGTATGTTGAACAATACATCAAAACAAGCAATTAAAAATAGACGTAAATACACAAATCCAAAGTAAGGATTATAGTAAGGAACATTTTAATAATTGCAATAGTTTATGTGGCTCTGTGGTTGAGCAGCTACGCAAGTTTTATAATACAAATAATTTCAAACTTTTCTGTGATAAGCCTCTTAAAAATGTAAATTGATTTCCAAAACAACTTTTAGATTTTTACTTTTGGTTATTTAGTTTAGTTATGTCCTTGTGGTAAAACACTGACAGTCAGATTTATTAGTGAAAGCTCCCCTCTGAAGCTGCAATGGTTTATTTCCACTGTTGTTATGACCATAGGTTATGACTTGGCCACAGTCCAAATCGAAAGTGAAAGTTTATCTTTGTTGGGAGACGGACATTTTAGCCTACCAAAAAGAACTGCGTCACACTGTTCAAATGGAATAAAGAGTGAGTATCAAAGCTCTTTCTTATTAGCAACAGCACGAGTCAATATTGCTTGTAGCCTATATATGGTGGAACATATTTTGGTAAATTGTGGTGAGCCTCCATTGTACACAATCAATCGCTTTTACAGCTCTTGGTAACTTGAGTACTGCATGACAGTTATCCATATTGCACCTAATCTTAATCTTGTACATTTTAATTTGGCGGTTTTGAGTTTAAATCACGTTATAAGCATTCATAATTAATTACATGTTGTTGTGTAGCATACCCTCTATTTTTATTTTTTTCCCCACGTTTTTTAGAGGCCGCACATTTAAACTAAAACGATGCGAACTATTTTCAGTTGTTTCTTTCTGCATTTGCTGTAAGGTTAGTTTGCAATGGTTACGTATATGATGTTCGAACTGTGCTTTGATACAGCATCCTTTCATTGACCATATTCTCCATATTTTACACGTATACATAATACTTTCGAAATTGCATAATACAACCCCATTTCCAGTTAAGTTGGGTCATTTTGTAAAATGCGTTAGATTGGATGCAGTGTATAGATCATAGACTGTAAAAAATATGGACGACGCCCCTTCGCTCTCTTCCATTGATGAGAACTGAAGCCGCTGTGGTATAGTATCCTGTAACCCTATAGTGATGGGTCCGGGCTGAGGACCCAAGCAATCCCCCTGAAGAGCCGGCTCTTTTCAGTGAGCTGAGTCAAACGAGCCGGTGTGATGAACAATCGGGTCCGGCTGAAGAAATGGGTCCGGGCTTAGGACCCAAGCAATCCGATTGGTTCAAAGCACGTTTTATGGGTAATCGCTTAAGTGCCTGGTTATAAATCATACAAAATCACTTTATTATAGAAGACGTTTGTACTACGTTATAACGAGTCATCAATGTATTTAATGTATTTTACATTATACGTTTCATATACTAGTATTTAACCGAAGCTATAGATTGTGAAATTAAACATTTCTCGTTGTTAGTGTGTTTTTTAGTTAGCTTAGATAGTAGCATAGCATTCAGCTAACGTTATCCGATGATCGTGCTATGAGCTTTACCTGATATTACTGCACTGCCTTACCGTATCGCGAGAACAGATTTAGATCAGGCATACTGCATACTAATTGGGTCCTAAGCCCGGACCCATTTCTTCAGCCGGACCCGATTATTCACCACACCGGAATGCCCATCACTACTGTGCAGTAGCGATCTCGGGACCAGACCTGCACAGTAGTGAGCAGGAAGTAAAGCAGCGAAATCAACGCTCCGCCCTCACTCTCGCAGAGAGAGTGCATTCTGCACACTTTTTTAAAAATTGATTGCAGTACAACAAGAGGCTTGTTAAAATAAAGTAAATACAATCTCTGCAGTCCTCCGAAGATCCCGAAAAAAATGTCCGTTGGTGGTGCTTCAGTGACTACTTCGCTCAGAGAACCTGTCAATCACAGCTGTCAATCATGACGTAACACCACCGCATCACGTAACTAACTAAAAACCAACTTATTTTTTATGTTATAAATGTTTTATGTTGTTTTTATCTTATGTTTTGGCTTGTGTGGCATGCTTGGTATTTCCAGTTAAGTTGGGTCATTTTGTAAAATGCGTTAGATTAGAGACAGTAGCTGAGTCCCAATTCGCATACTATCCGTCCTAAATAGTATGCGAAACTAGAATTAGTATGTCCCAAATCGTAGTATGTTGAAATGAGTATTCCCAAGATACCCGGATGGTCTACTATTTCCGGTTAGAATTCGAAGTGCAGACAGAGCCCGTCTACGGAGAGCCTTGGCACTTCCTATTAGCCCCATTGTATCGATCTTGGTTGCAGTTCCATTAGAATTCCACTGGAGGTGATCGCGGGCGAGTGTAAAATATATGGGAGTCTATGGGGCTAGACGGCTAAATTTGTCTTTTTCACCCGATTGCCGTTGAGGAATCTCAGATTTTATTGTAGGTTTTGCAAGTTCAACATGGGTTATAGGTCGAAAATTGAATGAACGAGTACTTATGTCCTTTCGATTTCTTACAGGTTAAGTTGTTGTTGCCCATAACATGCTAGCATTCTGCTAATGAACGCTGATTGGTCAGTGAAGGACTGATTACGACCAGAGATACTGCTTGATGGCATTGTGGCATCCGAAGCGGGACCAGAAACAAACAAAACAAAAACTCTTCTAGCACGTGTATTTACCTGTGTCAGCTGTGTTGTCGATGCCTCGAGAGAAAACAAAGTGCAGAGCGCGAAAGCACCAGAGTGACTGAAGGATTGCCGTGAAACAGTACTAGCAGAGCCCGTCTACGGAGAGCCTGCCCACTCCCTATTAAGCCCTGGGATTCATAAATTTTGGGGCATCTCGCCCGGGGGGCGGGGTTACGTCCTGCGTCACATCTTTCATGCGGGTTCTCGTCAACCAGGGCGCGTGCACCATAGCACACACAGGCAGGCACAGAACTACAGTAGCTAGCGAACCTAGGTCTTAAATCTAATAAGTTATGTTTTTTACAACACGTTTTTTGATGGAAAAGTGATGTTTAATTTCATAGTCTTTGTTTAGTGAACTAAAGCGAAATCAGGAATTGCGGTCTTTCAGTTTGTTGTAGAGTGAGCTTTCATATCGTTTTTTGTTTATCGTTACCTAGCTACCAAGGGTTTAAGTTGTACAAGATGTGATGTAGCCTTAATTACAATGGCCAAGTCGCGTTTCATATTAACAGATGAATAGGCTTCGCTCACTTTATTAAATACATCCAACCTGAAATGTCTCTTACAAACTATGAAGGGACAATGAATCAATACACTGACATGGCGATGCTAGACAGATAGCCTACTTTGTTTGCGCAGTCCTACCGTGATTTTGTCACTCTTCTCTCCACTCCTAGACCTGCGTCTGGTGACAGCAGGGAAACTTTTAACTCGATAAAGTTAGGCCTACTTATTGTATTGCAGAAAAGAAAAGTAAACTTCCAGTAAACTCCAGTTAACCAGTTCATGTTTCTTCTTTAGGTGATTCAAGCAGTAACGACTAATTAGACTCAATACTGCTATTACAGGTGGAATTATGAAATAGAAACAGGCCTGCAAGATTGTAAGCATGTCAATACACAATAAATAGAACATTTAATTAATAAATTAATCAATAAGTCAGGACAGCCCATTCATGCAGGTAGTGAATAGTTAAAGGTTGTTAACCTTAACCCATTATCAAGTCAATTAAAAAAAAATATATTTCATGGTGTGCATGGTGTGTTAATTGTTTGTGTATGGTGTGTATGTGTTTTTTTTTTTTTTTTTGTAATGCAATGTTTTCAACATAGGGAAATATATACAGCATTTGTCAAATTTTCCCTTAACCCACCACCCCCACCCCCACCCCCACCCCCACCAACAACACATGGATCAGCATTGTGTTGCAAATACACGTGTGAAGTAATCATACAAAATAAACACACACAAAAAAAGAAAGAAACAAAAAAAGAAAGAAACAAAAAAAAAGAAAGAAAAAGAAACACCTATTTACAAAGCAACTCTTGTTGATTGTTTTAAGAGTGATGGTGCGCAGCCACCCTGGTTCTGCTTCACTATGTCTTGTGACTGCCCTGTGAATGAGTCTGGTTCTTCAGCGTTGTGGTCAAACTGGAGGTCTGGGTTTTTTTGTGTGTTTTTTGCATTACAAAAAAAAAAAAAACACATACACACCATTCACAAACAATTAACACACCATGCAATATATTTTTTTTAATTGACTTTATTTTTTAATTACCTGCATGAATGGGCTGTCCTGACTTATTGATTAATTTATTAATTAAATGTTCTATTTATTGTGTATTGACATGATTACAATCTTGCATTAAGGCCTGTTTCTATTTCATAATTCCACCTGTAATAGCAGTATTGAGTCTAATTAGTCGTTACTGCTTGAATCACCTAAAGAAGAAACATGAACTGGTTAACTGGAGTTTACTGGAAGTTTACTTTTCTTTTCTGCAATACAATAAGTAGGCCTAACTTTATCGAGTTAAAAGTTTCCCTGCTGTCACCAGACGCAGGTCTAGGAGTGGAGAGAAGAGTGACAAAATCACGGTAGGACTGCGCAAACAAAGTAGGCTATCTGTCTAGCATCGCCATGTCAGTGTATTGATTCATTGTCCCTTCATAGTTTGTAAGAGACATTTCAGGTTGGATGTATTTAATAAAGTGAGCGAAGCCTATTCATCTGTTAATATGAAACGCGACTTGGCCATTGTAATTAAGGCTACATCACATCTTGTACAACTTAAACCCTTGGTAGCTAGGTAACGATAAACAAAAAACGATATGAAAGCTCACTCTACAACAAACTGAAAGACCGCAATTCCTGATTTCGCTTTAGTTCACTAAACAAAGACTATGAAATTAAACATCACTTTTCCATCAAAAAACGTGTTGTAAAAAACATAACTTATTAGATTTAAGACCTAGGTTCGCTAGCTACTGTAGTTCTGTGCCTGCCTGTGTGTGCTATGTTGCGCGCGCTGACCCTGGTCGACGAGAACCCGCATGAGAGATGTGACGCAGGACGTAACCCCGCCCCCCGGGCGAGATGCCCCAAAACTTTTGTACCGAATTTTGGTTGTAGTACCACCAGAGTTCCACTGGGGGCGATCGCCATGAGTGCAAAATGAATGTGAGTCAATGGGGCTAGACGGCTAAATTTGTCTCTTTCACCCGATTGCCGTTGAGAAATCTCAGATCTGATTGTAGATTTTGCAAGTTCAACATGGGTTATAGGTCGAAAGTTGAATGAACGAGTACTTATGTCGTTTTGATTTCTTACAGGTTGAGTTGTTGTTGCCCATAACACGCTAGCATTCTGCTAATGACGTCGGCATTCTGACGTCATTGACATTTTGAAAGACTTTTTAAAGCAAATAAGTGACTCTAAAAAATCTAACACCCAGCAATGTGTAATTTCTTTGCATCTCCTTTCGAATAGAACATTCAAATTACTAGACAAAAAATTATATCCTGAGAAAAGTGGATTTTTGTGGCTGTAGCGCCATAGACCTCCATTCATTCTGCACTCGCCTGCGAGCGCCCCCGCATGGACAGAAACGTGTTACTGCAGCTATTCCAGAAACCGGAAGTAACCAGAGAGTGCCAATTCTCTTCTCTTCCTCTTCGACTTAAATTTTAATAAAATAAATCTTGCATGTCACAAAGAACTTGTTTTTCCACCTCCACGAATGAGAGTGTTGATCATTATGTCGCCTTGTTTAAGTAAATTGGAGTTTACCTTGCTTTACCCCGGTCTTCTAAAAGTAAAAAGATGACTGTGAAAAATAGTAGTAGGCCTATAGAATTAAATGCATTTATGGTGAGATTACTACAATTTATTGACAAATTAAAATTTATCTAGATAGTTTCCGTACCGAGTCTATTTCTGCTGTGCTGCAAACGCTGAATTGAAGTGACAGCGCATGTTTCGTGGTCAAAATTAACAAAGATTGACATGAAAATGTAGTAATTTCACCATAAATGCGTTTAATTAAATAAATTGTAGTCTCATTCGTGGAGGTGGAAAAACAAGTTCTTTGTGACATGCAAGATTTATTTTATTAAAATTTAAATGGAAAAGGCATGAGAGTCGGCTGTTTTTGTCAATTTACAGTTAAATATTTGACCACTTGCTTGAGCAACTTAATATAAGTAATGCATGGAATAATAGCCCTACGTTGTTTAAATTGTGTTTAAACGTGCATGCGTCCATTAAAGAGTGTAGGTTATATGTGTAGGCTACAAAGAGAATCGCAATGCTGAAAAAACATTTTATTAAATAAAAGCTGCAGCGTAACTTCTGGATTTTAAATAAAAATAGTAAGTGTTTGTGGTACAGCCGTGAATCAGTTATTCACTGCGAACGCATATGTGAAGCACTATAGCGCGTGCTGCCCCTGCACCGCACTCACACACACACACACACACTGCACACGGAGTATGTGGGAAACGGCCGTAAGATCCACCTACAGTTCTTAGTAACTTAGATGTGTCACGCACATAGTATCTCTTTATTTCGTACAACAGCAGCACTCATATTGTTTGTTTACAGCGGATGCCGATGAAGCGGCCGTAAACCGGAAACTGATATGCCGACAACTGACAATAGCGGAAGTTCGTCGCGGCGCTTGTGCACATAGCCTATTAGACATTCTCTGTTATGACACAGTTCAAATCGAAAGTGAATCTTTGTTGGGACTCGGTCGGGCGCCATTTTGTAGCCTACCAAAAAAGATCTGCGTCACATGTCCAAGAATAAAGACAAGAGTAAGTAGACTACCTAATCTCATCATTAATCTAAAAAGCATTCTTGAAGATTGCTTTTAGTTTAGTAGCAGCTACGTATATTGGTACTAAAGCCTACTGGTAAACTGCGGTGATTCTTCACCGTACAAAATCGAGCGCGGATACAGTCCTTGGTCGACGATATGAGGCAGTGCATACTGCACGTAATCTTAATCGTTGTCCATGTTAGCTATGGGTTTTTGAGTTTAACTCTGTTTATTAGCATACATACTTACATGTTTATGAAGTGTGGGTTAGTCTATTTATGTATATATATATATATATATTTTTTTACGCGCTATTTTTTTATTCAAAGGCCGCAAAAATTAAAACTACGAACTATTGTCAGTAAAACAATAAAATTAATTTCTGCATTTGCTGTAAAATTATTTTTTGTAATGGTTACATGATGTTCGCAATGCCTTTTTCCTATATTTCAAACTACTAAGTTTACCTCAAGTTTCACACCACCACTTTTAGTGTCCTAGCACCGTTACATTAACAACAAGAGCTACAACAGTTTTTTATATCCCACCATCTCAGCATGGAATGTAGACTACTGTGAAACATTGAATTTTTAATCGCTAAACCACTTTTATTCTTCATCAGTATACTGTTATTTTTTGCTTGTTAAGTTGCTCCCCAAGAGTAAATAAATAAAATGATTTAAGTTAAAAATAAAATTAATATTTTACTTACTAGGCCTACATACAATTTTTATTATTATTATTAACCTTTATTTAACCAGGTGAGTACGTAGAGAGCACGTTCTCTATTGAAACGGCGACCTGGCCAAGATTAAGCGAGGTGCAAGACAACAAATAGTTACACATGAAATTACACAAATTACACATTAAATACACAAGGGAATAAAATTATAAATAAAATACAAGTTTTCTGGACAATAGAATAAACAGTATCAATGTATAACAATTAGTGCAACATAATCTAGGCTATAATAAAAGGATCAAGTTAAAACAGCAAGGCAACTACATAAGTAGTATATGATAATGGGCATAATTGTCAGTGCAAGCAGGGTACCAAAGAACAAGAACAAGAGGTAAATTGAGTGCAAAATTATAGGAAGGGGGGGTCAACATGTGCAATGAACAGGCAGAAGCTCTGATAGTCGTGCTTTAAAGGAAGTGAGAGAGATGGTGTTCTCAAGTTTCAGAGTCTTTTGTAACTCATTCCAGTCGCATGCAGCAGCAAACTGGAAGGAGCTACGGCCGAAGGAAGTATTTGCTTTTGGGATTACTAGGGAGATGTACCTGCTAGAGCGCAGGTTACGGACAGGTAAGGCAATAGTGAGGAGAGAGTTCAGATACAGAGGGGTTTTGCGTAGAATTGATTTATATATAAAATGGTACCAGTGGGTCAGGTGTCGAGTATGTAGAGAGGGCCAGCCCACTAATGCATATAGGTTGCAATGGTGGGTGTTAAAAGGGGCATTGGTGACAAAACGGATGGCACTGTTGTAGACCACATCTAACCTTTTCAAAAAAGAGGTAGATGCAGTTCTATAAATGACATCACCAAAATGTAATATTGGTAAGACAGTCATTTTTACCAGTGTATTGGCAGCATAAGTGAAAGAGGCTTTGTTTCTGAATAAGCCTATTCTAGATTTAATTCTGGTTTGAAGCTCGTTAATGTGGAACTGAAAGGAAAGTGAATTATCTAACCAGATACCTAAGTATTTATAGGTGTTCACATAATCTAGTCTAGATCCATCCAGAGTCAAAATACTAGTCAAGTTGGCGGGTACGGGCAGTGTACGATTGAACAGCATGCATTTAGTTTTGCTGGAATTTAGGAGCAGCTTAAGTCCCCAGCATGCATGTTGAATGGCATTGAAGCTTTTTTGGAGATTGGTTAGCACAGTGTCCAATGTAGGACCAGATGTGTATAAAATGGTGTCATCTGCGAGATACCTAGAGGTGGATCTGAGAGATACCAGCGGCAAGAACAACATAATTGATATACACAGAGAATAGTGTTGGCCCGAGAATTGAACCTTGTGGCACCCCCATCGAGACATCAATAGGTCCAGACATCAAACCCTCAGATTTAATATGTTGAACCCTTTCAGAGAAGTAGTTGGTGAACCAATCGAGGCAGTTTTTCGAGAAACCAAGGCTACCAAGTCTGCCAATGAGGATGCGATGGTCGACCGAGTCGAAAGCCTTGGCCAGGTCAATAAATACAGCTGCACAGTAATGTCTTTTATCAATGGCAGTTGTAATGTCATTTAAGACCTTGAGTGTAGCAGAGGTGCAGCCATGACCAGCTCGGAAACCTGATTGCATGGCAGAAATCTTATTGTGGGATTCAAAATGTTTGATCATCTGCTTGTTGATCTGGCTTTCGAAAACTTTGGAGAGACAGGGCAAGATGGATATCGGTCTATAACAGTTGGGGTCCAGCGTGTCACCCCCTTTAAAGAGAGGGATGACTGCTGCTGTTTTCCAATCTTTAGGGATCTCTGAGGATACAATGGAAAGGTTGAACAAACTAGTAATAGGAGTTGCAATGATTGCTGCTGAGAGTCTCAGGAAGGACGGATCCAGATTATCTAGTCCAGCTGATTTATAAGGGTCAAGCATTTGCAAATCTTTCATGACATCTGCTGGTTGAATTTTTGTGAAGGAAAAATTAGAGGGACTATGGCAAGGTGATGCGGGGGGTGAAGAGCTTATGGCCATATGGGTAGCCAAATTGAACACATGGCCAGCCATAGCAAAATTCTTATTGAGATTTATTGAAAATAATCATGCTAGCACAGTAATTATAGTTATGCCTGCAACTCATTAATACTTTCCAATGGCTAACAGTCTTCATTCCCAGCTGCAGTTCTTTATAAATGAGGGTGCGGCTGTTTCAAAAGGGGCTGGCATAACCACATTTGGTCATACCAAGTCGATTCAAGTAGCAGGATGAACACAAAATAACTAACTTATGGTTGTGGTTGATTATTTGGCAAATATGAACAAAAAGGTACCATAACAGAAACGGGAATTGGTGGACAGCTGGTGTTGTTGTTACAATTACAATTATAATTTATAAGTAACTTTAACATGGATAATTCAGTCATTTCTAACATAATGACTTCAGTTTAAGATTTTTCAAGTATTAGGACTTACGTCATTCTGTGTCCCTACACAAGTTTAGGGAAGTTAAGATTTTGAAAACCCCTTCTGTATGCAGTACAGTCATTTCAGCAAAATCTTGATCAAAATCAAAACAAATGCTTGTTTAAAAAAAAAAAAAAAAAAAATTGTTACATGTATTTCTCAGTACTAGTAGACATTTTCAATGACATGTTCTCTTCAGACTGTCAGTACAACAGCAGAGTCTGAGGATTAATCTGTGGATCAGTTCGTCATTGCTTTGATATATAAAAAAAAGCCTTCGATGAGCATATTTTTCAGATTTTACACGTTTACATAACACTTTCGAAATTCCATAATATTTACAAAAAGAGAAATACTCAACTAATTGTCTAAAATAACACTAATTATTATTATTGTGACTCTGTGTTGGTTTAGTTTTGTGAGTCAGTGTTTTGGTGAAGGTGGAAGATCCAGCTATCCTGATCCAATATGGATGACACTCAGACATCCAGTGTTGAAGAAATCAGGTATTCTTATTAAAGATCTTGAAATAGTAAATATTGATACACCAGTGAAATGCCACAGTGAAGTTAAAGGTAGGGAAGGTAGGATTTTTATAAAGAACTTTTTTTCAAATTTGTTTAAACTGTCTTTATATACCAATACATAATTAAAATGTAAGTGCTCTGAAAAAGAGAGTATAAAATCGAGTGACTTTAGACCTTTTAATCTGCAATAAACACAGCTCATTATTTCCATTCGGGACGAAACAATTGATTGGTTTGGGTGACTGTCACTCACTCTCGCAACCATGGCTACCACCCCTGTTGCTACAAGATCTGCCCATATGCGCGCGCACCCGTTTGATTTGAGGAGTGCAAGAGAGGCGCGGTACCTACGAAGAGTAAAATTATGGCAGAGAAAGACAAACAAGACAAAAACTACTGCCTCGGACCCTGGTTGCCCGCACTCTTGAACGACCTCCTCTGCTTCGCCCTCGACCCCGGACCTGTCCTCGAATCGACGAAGCGGTACTTGTCTCCGGAGTGTAACGTTAGTCCTCATCAGAGTCAACAATGTTTTCATCATGGAAACTCTTACATGCAAAACACCGTATGTTATGAATCTTACACGAAATTCACCTTCATCTCAGTGTAACTGATGGTAATGGAAAAACGTGTATCAATGCAACCTGTTTTTAGCTTTGCCTTATAAATATAGCTCGTTACCGAATCAAACAAAGTATATTTTAAACTTTACCAGTATCGATATGCTAGCTTGATAGTGAGTACTAAAAGAAATCTTATTTGTTTATATTCATAGTGATAAAGTTAGGTATTTTATTACATGTGATTCTGACATTATGTCACTGTATGTACTGCGCTCCGTCCTCTCCACTCGTCTCAGGTAATAAATGCGTCTTCCAGCTGAGCCTGAGCGCGTTCATGTGTTTTGGGGGCGTGGCTTTGGAAGGAGCTCAGAAGGGAGGGGGTGGAGTGAATGAAATAATTAGCTGTGTTTACAACAGTCGTGAGAGGTCTACAGACACTCGATTTTTATACTCTCTTTTTCAGAGTACTTACATTTTAATTATGTATTGGTATATAAAGACAGTTTAAACAAATTTGGAATGTTTTTTTTTTTTAGAAAAATTCTACCTACCCTGCCTTTAAGTATAAAGATATGCTGGTCTCATATTTTAGTAGAGCCTAATTGTATAGTATAATCTATCTTGTATAGTATTATAAATTGTTTGAGTGCTTCAGGAACAAAAACTTGTAAAATGTTATAATGTTATGCTGTAACCGTATGTTAAAAGCAGAATAATTAACTCTGTAATATTAAATTACTGAAAAAGATGTCAATGTGGACATAATGGGAAGCAAGTGGTCCTTTGCCATTATTCCATATTTATTTAATGGAGAAAGATATATGTGTACAGTAAATATGTAGCCTATGTTTATAGGTCTGTATGTTTTAAATCTAAAATGAACAAACATGCATTAAAACTGTGTCATCTTGGTACATGTGTGGGAACAGCTAGTACTGGTGGGGGAGAGGACGTGAATTGGTGTCCATTATAATGGCCCTCACTCTTCTGTTATTCTATTCACAGAGTAACATTAAGTTCGGACATAAATGAGGACTACTTCTCTCTGCCAAGGTCTTTCCGTAACAGAATACACCACAGGTACAGATATACTAATAGCAGATATATTATATTTTAGTATTATATATAATATATTAGTATTCTATCCCCATATTAAGTATAGATTGGAAAGCATCTAAATAAATAAATAAATGTTTAAATGTTGTATCTTGAAAGTGGAAGTGTATGTTTATTCATTTGTTTTGCTAATATGCTACAAGTGTCTGATTTAGTGACATTTTTGTGTCCCTGTATGTTTGGGCCATAAATAAATATGTGTTTAAGATTGAAATGGTTCTTAGTAGTGGTCATTTTAAAGATTGAGGGGATTTCTGTCACAGGTTGTTGTATATATTGTGTTTATTTAAATTTAATGTGATTTTAGAGGTGAACCAAATGTTACAGTTTAAATGTTACACTCCTCTCTTACAGTTTAGTCCAGCAGGAATCATCAGTCTCACCAGAGCCCAGCTGTGTGTCTATGAAGAGTGACTGTTCTATTGGTCCAACACCAGATTTAAGTGCTGAAAAGAAATCATCAGTCTCACCAGAGCCCAGCTGTGTGTCTATGAAGAGTGACTGGTCTATTGGTCCAACACCAGATTTAAGTTCTGAAAAGAAATCATCAGTCTCACCAGAGCCCAGCTGTGTGTCTATGAAGAGTGACTGTTCTATTGGTCCAACACCAGATTTAAGTGCTGAAAAGAAATCATCAGTCTCACCAGAGCCCAGCTGTGTGTCTATGAAGAGTGACTGTTCTATTGGTCCAACACCAGATTTAAGTGCTGAAAAGAAATCATCAGTCTCACCAGAGCCCAGCTGTGTGTCTATGAAGAGTGACTGTTCTATTGGTCCAACACCAGATTTAAGTGCTGAAAAGAAATCATCAGTCTCACCAGAGCCCAGCTGTGTGTCTATGAAGAGTGACTGTTCTATTGGTCCAACACCAGATTTAAGTTCTGAAAAGAAATCATCAGTCTCACCAGAGCCCAGCTGTGTGTCTATGAAGAGTGACTGTTCTATTGGTCCAACACCAGATTTAAGTGCTGAAAAGAAATCATCAGTCTCACCAGAGCCCAGCTGTGTGTCTGTGAGGAGTGACTGGTCTATTGGTCCACCATCACATCATAAATCATCTGCACTCCGGTACAGTATTTCTGCATACATACTGTATGGTATCAGTATTATTTGCAAACACTAAGGAAAAGCTGCAAAAATTCACTGATGCTCAAGAAGACAAACACAAATAGCCAATTAAGAGCTGGGGATGTAAACTTTTGAAAAGGCTTGAGATGTGTGAATTTTTCTTATTTTGTTTAAATGTGCCCGGACAATTTACATAAATAGTATATAGAATGTTTCCCTGAAAAGAAAACCAAAAATATATAACAATTTAGCCCGATCATTGTATTCCAAAAGTTTTCATCTCTTAATGCATTGTGTTGGCTTCTTAAGCATCAGTGAGTGTTTGTATCTTTTGTAAGAGTTGTGTATGAGTCCCTTAATTGTCCTTAGAAAAGATGGATTTCAAAATCCTAGTCTTTGTTGGAAGAACCCAAATGTGCAGAAGATGCTGGAAAACCAAAGAGTTTGCAGGACCTCAAGTATTTTTCTGAAGATCAGTTGGCAGTTAAACTGCTCAGGACAAACAAGGGACTCATGAACAACTATCACAAAACTAAAAGACAGCTGTGGATCACCCAAGTAATGGCACACAGTATTAAAGGGGTCCTATTATGCTTTTTCAACTTTAGTTAGTGTGTAATGTTGCTGGTTGAGCATAAAAAAAGATCTGCTAGGTTACAAAGCTCAAATTCCACTCCAAAGAAAGATATCTGATTGGTAACACTTTACAATAAGGTTTATTAGTTACCATTAGTTTATGGATTAACTAACATGAACTAACAATGAGCAATACATTTGTTACTGTTTTAGTTAATCTTTAATTAATCTTTGTTATAGCTATTCATTGTTTGTTCATGTTAGTTAAGAGTGCATTAACTAATGTTAACAAATACAACCTTTGATTTTAATAATGTATTAGTAAATGTTGAAATTAACATTAACTAAGGTTAATGAATGCTGATGAAGTATTGTTCATTCTTATTTCATGTTAACTAAGTTAGTTAACTAATGTTATCTAATGAACCTTATTGTAAAGTGTTACCATTTTATTTAACAGGATTAAAAAAAAATTAACATATTATAACATTATAACCTCAACGTTTGTCTGTGCGCTGCACATTTTACGGATTCCAGAAGAGAGTACAATGAGGCTATACGCGCAAAAGCTTTTCCTGAAAAAACGTAGCCATTCCAATTTTGTCAGGACAATCTGTTGTTTATGGATCACTAATGTAAGCATGTCTTTACATCTACATTATATGTAGTTGTGTTTTCTATTAACAGTTCCAATTAAAAGCTTTATGAAGTTGCAATGATAGCTATGATGTAAACGAAGGGAAAAGCTTTGCCTCTGCTAGCCTGCTAACTAACATTACAGTGTTGATGTAGTGTTTACTTTAGCTTTTGTAAGCTTTCAGTTTTGTTAGAATGTTCACCGTCCCTTTGGAAAATTATCCATGATTTTGTGATTGATTACTGTTTGTATTACCATAGTCTTCCAACAGATATGATTAAATACAATAATGGCAACAATAACAAAACAATACAAGAGTAGCATGTGTACAGAATATACAAGAGAGGATATAAACTGATCCAATTCTTACTACATTTTTATTGCTTAGTATTTTGGCGCACAAGACTGTAAATTCTTGTAAATTATTTCTTAGTATTTTAATCCTCACTTGATGTTTTACCATAAATGTTATATTGGTAAAGCATCTCCACACATCAGCAGAAACATCACATTGTCGTGAGTTTTTCTTGTTTAATTGTGATGTCTGTTGATTTAGAATTTCTGGAGCCAATTAGGCTCTACAATATGAATGCTGTACACAGTTATATAAAGTTGCTCTATTATTGCATTATTGCAAATTTGCATTTATTTTTTTTGTCGACTGAAATGTTATAATGTGTTATTTTAATTCTACAGTTGCAAATCTGAACTTAGATCAAGTCTGATGAAGAAGTTTGAGTGTCTGTATGAGGGAACAGCACAGCAGAGAAACCCAACACTCCTAAATGAGATTTACACAGAGCTCTACATCACAGAGAGTAAGAGTGGAGAGATCAGTAATGAACATGAGGTGAGACAGATTGAGACACAATCCAGGAGAGCAGCAACAGAGGACACACAAATCAAATGCAGTGACATCTTTAGACCTTTACCTGGACAAGACAAACCCATCAGAGCTGTGCTGACAAAGGGAGTCGCTGGCATTGGAAAAACAGTCTCTGTGCAGAAGTTCATCCTGGACTGGGCTGAAGAGAAAGAGAATCAGGACGTCCAGCTCATATTTCCACTTCCTTTCAGAGAGATCAATCTGATGAAGGACAAAACACTCAGTCTTTCAGATCTTCTTCATGTCTTTTTCCCCGAAACTAAAGAAATGGACATATCCAGTGATGAGTATAAAGTGTTGTTCATCTTTGATGGTCTGGATGAGTGTCGTCTGTCTCTGAACTTTAAGAGCGATGTGAGGTTGTGTGATATATCTGAATCAGCCTCAGTGGACGAGCTGCTGACGAACCTCATTGTGGGGAATCTGCTTCCCTCTGCTCTCATCTGGATCACCTCCAGACCAGCAGCAGCCGATCTCGTCCCCTCTGAGTGTGTCCATCGAGTGACAGAGGTACGAGGCTTCAATGATCCACAGAAGGAGGAATACTTGAGGAAAATAATCCGTAATCAGAGTCTGGCCAATACAATCATCACACACCTGAAGTCATCAAGGAGCCTCTACATCATGTGCCACATCCCAGTGTTCTGCTGGATCTCAGCCGCTGTTCTGGAGAAGATGTTGAGCGAAGCAGAGAGTGGAGAGATTCCCAAGACTCTCACTCAGATGTACACACACTTCCTGATCCTTCAGACCAACATCAAACATGAGAAGGACTATGAGAAGAACGTGACAGATGAAGACATGATCCTCAAACTGGGGAAACTGGCTTTTCAGCAGCTTGTGAAAGGCAATGTGATCTTCTATGAGGAAGACCTGAGAGAGTGTGGCATTGATGTGACAGAAGCATCAGTTTACTCAGGATTGTGCACTCAGATCTTCAGAGAGGAGTCTGGCTGGTATCAGGCGAAAGTCTTCAGCTTTGTTCATCTGAGCGTTCTGGAACATCTAGCGGCTCTTTATGTGCATGATTCCTTCACAAAAAACAGCTCACAGGTTTTCTCTAGGGAGTTTCCTGACTTATCCATGTTTCTGAAGTATACTTTATCAGATATACATCAGAGAGCTGTGGATGAGGCTCTACAGAGTAAAAACGGACATCTGGATCTTTTCCTGCGGTTCCTTCTGGGTCTGTCAGTGGAGTCTCATCGGATTCTCCTACAAAGTCTAATGAAACAGACAAGTAGATCTGACGGCAATGAGGAAACAGTTGAGTACATCAAGAAGATGATCAGGACCATTGACTCTCCAGAGAAATCCATCAATCTGTTCCACTGTCTGAATGAACTGGGTGATCGTTCACTAGTGGAGGAAATACAACAGTATCTGAAATCTGGAAGAATAAAGGAAGTCAAACTCTCTTCATCTCAGTGGTCAGCTGTAGTCTTTGTGTTGTTGACATCAGAGAAGAAGCTGGACAAGTTTGATATTAATGATTTTGTTGGACGAGACAATAAAACTGAACAACTAAAGGTTCTTCAGAAGCTTCTTCCTGTGATTAAAGAATCCAGATCAGTTCAGTAAGTATCAGTCAGAACAATAAGTTCACTGTTAAAATATTTCGAAAATAAAAGTTCATAAATCTCCAGTGCGGCAGATGCTGTCTAGAGGTTAGTGGTCATATGTTTTCAAAGTCAGAGAAGTTGCATATTCAGGTATCAGTTATTAAAAGGTTTTTGCAAATAAAAAAGGAATTGAAATATTTGTCATTTTTTAAACCAATGACAAATATGATTTATCTTTCTTTCTTAATTGATCCATCAAACATATTGATTTTTGCTTTAAGTTTGTACTTTCTTTTTAATAATGGATTCACTGCTAAACTGATCTGATCTGAACTGAGAGAGTGAAGAGTATGTCATTGATCTCTACAGGTTGAGGGATTGTGGCGTCACAGATGAAGGTTTTGCTGCTCTGACTTCAGCTCTGAGATCAAACCCTGAACACCTGAGACTACTGGATCTGTCATATAATAAACTATCAAATTTGGTGAAGCTTCTCTCTCCTGTACTGGAGGATCCTCGCTGTAAACTGGAGATACTGAGGTAAGATCATCTCTCCGATATTCACATATATCTTTGTCCTCGGTAAGAAGTGTCCTTTATTGTAATTTTTAGGGCTGTTCTTTAAACACACTAAATCTCAGCACAAAAGACTAAAGAATGAAGGTCAATTTCATTTTATTCATCTCCATCACATCACATCACATCACCTGTTTTTGACCCACCAAACATTTACTGAAGCTTCAAATGTCAAATTAAATAACAATAGCAAGCATTGTATAAGCAAGGAAAATAAGTAAGATAAGTAATGTAACAAAAATTAATTTTATGATTGAAAGGAACAATTAAAGGTGCAGTGTGTGATTTTTAGCGGCATCTAGTGGTGAGATTTGCGAATTGCAAACGGTCAATCACTCACGGCCTTTCTCTCAAATGGCAAACTCGAATGAGAAGCTACGGTGGCCGACGCAGGATCGGAAGATGTCGTCGTCTGAGTCAGCAGAGAGTAGCAAGTCAAGCAATGAGGTTTCTTTATATTATATTTTATATTAAATTATATTTACTTAATTATTCAGTAAAACCACATGTTATTGCGATTGTTATTTTTACTTGTTCATCATTGTGTTACTCTTTTATTCACTGACTTTACCATAGCTTGTTTCCATGCTAGTTAGTATAAGATAAGAGCATCAAAGCAGCTAGGTAAGGGAAAATAGCTAACGTTACGATGTCCGAGGCGTCGTTCAGACAGCATGTTTTTCTCCATGTTTGCAGAGTAAGGGACAACCTGAGTATTCTGCTGCGTCTTTTTCTGCTGCTTCTCATTCAAGTTAGTGACGAAACGCGCTCTGTAGCGCTGTTTGTTCGCTGTCGGCTACGGTAGAAACATGGCATCAAAATATGTCGACCTTCATAGAAGGAGGGTGCCCGTGGTTATGTAGCTATAAATGACTCATTCTAAGGTAATAAAAACATAACGGTTCATTAAGTAAGATCTTTATACACCACTGAAAACATAGTTACGGATCTTATATTGCATTTCTGTTAATAGATCCTCATAAATATCACACATTGCACCTTTAAATTATTTAATGAAAAATGATTCACTTAATGATTAAAAATGAATGAACACAAATTGTTCATTTTGGTCAACACAAATGTATGGTCAATACAACACAAATGTATGGTCGCTCTCTTGTAGCAACAGACTCACAGGTTGCTGTTGAGAATCAAATCCTTCAATTATAATTTTGCGAATTCTTCAGACATGTTTTGGTGCATTGCTATGGAAAGCACTGAACTTTACAGTTACTCTTATTATTACAGTTGATTTCACTTTCATTTGTCATTTTGTGAAGTTCGAAGATTGTTTATGTTCTGTGTATATAATGTGATTAATGTGTATATGATTCATAATGTGTTTAGGATTTATTTGGGTGAGTTCAATCTTTGGCAAAGTGACACTGTTTTCCAGTGTTCATTCACTGTTCAGCTTCAGCTTTGGCAGCTCAAATGGCAGTCCCTGTTATTATTGAGTATTATTTGGGATTTACTTCTTCAAAACATTGTTAGATCATTGATAATATCATGCAGTAAAATAGTTTGTGGTTAAAATGGTGTTTCTGAAGTTGAGGGTTAGGGTATACCATACACCCCTTTTTATTATCCCTGTTGTCTTTGTTATTGGTAATTAAATAAAAAACCCTTTGTTAATGACCATTTATGTAAGTTAATTTGACATTGACTAAATTAACACTGTCTGGGACAGCCACAACCACCACCATTCTTATATCTGCTGATCTCCCAGCTTAACCTGCTGAATGTGCCCATAAACGTCTCCGTTACATACGTATGTTCCTTGAAGGAGGGAACTGAGACATTACGTCGGATGACTGACAAATAGGAATCTCGTAGGAGGCCAATCTGCTTCGAGTGTAACTAAAACGAGCCAATGCACATTGGAATGCAATATTAGCACCAGCTGTGCTGCATTGCGGCACGCGCATATAATGAGTAGCAGGTGCAACGCATTCTTCAGGTTTTCGCTGAGGAGCCGAGCCGGTGACCTGGCTGCCCCAGTGGGGCACAGCAGATGTGGTGATGGGACATAACATCTCCGTACCATCCTTAAGGGAACAAAGATTACATAGTAAGCGAGACGTTCCCTTTTAGTTGGTCACTCTCAACAGTATGTCAGATGACCAACGAATAGGATTCCCCTACCAAGCACCACAGCTGCTGACCCCATCCAACACCCTGTGTAAACCTCCTACTCCCTCTTACCTGATGGGACAGAGAAGTACATCACTGCTGTTCTGACTCAGTGAGACTGTTGGATAACTGGGAAAGCGTGCCCTTCCCATTGAAAAAGGAATGCTGCGGAACCCAAATCCTTCCTGAAAGAGCCATGTAGAGATAACATATGGACTAACCCCCTGGGGTTATTTGCATATGGAATTACTGGGGTGACACTTATCTCCTAAGAGATGGGTTCTCCTAAGGGAAAGACACAGGCTTCCGTTTAGGAGCAACTGTGGAAAAAAGCAACATATGGGATCCCCGCAGGGTCACTCAAACGGCACCCAGCCTAGACCCGGTTTTCAAGGATTCAGCGGGATGTAGGCAAGGCAAGGCAAGTTTATTTATATAGCACATTTCATACACAATGGCAATTCAAAGTGCTTTACATAGAAGAAATTAAAATAATAAAAAGAAATGAGAATAATTAAAAGAGTTTAGAAAAATAAAAAATAAAATACAGTACAGTACAGTCGGACGAACATTGGCACAGTGCTCATTCATTAAATGTATAGCTAAACAGATGTGTTTTGAGTCTGGATTTGAAAGTGACTACTGTAGGAGCACATCTGATCTCTTCTGGAAGCTGGTTCCAGCTGCGGCTGGCATAGTAGCTAAAAGCGGACTCACCATGTTTAGAGTGAACCCTTGGTATTTCTAGCTGAAATGATCCTAATGATCTGAGTGATCTGTTGGGTTTATATTCAGTGAGCATATCTGCAATATATTGAGGTCCTAGGCCATTGAATGATTTATATACCAGTAATAATACTTTACACTGGCTCCCAGTTAAATTTAGGATTGATTTTAAAGACCTGAGGACTGGTGTGATATGTTCATATTTTCTGGTTCTGCTCAGAATCCTGGCGGCAGCGTTCTGTATGAGCTGCAACTGTCTTATGGTCTTTTTGGGAAGGCCAGTGAGGAGTCCATTACAATAATCCACCCTGCTGGTGATGAAAGCATGAACAAGTTTCTCTAAGTCTTGTCTGGAAACAAAGCATCTAATTCTTGCAATATTTTTCAGATGATAGTATGCTGATTTAGTTATTGCTTTGACATGACTACTGAAACTAAGGTCTGACTCTAGTGTCACACCAAGATTCCTAACTTGATTTTTAGTTGTTTGACCCCTAGAGTGAAGGTATGCGTACACCTTGAGAACTTCATCTTTGTTTCCAAACGCAATGACTTCAGTTTTGTCTTTGTTTAACTGAAGAAAGTTTTGGCACATCCAACTGTTGACTTCATCGATGCATTGGCACAGGGAGTCAATGGGGCTGTAATCGTTAGGCGATAGGGCTAAGTAGATCTGTGTGTCGTCTGCATAGCTGTGGTAAGCAATTTGGTTCTTTCTCATTATTTGGCTCATTGGGAGCATATACAGGTTGAACAGGAGTGGCGCAAGTATTGAGCCTTGAGGGACTCCGCATGTGATGGATGTCCACTCAGACTTATGGTCTCCTATACTCACATAATAACCTCTCCCATCTAAGTATGACCTGAACCATTTTAGGTCTATCCCAGAAAGCCCCACCCAGTTTTCCAGCCTGTCAAGAAGTATGTTGTGATCGACAGTGTCAAATGCAGCACTGAGGTCGAGTAGTACCAGCACTGATAATTTGCCTGAATCAGTATTTAAGCGAATATCGTTTATTATCTTTATGAGCGCTGTCTCTGTGCTGTGGTGCGGTCGGAAACCAGATTGAAAATTGTCAAAGTGTCCATTCGAGCATAAGAATTTGTTCAGCTGATTGAAGACAACTTTTTCAATGATCTTGCCTATGAAAGGAAGATTTGAAATCGGCCTATAGTTGCTTAATATGGTCTTATCCAGATTGTTCTTTTTCAGGAGGGGCTTGACAACTGCAGTTCTAGAAGATCTGCTTCTAAACTGTTTAACACACTTTTGAAAAATGATGTAGGAAGCGTGTCAAGAGCACAGGTTGATGTTTTAAGGTGCTGTACGGTTTCTTCCAAAATTTTGCCATCAATTTCTTTGAAATCAGACATAGTAACTACTTTCTCAGGTGGTCTGATCTGTCTGACCCCAGCGCAACTCAAGGATGTGCTGATCACCTTTCTGCTATTATTGATTTTCTCAGAGAAGAAAGAAGCAAACTCACTGCACTTGCTGTCTGAGAGCATTTCACTGGGTATCTGGCTTGGGGGGTTTGTCAGTCTCTCTACAGTAGCAAAAAGAGTGCGTGTGTTGTTTAAATTACTGTTTATTATATTTGAGAAGAAAGTCTGTCTAGCTTTGCCTAGTTCCATATTGACAGCATGGATGCTGTCTTTGTAGATGTTATAATGGACTACAAGTTTTGTCTTCCGCCACATGCGCTCTGCTTTTCTGCATTGTCTTTTCATATTTTGCACTGTTGTTGAGTTTCTCCAAGGTGCTTTTTGTCTGCCACTCTTCTTCCTGACTTTAACAGGAGCAATTTCATCAATTATACTTTTAACTTTTGAGTTAAAAGAATCAAGGAGAAAATCAACAGAGTCTGCAGAAATGCTTGGTGTTAACCCTCTACTGCACGCATTATTATGCAATAATGGAAAAAAATATTAGTGTTTTTTTATATATAAAATAGACTCAAATTAACATATTTATATTTTTTTTATTTTTTTTTATTTTTCGGGGGGTACTTTTGGGTGCGTTGCCATATGGCAACATTGTGCGACAATGGAACAGCCTGATGTGTTTTCTCCCAAAATGACACGAAATTCATAGATGATTACTGACCTATCTTATAGAAACGAAATTGTTTTTATTATTTAAAATGTTTTCAAGAGCTTTGTGTACAAAATATGAAACTAATTTTCAAAGTATTATTTCAACAACATTTACAAAACATCTGACGCAAACTCATAAGAACTGTTCAAGTGAAACTACTCAATGTGAAACAATTATTTCAACAACATTTACAAAACATCTGACACAAACTCATAAGAACTGTTCAACAATGTGAAACGATTATTTCAATAACATTTCACTTTCATGAGATGGTATAACCACTTGTACCCTGTACATTTCAGCCCTCCTCTCAGCCTTGCCATAGAACACTGACGGCTTCATTTTCTAAACAAAATAAGCATATATATATATATTTTACTTTTATACTTTACTTTTACTTTACTTTATAAATATATACAAATATACTGTATATAAATATATGAGTAGAATACAACCATCCAACTATATCAGTGCATCCATACATTGTCATTCATACAAAGCTACTCTGCATTAGCATGGGCAAAATATTGTTCCATTACCGCATAATGTTGCCATATGGCAACATACCTATTTTATTGAATAAAAAGGTAATAGTAGTATCAAAACAATGTGACAATGATTGAAAAAAGATTAGAACTTTCCCCAGATGCTTGATGTAATTTTAAATTCTGAAGAAATATGACAAATTGAGGAAAATCTTCACATATTCACGAGCACTTTTTCAGTAACTGGAGTCATCAAAAGTGTGTGAAAAGAATGTCAGTGCAAGGGTGTGTAGTGTCATGTGATGTCATCAAAGCATATCATTGGTTACAACCAGGTTCTACCATGAATTTAAGATCAATCAGAGCTCATGTTTATTTTCAAATTTCAAGAAATGTCCAAAGAAAGGGTATGTTGCCATATGGCAACACCGTGCAGTAGAGGGTTAAGGATATAGCCTTCTTAAATAGTACACTAGTGTTCTCATTTAAGCATCTCTTCTTGACAGACACAGATCTAGCTTCAGTGGCAGGAGAGATCAATATATCAAAGAAAATACAGAAATGATCAGACAGTACTACATCCTTAATAACAATCGATGAAATGTTTAGACCTTTACTGATAAGTAAATCTAGAGTGTGTCCATGATTGTGTGTGGGTCCATGTACATGCTGAGTCAAATCAAAAGTTTTTAAAACAGTTTTGATTTCTTTTGCCATATTGTTTTCTGCAATATCTATGTGAATGTTAAAATCCCCAGCAATGGCAAAACAGTCTTTATAAACGAAAATAACTGGCTTCCGGTGGCGGTCGGTGGGCGTTCATGGAGATGGTTGCTGGAATATGACGTAGGACGTAGCGCAGGAAGCGTCGTGACGTAGAACGAGCGTGACAGCGCAGCCAGAGAGCAGAGCAAAACAAAACTCTACGTTCGCTCTACGTCACAACGTCATTCATCTCCATGAACGCGCGCCGACCGCCACCGGAAGCCAGTTATTTTCGTTTATAAAGTTTTAAATATGTATATTTTTACGACAAAACTGCACGGATTACCCTCAGAAGGCCTTCGTTTATCCCCCTGGAGCCGAATGGATTATTTTTGTGAAGGATGCATGCACATTTTGCGACTTGAATCAGCTGGACCCCATTGCTTCACATTATAACCACTGAAAGATCTAAGACATTTTCTAAAATAACTGAAAATGTGTTCGTCTGAAAAAAGATTGACATTTGCATCTCGAACGGCTTGAGGGTGAGTAAATCATGGCTTAAATATCATTTTTGGGCGAACTATCCCTTTAAGGAGTTCTGACTGCTCTTTATGAATATCATTCTTCCCCACATGAATGATGAGTCGATTTGCAGTCTTATGTTTCATCAGAATGTTCTGAAGTTCCCTGTTTACATCAGAAGTTGTTGCTTGTGGAAGGCAGCACGTAGTTGTATCCCTGCTGCTAATGTTTCTGATTATGGAGTTCCCCACTATCAGAGTCCTGGGCTCGGCTGCGCTCTGAGCTGAGTGCCGCTGTCTGCTCGACCTTGAGCGCCAGTTAGCATCAGTGTTAGCTACTGGCCCATTCAGTCTGTGTTCGATCACATTCATCACATTTGGGGATTCCTCGTTTACATTCATTATTACTTCAAATAGGGATGCACCGATCCACATTTTTTCACTTCCGATCCGATCCCGATACCTGAATTTGGATATCGGCCGATACCGATACTATTCCGATACCAGAGCTGTGTTTCTTGCTTTAATATTGTTTATTTTATATGATGCTGAAATAAACTTCTCTCAACAGGCAAGTATGATATGTACGTATGTATGCATGTATGTCCCAAAAGGCAACTTGAGGTAAGTATAAGGTCAGAAAAGGAAGTAAAAAAAACAGGAAATCCTGTTAACAGGAAAAATCCCATTCTGAAAACAAATATGCAACTGTAACTTACAGGTTTCAAATTGATTGTCATGTCAATATTTATTACATTCCCAAAATGTCAAATACTTGAGTCTTGAAATATAAGAAAAGTGCAAGTGTAAACATCTTACACACATGGTAACTCGTCTCGATGAATGCTCGATCAACATCAGCATCTTGCAAACAGACAAGCGGATTTCACCTCAAACGCGCGTCAATTTCGCTCTGGACGCGCAAATGGATTCAAAATATTCAAGCGTGGTGTGAACGCACAGTAACGTGGTGCTTTTTTAAATGTTTGATTGCGTTCGTTACATTGCATTTTGCTGCTGTCTTGCTCTGCGGTGTTTCCAGTGTGAAGTATTTTTCCACACAGAGGACGTTGTTGGCTAGTCGCAAACTGCGAAATGGATTTCCTGAGCGGGGGCGTGTCTCATAACTCTGTGTCTCATTGAGCCGCGCATCTGTTTAGGAAATCCATTCCGCAGTTTGCAGCCAGCTAGCAGACTCGCCAGCAGACTCGCCGGCGGGAATCACTTTTGGAGTCATTTCAGCAGACAACGTTAAAGCGCAGACATGACTCATGGATATCGGATATCTCCGCAGGTTGGATCGGGAAAATCCGATACGTGAATTACGCTGGTATCGGTCCCGATACCGATACTGGATCGGATCGGCCCCATCCCTAACTTCAAATCTGTTCTCAAGATGTATAGGCGGTGGTAGGAGACCAGTGTTTGCAATCCTTGTCAGAGCTGTATCTGGGGTAGAGGATGCTATTGCGGCAATATGTGAGGCTCGTGACAATCTGGTGTCTCGAGTGCCTTTGGTTCTCGCTCCCTGTTTGTGCCATCGATTAGTAAGTCGATCGGCTTGTTTCTCTACCTGTCGAGGAGCACAAGTTTCATGGGACTCACCGGCTGTATGCTGAGGCTGTCCATGATGAAGCTCTGTTGTGTGCTCCGTCTGGTTTGGTGGTCCCGTAAATAATTTTGTTTCAAGAACTGCAATCCTTTGTAAAAGTCTGTGGCAGTTAGTGCAGCAAGTAGATTCTTGAGGCATTTTCTCTTATCCTTATGAATGTAGGCAGCTGTGTTTTCCTTTCCCGGAATGTAAGCTGGTCGGGTAAAAGAATTCTGCGTTTTTGTAGTAATCCAAACTTTGTCGTATGAGCACTGTGCTGATTTGCTGAAGTTAAAATTAGGTGATAAAAGGAAATAAAAAATAAATAAATAAAAAAAAAGAGATAAAATGTAAAAGCGATTGAGCAAAGCGCGGAGCAGTAAGCAAGAGCGTCCGAACAGTAGCTGAGCAGGAAGTAGTTGTGGCATGTAGGCCTGTCGCCAGATGCTCCGCCACCTCCGGCTGCCGAGGGTGACAGAGGACTCGATAGATTTTTCACTCTTGAGACATGAGCGCAATTGTAGGCACAGCAAGCCGACGAGCCTCTCGGTGCTTATACCCGTTTCAGGTGAGAAAACAGGAGGACACCGGCTCTACACGTAGGCTATAGAATCTAGCAAACGTGTTGGGTGTCACCCTAGCCGCAGCTCTACAAATATCTGTTAGCAAGGCGCCACGTGCCAGCGCCCAGGAGGATGCAACACTTTTTGTTGAGTGAGCTCGCAACCTGAGCCAGCAAGGCATGCCTTGTGCTTCATAAGCCAAGGCGATGGCATCCACTATCCAGTGGGCCATCCTCCGCTTGCAGAAAGCCTTTCCCTTCTGCTGGCCTCCGTAACAGACAAAGAGCTGGTCTGAGGTCCTGAAGCTTTGAGTTCTGTCTATGTACCATCGCAGAGTGCGGACGGAACAGAGCAAAACCAGGCCTGGGTCTGCCTCCTTTGGGGGCAGTTCTTGCAGGTTCACCACCTGGTTCCTGAAGGGAGTGGTAGGAACCTTGGGCACATAGCCAGGCCAGGGACTCAGTTCTACGTGGGCGTCACCCGGCCCGAACTCTAGGCTCGATTGGTCGACCAAAAATGCAGGTCCCCTACCCTCTTGATGGAGGCCAATGCAGCCAGCACCTAACGACTAGGTCATGCTTCCCAACCGACTTGCCTCCTATGGGGAAAAGCTGAAGAATGCGTTGCACCTGCTGCTCATTATATGCGCGTGCTGTGATGCAGCGCAGCTGATGCAAATATCTCATGCCAATGTTCATTGACTCGTTTTAGTTACACTCGAAGTAGATTGGGACACCAATTATGATAATCAAACCATGTTTAGGCTGGTTTAGCAGGTTCAGTTGCTTCTGGTAGTTTAATTAATACTTCTTTACTTGCTTCTCTTTTTTAAAGGGTTAATAATTATCAACATTTTTTTGTACTGGGTCTAAAATCTAAATCACTTTTACAATAAGTTGATTTTCTTTTATCCTTAACCACAACAAAGTTATTAAAAGTGATAAACAAACATAGCAGATGAAGATTTTGCTCTTTTATTATTAAACTTCCTATTTAAATTTGGATTTTTGAAGCACGTGTTACAATCTTTTTGAATTTGACGTGTTTAAGGTTTTTTTTATGACAGTGATCAATTAGAAATATTTAATAGTCTGTATAGAATTATGACTTGTATTTCAAGGTTAGTCAGTATTTTTTGTACACGTTAAACTGATCTGAACTGAGAGTGTGTCATTGTTCTCTACAGGTTGATTTATTGTGATCTCACAGATGAAGGTTGTGCTGCTCTGACTTCAGCTCTGAGATCAAACCCTGAACACCTGAGAGATCTGGATCTGTCTGGGAATAAAATAGGAAATTCAGCCACGCAGCTCTCTGCTGTACTGGAGGATCCTCACTGTAAACTGGAGATACTGTGGTAAGATCATATTTGACTCTCACATATGAAAAGTATATTTGAAGTGTTCAGACTCTTTCTGTTGCTGTGAGCTGATTAAGCTGTAAATGAGTGAACACATGAGCTGATCCACAGTAACATGAAACTGCAGGACTGAGAGTCACACTTAACCCTCTGAGGTCTGAGCTGTTTTCTGGGCCCTGGAGGTGTTCTGACATGCTCTGACATTTCTGGTTATTTCTGTTACTTGTGACATTTTCATGACTAAAGTCTAATTACACTGTATTCAGCACAAACTCTGCTACAATAATATATCAACAGCATGTATGTAAAAGTTTGTAGTTTTGAGATAATGACATTTATGCGTGGTTTGTGAAAATACAAAAAAAAATTATCACTGAAATAAGGCTATGAAACCCATACTGATTATTTCTTAACAAGACTTTTGAAAATTGTATCACGTAGCCTAGAATATTTGCTCTAAAACTATGTGAAAATCACCCTGATTGCTCATTCAGATAAGACAATATATTGATTTAAAAATTTTACGACGTGTTTTGTGTGAAAAAGCCTTATGCGAGAGCTCATTAATATGTAAGCTTTTCTCACCTGAGAAAGACAAAGAACCTCCCCTAACGGCCCTATTAGGAGCTATCAGGCCCTGCCATTCTGGGCAACCTTGCACAATACTGTAAATGAGGAGATTTAAAAAAGAATGGCTTTTAAATTGTTTGGATTTATTTACAACACAGCATAGTCCAAAGATACACAACAAGTGCCAAAAAAGCACTTATTGAAAACAATGATCCAAAGACAGAGACCTTTGTGCCATTCCTAAAAACATTGTACATACCTTTCATTTCCAAGGTGTTTGATTTTCACTTTACCATGTACAGAGACTCATGTGAATGTTGAATTCAGCAGGACTCAGTGTCATCTGGGCCCTGAAAAAAAAAAAGTGAACATACTGATATCAAGAGAAAGGCCTGCACGATTTTGGGAATAAATTTTAGATTTTTCTGGTTAAAATTGCTTTTTAAAATTCACAGAATACACACACACACACACACACACACAAATGTTTCCAACAATATATAATATAATGATATACATAATGATATATATAATGATATGATATATAATGAACACCAGGTTTGTTGTGCCTTGTAGGCATAAGCTATGCGCAGTGCTGGATAAAATATGATACATTCAAACGTGATCACGATCCAAAATATGATACATTCAAACGCGATCGCGCTCAAATATAAAACATTATGGTTACCATATACATATCTACGTTTGAGCAGATATCCACCACAAACACAGTAACAGTAAACACGGGTCTAAATATTATAATATTCACCATATATCTAGCAACAGTTCAACTGCAATGTGAAATTTATGCAACAATAGCAAACTAATATGTTAGTATATAATTTCTTACCTTATCTTTCTTGTCTTCAAATCGGGTTCTTCTTCTTCTGATGTAAATCCAATGTAAGCTCAGGCACGTCTTTCAAACTCGACGAAAAGTGAAGTGAAGTGTTTTGTTGTTGAGGTAATGAGCGCGATCGCGTTCCATGTGGAGATTTGCATGTGAATATCTTTTCGCGAGTGGGCGTGGTAAATTAAAAAGTAATTAGGAAGCGTTTGAGAAGCTGGACATCTTGTTGGTTTTATACAAATTACTTAAACAGAGAATATTTGTTTTCGTTTTGAATCCGATCATTTAAAAGTACACACTTAAATGTTTATAAAGGTGTATGGCTCATAAATGTGTGACAAGTATTCGCTGAGTTTTGTTTCAGTTTATAGACGTGCTCAAGAAAAAAAAGTTCACCGCGACGGAGAGGCAGAACGCACACCCTGTTTATTTTCTTTATTTTACAAAAGCACAATGTTTTGATTTGATTGTAAGTGGACACATACAAAAGTAGAAATATCACAGATTCTTTTTTTATATTTCTTTTTTCTGTATGACCATAAATGACGAAGAAATTTAAGTTTATAGTGCTACAATGTGGAGAAAATCCAGCAAAACGCGCCCGCGCGTTTGTCGACCTCAGAGGGTTAAACATACACTTTCACAACATAATCAACATTTCAGTTTCTTGACTTTAAAGAGACTTGAATCAAAGAAAAAGAGAATGTCAGTGTATTGAAAGGTTTAAAGAGGAACAACTATCCAGCTCAGTCACATAAAGACAGATTTTAGTGACCATAGTTTCTTACAGACTACTGAGGGAAAGAGCGATGTTGAATGTTTATTTTTCTGATCTTCATTGATTCATTGATTTTTAATGAAGGGGAAGATTGTCTGTCTAACCCAGATTGGACCGTCTGGAAAAACTTTCAGAGATGTAGTGCTCACATAACACAAAATGAAAATGATCAAGTAGGATCAAATAACTAGTTAGTTCTTTTTGCTTTGTTCTCTCCTTGCACTGAATATTTTTAAAATATCATCCATTAATTTGAAGGGGTGAAAGGTTCCGCAAAAAGAGCATAATTATATGATTTTTAAAAAACAGATGTACTATGATTCCGGTTCGCATGAATACGAAAAAAAGCGATAAAAAAAATCTGTATTATGAATTTTTAAGGCCTGACAGGTAGTTTGTTGAGGTCAATTTGTAGAGAAAGACTGCACGCCTGCATATATATATATATATATATATATATATATATATATATATATATATATATATTTAAATGCGCATACCTATAGACTAAACACGTAATACGCATGTGCACGCTGTCAGCTTTTTCACATATTCACATTTTTGAAGTTTGTGCAGAGATGATATCCTTCTTTCTTTTCTTTTTTTCCAAAATTATTCAACACGTGCACCTTGGAACCTATTGCGTTCTCGAGCCGCCAGGCACTATTGTCGTGCGAATGAGCAGGTCAGAGCGCATTAAGGCCCAGACCCAATTCTATTTTATACCCCTTCGCCTACCCCTTACCCTTACCCCTTGAAACAGAGTGGCAAGGCGTAGGGGTGAAAATATTCCCCTAAGAAATGGGACACCACTACTACACCGTTACACGTCATTATACGTCGTCGCTAGCGCCTACGTCACAGGAGATGCGCCAATGTTCATCACAAACTTCCAAGATGCTGTCGTCAGCTGTAGTCATCTCAATTGCGTGGGTTACAGCTATTTTTTTGCATTTTTCTTCTGAAGTTCGCAGAAAACAACGGAGATGACGATATCTTCGACGCCTAAGTATTTTTGGACTTCAGGAAACGTTGCTCGTTGTCAGCGCGAAAACGAATGAGCCTCCGGGTTTCCTCAGGTCTCCCTGTTTGATAAAGAACATACAAGACTAGTTGATCATGTTGCAAAAAGCACAAAACTGTGTAAGCACTGTTCGTTTATATCGTGTTCACATATAACCACAAGAAAACAATGCGTTCATAGCAGACGTACGGTAAAAGATAAGCCAATTCCCTGCCGAAATTGCATTCACCAGTTATCAGACATGAAAATATGTTGCGGGACTATCGTTAGCGAACTTCAGCGATTTTTTTGCAAACATTTCTTTGAAGAACATGACCGTTAGTATGAACAGAAGATTGAATGTGACATAAAGAAAATGATTATTGGCAGCCATGTTGCCTCTGAAGCTGGTGTATGCAGGTACATTTCTCATACCTCTTCGTTTGAAGTGTGGTCCCGAAAAATCTTCGTTTCAAGGGCTATCGGGCCCTTCCCCCCTCCTCTACCCCTCCAACCAAAAGAGAATCGAGACAACCCTACCCCTTCACAGGAACGCGCAAAACAGAGGGGTAGGGGAAAGTGAAGGGGTAAGGGGATTGGGCCTAAGGGTTTTCTGTTAGAACGGGTGTCGTGTAAGCGGCCCCTAAGTTAATAACTAATGATCTTTACAACGGAAGTGAATCAATCAAAACTAACTTTAGCTGGAACTTGGTAACACTTTACTTGAAGGGGTGTGCATAAGACTGACATGACACCTTCATAATCATGACATGACACATGTCATGAATATGAAGGAGGTTTTATGCATGTTTATGACAACTGTCATCAAGTGTCATTCGCTCAATTATGACATGTTTTATGCAAATATGACATTGTTTGAGATGTCTTTGTTATGACAACTTGACAAACCAATACATCATAACCTGTCATAAATGTGTCATAAACATGACATAGCAGATTAATTATCAAACTTAAGAAACTACTTAGCTTTATGAGAGCTTTTATAGAGATCGACTATTTTTGACTGTCAAAATGCCGGCGGACACAGCTACAGTGAGTTGTTCAAAATCTTTCTTTTTAGTACTTTAACTCTGTGAACACAAACAATGTTTTCAGTGCTCGAGTTCATGTGTAGAGCCCCTGGTGATACTTCGAGCAAAGTTTCATGTTGTGTCGAGCCGCATTAGTGTTTTAAAAATAGCGATTTTTGATGCTATCATAGTCGTGCCCCAAGCACTCCCATTCAAAAGGCAATTTGACCGAAAACGAAAATATGGTCAAACTTAAAAGTGGCGTTTCCTTTCTAATTATGCTTTTAAACGAAAGTTTGCCTCAGGTAGATTAACAAAAATACCCTAGGTTGCATTTTGGCGAGAGTTACCCTTTAAATATTTTAAAACAAAGGATGAAGAATGTTTGCTTGCTTTTCTAGTAGGTCCAGTGAAAATGTAAATTTAAGCAGGAAACAAAGAATGGATTTTGGAGTTGACTGGAATGCAGTGACTGTTTTCAAACAGCTTTCCAAAACAAAGAATTTTATAACCCTGTATTAATTTAATTTTTAAATGATCTAGACTTTTATAGAGATACTTTCTAATTTTGAAAAGAAAACATTTAGCAATTTGTTGCAACTGCGTAGAATGAAATAAGTTGTTTTTTTGTGGTTTTCTTTGAAAAAAGTTTTAATAAAATTATTTCTCATAAATCAATGCTTCATATTTTTACATATATAAATAACCGTAAAATGTATTAATTAAAACAGATTAGACATTAAAAAATACAGATCCTGATCCATCAAACAATGAACATTGAACAAATTATCCTTTAAGTTTGTACTTTCTCTTTTTAATAATGGATTCACTGCTAAACAGATCTGATCTGAACTGAGAGAGTGAAGTGTGTGTCGTTGTTCTCTACAGGTTGTATGACTGTGGTGTCACAGATGAAGGTTGTGCTGCTCTGGCTTCAGCTCTGAGATCAAACCCCTCACACCTGAGAAAACTGAACCTGTCACTGAGTAAACTAGGAGATTCAGTGAAACTTCTCTTTGCTGTACTGGAGGATCCTAACTGTAAACTGGAGATACTGGTGTAAGACCATCTCTTTGATATTCACATGTGTCTTTGTCCTCTGTAAGATTAATCTTTTAATTTAAATTTCAAGACTAAAATCATCTTGTGTAAACACACTAAATCTCAGCACAAATGACTCTGATGACTGACGATGAAGTTAATTTAATTTATTTTCATTTATTTTCATCACATCACATAACCTGCTGCTCCAGTTTTTCACCCACCAAACATTTACTGAAGATTCAGTTACTTTAATAATGGATTCACTGCTAAACAAATCATCTTCTGAACTGAGAGTGAAGAGTGTGTCATTGTTCTCTACAGGTTGTATGACTGTGGTGTCACAGATGAAGGTTGTGCTGCTCTGGTTACAGCTCTGAGATCAAACCCTGGACACCTGAGAGAACTGGATCTGTCACTGAGTAAACTAGGAGATTCAGTGAAACGTCTTTCTGCTGTATTGAAGGATCCTCGCTGTAAACTGGAGATACTGCGGTAAGACCATCTCTTTGATATTCACATGTGTCTTTGTCCTCTGTAAGATTAATCTTTTAATTTAAATTTCAAGACTAAAATCATCTTGTGTAAACACACTAAATCTCAGCACAAATGACTCTGATGACTGACGATGAAGTTAATTTCATTTATTTCCATCACATCACATAACCTGCTGCTCCTGTTTTTGACCCACCAAACATTTACTGAAGATTCAGTTACTTCTAGCCCTAAACTGAATGATAAATATATGTTGCGATGTTTAATATGAAAATAAACGTACATGTATTTTCATCTTATTTAATCATGATAGTGTACTTGTAACTGTCGCATCTCATGCACTTTACACCCGTGAACAGCCGCATACAATCACACCTGCTTCGGATTGGAATCTTAAAATGGCGAAATACCCTGTTAAGTCCTGTTCGCATCACACGTACGGTTGAATGGAACCCACTCCTCAACTGAGTGTCACATAAGAGCGGGGGGGCGAGAGGACTGGAATTGGGAACCCCTGGATTAATCTCACTCGATTAAAGTTGTTGTTTATATGTAGCATCTTATTGTTTGAAGGTAAAAGTCTTACTGAGGTTTAGATAATATTAATATGTATATAGTCAGAATAAACACACTGGTTGGCAGAAGCATCAGAGTTTAAGCCTTTTTCCTCCACCAGCAGTTTCTTCAAATATCCTGAGCGAAGCATTATTTAAAGAAAAATAAAGTAGAATACGAACACCAAAGACCATAAAACTGAAGGTAAATGGATGATGTTTCAGAGGTAAATAAGCTCATTAACATGATCTCAATGCATGTGCAGGCTGTAGTTCTTACATTAAGACTTTGAATATCTATATTGAGTCACATTTCTATTGAGTTTATAAGCTTCCAGATGAGACCAAATATGACACAATTATGTGTTAGATCACAACAAGACTTAATCAATTATATGTAATGGGGAACACGTGGGTGCAAATGTCCTCCTGTAGGTGAATATTAGAAGTGACTGTTTCTCCAGTCAGAACTGTCTTTATATCACTATGAAACAATATCTCACATTCATCTGTGTGTCTGTTCAGTCCTGAAAAACAACCATTTCAAACAGTATCATTGAGCATCAACATGCATAAATCTCATTTCATCAGCTGCAGTATGTGGCAATGCTTGTCATTATATCTGATCTCCTGCTCTGAGACCAGAGTGAATTACAAACTACAGACACTTAAACTACAATTCACATTGTGTCATTGTTCTCTACAGGTTGAGGGATTGTGGCGTCACAGATGAAGGTTGTGCTGCTCTGGCTTCAGCTCTGAGATCAAACCCTGAACACCTGAGACTACTGGATCTGTCATATAATAAAATATCAAATTCGGTGAAGCTTCTCTCTCCTGTACTGGAGGATCCTCGCTGTAAACTGGAGATACTGAGGTAAGATCATCTCTCCGATATTCACATATACAGGGCTTAAAGTACTCCGGCCGGGGGCCGGATTTCCGGCTTGAGGGCAGGTCCGGCATCCGGCGCAGACAAAATTTAATTATCAGGCTGCAAATTACAGTTGGAGGCACTTTCGGCGCGGACGCGCTTGTAAAAAAACGAGCACGTCGCTTCCATTATGAGCGCGCATACCGCGCGGCTACATTTGAAATAACGAACTTGAGCACGCAAAAGACGCGATATGTGAACAGGCCCTAATCTGATTTGAATAACACACCGGTCCCCTTCAACCTACCACCTTGATTCAAGAGTCAGCGCGCACAGCTGTCACAGCCAATGGGAGCATGATATTAGGTTGTCTTAGCCAATTGCTAGAGAGGAGGGCGGGTCTTGTGCAGGAACCAGTTCGCAGTTAGCTTCAGAGCTGCCAACTCTCACGCATTCACCGTGAGACACACGCAATTGACACTTCACACGCTCTCACGACACATCCATTTTCTCACGCACAGAAAAATCGCGAAGCAAAGAGGACACGGAGACCGACAGACTAGACAGAGCAGGTTACTTATGATATAAAAAAATCTCAGCTCTCAGATTCTGTCACTTTTATTATGAAACTCAAACAATAAATACCGTTTTGGCGCTTGTAAATGTGACGCGACCACTGATCTATGTAGAAGAATGACATTATATAGATCAGTGGACACGACAGATCCCTAGCGGCAGGTGAACCGATCATCTCTAGCTAGTAAATAAACACGAATGAACGATGTTGAAAGAGTACAACTTACCGAAATGTATATTCCTCATACATAATATCGACCAATCAATCAAACAAAGGGGTCAATAAAACAGCTGGAGAACAATTATGTCACACAACATTTACCTCAGGAAAGCCATTTGATGACCATAATATAGGCTATAGCACGTTAGTTGGCTAGAAAAAAAAGAGCTATAGAGAGTATTTTGCTAAATATGTGTACTATATTACATATTTATTATATTTTTACTTATATCATTAAATAAAGTTGTTATTATAATAAAAAACGCATTATATATCTCTGTATGTTTACAGCATTAGGTGAGTTGTTTTTTTCTTAAGAAAAATTAATGCCCATCTTGTGTAGCCTACCTATTATTTATTTAAATGAGTCAATATTAAATCAAATCACAATAATTGAATTGAATTGAAAACCAGAAATTGTACCATGTAGCCTAGGCTAAACATTGTAACATGTTGTCACTAATAAAATTCAGCCTAATAAAATTCAGTTTAGTTACTAAAATGTTTCGACAATCACAATACACTTATTGTGATGCAATAAATTTTTTTACATCCCCCCCCAATCCCCCCAACATCCCCCCCACCCCACCCCAACATCTCTCACCCCCCCGCCGCCATAAATCTCACTCCAAGCAAAACTCAAAAGTTGGCAGCTATGTAGCTTGTACACACGCTATATGGAGAATGGAGTTGTTATTTTCTTGACACAGTAAGCCTAGTACTGCAAAAGTTTCAGTTATTTTGGCACAATAGTTGTTAATGCGTTGAAAATATGACTGTGCTGTTGCTCATAGAATTGGTTAATAGAAAAAACATGCTTGGTAAAAGTCCTGGTTGAGCCACAGAAAGTTCAGGCTCAGGATTTTTTTTCACTTTAAGCCCTGCATATATCTTTGTCCTCGGTAAGAAGCGTCCTTTATTGTAGTTTTTAGGGCTGTTCTTTAAACACACTAAATCTCAGCACAAAAGACTAAAGACTGAAGGTCAATTTAATTTTATTCATCTCCATCACATCACATGACATGTTGCTCCTGTTTTTGACCCACCAAACATTTACTGAAGCTTCATTTACTTTCTAAGGCCCTGTCCAAACGAACACGGGTATTTTCAAAACCACAGATTTTTCCATGCGTTATGGCCGTTCGTCCACACGCAAACACAGTATCTGGTCACTGAAACTGAACTTTTTTGAAAACTCCTGCCAGGGTCAGTGTTAATTTTTGGCAGCCATTTTTGATTTAGTCTTATGGGCCTTTCACACAGGACGCGGTATGCGCGGCGCTATAAAACCCATTCATTTCAATGGCCTGCGCCGCGCAAGGACATTTTGTTGCTGCGTCGACCAAAGCGCAAGCGCAGTGGTGCGCATCATTGGCGTGCTCACGCCGCGGTCAAAGTTCAAAATAGTTCAACTTTTGCCGCTGCGCTCTGTGACGATTACCAGCGCGGCCAATAGAATCGGGGGATCCAAACAAGCACGGAAATCAAAATGGATGAACGGCCTATGTGAACGGATAGTGTGTATATATATAATTTGTTTTTTAGTTTCAGGTAATGTTTGAATAAATGTTTTATTCTAAAAAAAGAGCTGACTTCATGATTCTTGTTTTGATTCAGATATTAAACAGGGATGTGATTTTTCCGGATTAATCCGGAATTCCGGATTTTCCGACCTGAAAATGTGACCTACGTGAATCATGCAGATATGTAAAAAAAAAAAAAAAAAGGGGGGGGGGGGGTAATTTCACAGCCACAACGCTGGGACGGAACCACAATCGCCGCGAATCGCGGCCACACCGGGCGGCACGTCAACATGGTTACAGATGGCAGAGAGATGCAATCTTTCCCCGCCCAGCGAGTGCTTGAAGTGCGTCAGAAACAGAGCGCGCGCGCGATCAGTTGTTGGTAATTTGTTGTGTAGCGTGCGCGACGCCGCATCCATATAGACAGCATTGCTTTTTTTTGAGGGCGCTTAACACACAGGCTCGTAGAAACGGGCCTGGCAGCTCGCGCCAGTTCTAGACGCGGTGAAAGTTTCCTGATTGTGACGGATGGCCGAATTTACATGACACATTATAAATGAGCATTATAGTCTGCGATAGATACAGTGCCAAAAAGAAGAGAAGAGGATAAAAGGGGATAAAGACAGAGGTAAAGTGATGTAGTGAATGAACAGTTTATCTAATTGCATAGGAGTAAGATACTATAATTTCATGGCAGTTATTTTTACCTTAAACTTAATGTTAGCAGTTGTTCTGAGTTCTCCAGACTGTGATTTTGTTACAATCATGTCAGTTTTAAGACGCATTTTTTATTATCACTTTTTTATTAATGTTTTACCCTACAGTTGTGCAGTTTTGGGGGGAATAGTACAGGCCAAAAGTCTGGAAACATTACTATTTTTAATGTTTTTGAAAGAAGTTTCTTCTGCTCATCAAGCCTGCATTTATTTGATCAAAAATACAGATTTTTTTTTTTATATATATATATTATATTGTGATATATTATTACAATTTAAAATAATTGGTTTTCAATTTATTATACTTTAAATTATAATTTATTTCTGTGAAGCAAAGCTGAATTTTCAGGATCATTACTCCAGTATTCAGCATGTGACATCCGGTCTATCACATGATCCTTTAGAAATCATTCTAATATTCTGATTTATTATGAGTGTTGGAAACAGTTCTGCTGCCTAAAATATTTGATGAATAAAAGGTTAAAAAGAACTGCATTTATTCAAAATAAAAAAAATATTTTCTAATAATATAAATCTTCTTTACTATCACTTTTTATCAATTTAACACATCCTTGGTGAATAAAAGTATTGATTTATTTCAAAAAAAGAAAGAAAGAAATTACTGAACCCAAATTACTGACCAGTAGTGTATATTGTTACAAAATATTTCTATTTTTTTTAAAAAATTCTCTTTTTTTTATTTTTTTTTTTAATTTTATTACTTTTTATTCATCAAAGTATCCTAAAAGTATCACAGGTTATTAAAAAATATTAAGCAGCAGAACTGTTTCCAACTTTGATAATGAATCATCATATTAGAATGATTTCTAAAGGACTGCAGTAATGATCCTGAAAATTCAGCTTTGCATCACAGAAATAAATGATAATTTAAAGTATAGGCTAATAAATGGAAAACCAATTATTTTAAATTGTAATAATATATCACAATATTGCATTTTTTTTGTTATGTTGTTATGTGTCATACTCATGACATAAGTTGGATATTGCACATTAAGCAGTTTAAGTTTGGTGTAAAAAAATTAAAAATATATATTTTATTTTTTAAATTCAAATAAGTTGTTGTCATGTGTCATAAAAAGTTGGATGTTGCACATTTAGCAGTATAGGTTTGGTAAAAAGATATTTTTTAAAAAGGGGGGGGTTGTCTCAGTATATTTTCCTGCTTTTTTGTCCTTAGCCAATCACATGCCTGATTAAAGTATATAAAATCGCGTTGTATCTGAAGGGCAACGCTGAACCCAGCGGCAAGCGCCGCGCATACCGCGTCCTGTGTGAAAGGCCCATTAGTCTTCATCTTCAGACGAAAAATGCTTATTGGTCTTAGTCACATTTTAGTCATTTTGTCTTTCATAGTTTGTCTAGTTTTAGTTGACGAAAAGTCATTGCATTTTTTGTCAACTTTTAGTCATTACTTTTAGTCAAACTGCAGTTACAGGGTGTCCGCGCGGTAGTAAAAAGTAGTAAAAGGTAGTAAAAAGAATCTACCAAAATTAAGGCCCTTGAAAGGTAGTAAAAGGTAACAAACGCAATTTGACTTGGTAGTAAATTTTTCATCACCACCTCAATATATGAGTTTCCATTTTTTTGCTTAATATTTGTGTCTCCATATTTTAACTTAATCTAGCATAATTTAAAAATATATACGGTGCTAACAACAGGACCTGACGGGCTCGACATTAACGCTTGTCCGGGACAAGTGGATTTTTTGAAGGGACAAGTAAAAGAGAATTTTCCTTGCCCGACCGGACAAGTAGCCTGATTAAACGTCAATAACAAAAAAATAACTAGGGAATCACTAAAATGAGAGAATGATTCTGATTGTATTATATTTATTGTAAGTTGCGATCGATAGTGGATATTACTGACGGTAACAAGGTTGCGCTGTTGAGGATCGCGCAGCCTCTCGAGCAGAAGTCCAAACAAATGTAAACAAAGTTAACAACATACTGCCAGTGCCACAATTCAAAATGTGTTTTAATATTTTTAACATATGATACAGTTTAGTAACCTCACACGACGAGTGCCGTTTTCCTTAATACCATCACGACTGAAAATGTGACATTGCTTTCATACAACAGTTAAATAAACAGTTCAAATTAAGTCACTTACATTTTAGACACAATATTGACTGTTTTTGTTCTGTTTCAGCCGCGAAAATAGTTCCAAACAAAGATCACAGCAGAACCGTATCGCATCTCACAGCAACACTTAACCTTGTGTCATTACTGAATGATTCAGCGTTTTGAACGAATTGGCTGAGTCAAAGATTCAGTGTCCCATTCATAAACATGTCTCATTCTTGAATGAATCAGTTGTTTGAACGAATCGTTTGAATGAATGACTCAGTGACTCGCTCATTAAGACGATCGCCTGCCGCCTCCTACTGGCGGTTTACTTTCATGTTTAAAAGTCTCATTCTTTCCAACGTTTCTTATTTATATATTCCAAAATATTTAAAACGATCTCATATTCATAACAATATTTAATGCAGTTGTACATTTTCAGTGTAAATGATTTAATTTGATCAGCCTACCTAGGGTAACAACAGGCCTATATTATCTTATTAGGCTATTCCAATTTAATCTATTGATAAAATTTAAAACTAAAGATGAAGCATACATTTAATAAGATTTGGGGGGTGGGGGTGGGGGGGGGGCACCATATCTGCACCTTTAAAGCCCTTTAAAGGTGCAGATATGACAATATGCAGATTTAAATATATCAGAGCTGATTGAACACAGATGAGGATATTTCTTCAGAATAAATTATATTTACAGCACACACACACACACACACACACACCAAAAAAATTCCGGACAAGCAACTTTTTTACTCGGACAAGTGAATGACAGATTTACTTGTCCAAAGGACAAGCACATGAAAAGGTTTAATGTCGAGCCCTGAGTGAGTCGGAGTTGATAGCAATGACAAAGTGGCAAGGTTATTATTCACCTTATTAGGGCTAAGGGCTGTGGTTAGGATAACTCAAGGGCTAGGGTTAAGATAAGGACAACTGAAACTCAACTAGACACTACAAAAAAAAACATAATTGACAATGACAATACTTAATGATCACAATAAAACATTAGTGTACCTAATATGTATGATGGGTGTGGTGCTTTGCATACCCCTCCCACCCCCCCACACCCCCCAAAAAGGGCTTCTGCTTGATGTCGTGTTGGTAGTAAAAAATATTGTGGAGGTGGTAAAAAAGGTAGTAAAAGGTAGTAAATTCATCTCTATGATTCCTGCATATACCCTGAGTTACCAACATTAATTTTGGTAGTCTTCAGACAAAAAATGTCCTTATAATGTTTATCTCTAGGCCAATTCAATTAAGCCTATGAGAAATTTAAATTAAGGTAACAGGCTGTATTGACATTGCACTCTTTAGCAGTAGCACTTGTGCAATTCTACATACCCCTTTTCCTTAGTTCAGTGGTTCAGTGATTTTTAAAGTGCCCAACCCCCTGGTACCTCCTCTCTTCCACTTAGACTTCAGTCACACCTTTTCGATTAAGGGACAATATTTGCCCCCTTTAATCGATTTTATAAGTACCTTATAATAAATAAATAATGCTTTAAATTAAACAATGTTCAATAAATATGCAATGAGGGTAAAAACAAAGTGATACTTTTAAATATTAAATTAAAATCGCCAGTAGGTGGCGGTAAGTCACTGTCTTTATGAGTGAGTCATGGAGTCATTCATTCATTCAATAACGAAGCAAGTTGCTATATTTATGAACGGGTCATTGAATCTCACGATTCGTTCAAAGCCACAGATTCGTTCACAAATCACCGCTGTGTGCTGCAGTTCTGCTATGGCTTTCGTTGCAAAATAGAGCAATAAGCCTACTGACAATACTGTTTTAAATGTAGTACATCACTTTGTTACCCTTCTGTTTGTTGAACTGTTGTATAAAATCTGTCACATTTGAAATCGTGTGGATATTCAGGAAACATTGCATTCTTGCTCGTATAATATGATCAACATAAAAACACTGCTGGATATCATCCTGCATTTTGATCGCAGATTTAGTCGCACAGATACGCAAAGCGGCTCGTGGCAGAACACAGACCGACTTAATGACACTTTAATTTAAATAGAAAATCTCAAATGAAGATCGCTGAACTACAGCTTACTTGTCTGTGTTTTCAGATCATCCGCGTTTCTTCAGCAGTGTAGAGAGCGCGCGCGCATGGTTGCCAGATTCTATTGAAAAGACCGGGTAGAAAACGTGTTCTTTTAACAGAAAAGCTCTGACTGGGGGTTTAAATTATTAAAATCTGGCAACCGTAAGCCTGAACGCACGTAAAAACAGTCAATGTGTTGTCGTCTCCTTTATTTGACACAAACAAGTGGTTTTGGTCAAGTTTGGTCATTTCAGTCTCGTCTTTTTTCGTCAACGATATTGCATGTGTTTATATAGTCACAGTTATCGTTTAATGACGTGGTTGTCGTCTCTCATCGTCTTGTCTTAGTCAGGGAAAAAAAGGTCGTCAACGAACATTTTTCGTCATAGTTTTCGTTAACGAAATTAACACTGGCCAGGGTGAAGATTTTTAGAAAGTCCAGTTGCACTGTTGTCTTGTGACGTCGGAGTGCGTGCTGTTGCCACTATCTTCTTTGTTTACATGAGGCGAGTCTGTGCAATGGCAGACATAGCCAAAATATTGCTGTGCTAACAGGATTTTTTTTTTTTAAACAAAGGAGGAAAAACTCCAGACCTGCCTAAAATGTCTTGATTAAGGCTGGCGTACGATTTTTGCTGTCTTACGAGCTCGCAGATGATTTTGTTCACTTGGGAGAAATCGCGTGGAAACCTTGATATTTGCATGGTTGCGGCTTGCAGCGTGTGAGAGGAATTACGAGCCGAGAACGTTACAAGCACCTCCCGACCTCCCAATTATTTTTAAACATGTTTAAAAAATTCGGGGAGTTGGCCTGACTTTCCCCAGCGTATGGGGCTATCCCCTATTGCCAAATCATACACAACCATGTCACAGGCTATCGATGAGGGTTTTTTTTGACAGGGACAAAGGACAGTAAGGAACTGTTCCAGAATTAGCTACAAAGCTAAATTTCACCTGCAGTCCCTGGGCAGGAAAGTACCATATCACATTACATACAAAAAAATTATAATAATTACATACAATAAAATCTCCCCACAAATGGAAAATATACAACATATTGTCCATCACTTAACAGTAAAAACAGCAATCCAAAATACTACCAAATAAACCTCAATATACACCCTACACACTATGTTACAAAATCAATCCCCCAAAATTGTAAAACCTTGACAAAGCATAAGAGTATTTAATGATTACAGACCTGACTCCTCTTTAACCACATTTTCAAATGTAGCTTGAACTGTGCAAAAGTAAGGCACTGTCTAATATTAATTGGTAAATCATTCCAGTTGTTAACTAGCCTGGAAATCCAGACCTAAATCTAAAAGATTAATGGTCTGGCATCGACTAATGAAAATCGGCCAGCTCGAGGGGCGGCACCAAACATGCGTTTGAAAATCTCACTGCACGCAACTAGATAACACTACGGCCAATCACAACAAGCCTCATAAGCTTAGCTACAAGCAGAGCTAACTGGTAGATTATACTCTTACCGTATCCGGTCGGCAAAACAGCAAAAACGTCCTTCTTGCAAAGGAACGATTCGAGCGGCGTCTTCTGTTCCTGTTTTAGATAAAAAGCCAAGTCTAACTCGTTCATTGTAGCGGCCAAAGCCATTTCAAACAACTGGTGTTCATCCATAGCCATCTTGCAGTGTTTACTAATGACGTCTACGTCACAGCGCTGTCGTCATCTCGCCTCTGGCCCACCTATATCAGATAACCCGATGTGATTGGTGCAGCTCAGATCGAAGGGCATATTTAATGAGCATCATTACTCGACACCAGAGTAACTCGCTGAGCAAATTCAACTTGGGCTCGCGAGAACTCTGGATTACCAGGGTAGTTGTTAACAGCTCTTACAGAAAAAGCTGATCGACCAAACTCAGTTACTCTAAAATGTGCTTCGCAGTCACCTCTTGATGAAGCTCTTGTTTGTCTTTTGTATTTTCTCTATGTGAAGAAACAAATACTTTTAAGGGTGGGGGTGCAAGATCATTAACAATTTTGTACATTAAACAACAGTTGTAAAACATAATAAAATTTTCAAAAGTAAAAAAAATGTGCTTTTGGATTAGAAGACAATGATGATATCTATTAGGTTTCTTGTCAAATACTTTTAGAACTCGTTTGTATAAGGTATATAAAGGTCTAAGAGTAGATTTTCCTGATTGTGACCATGAAGTAATACAATAAGAGAAATGAGAAAAAATCAAAGAATGCAAATAAATTCTTGCAGCTTCCAATGAAAGTTGACTACGTATACATTCAAAATTTCTAAGTTGTGGTGTCACTGCGCAGACTATTTTTTAATATGCTTTTCAAATGTTAAATGCATCTAAGATAACTCCAAGATATTTAAAATCTGTACAATTTGTAATTTGTCACGACAAACTAATATATCTGGAAGATTCTCCTCCTTCCTTTTAATTTTGAACTTCAGTTTTCAGTTTTCTGAACATTTAATGTTAAACAACACTGATTAAGCCAGTCTGAAATTTTGGACATTGCGACACCTCATTTTTGTGCCACTTGTTCATTTGTTTTACCATGTACATAAATCACAGCATCATCTGCGTACATTTGAATATGCTCATCCGGACAAACATCAAGTAAATCATCAAATACAAACTAAAAAGTAGGGGCCCTAATACAGACCCCTGAGGTATCCCTGTAAAACAATCTCTCAAAGACGATACATGCATTTCAATCCAGGTACACTGTTTTCTTGATGTAAGATCCACAGAGTCCTGCACGGGTCCGATTTTGTAAATCCGCACCCACCCGTACCCGCAGTGCTTCAAACCGCATCCGACCCGTTTTCCGACAGCAGCACTAATTAAAATCCGCACCCGACCCGACCCGCTTAAAACAGAACCGATACCCGACCCGCACCCGAAATAAAATCAGTTTAGCCAATCACATTATAGACACAATTACTACAATGTTTATTGCCAGGTCATACAGAAGTTATTACACGACAATTAACACAAGGATTACTTCAGCCGAAGCTGTCAAAAGGTATATGAAGAACATGGCAAACGTTACCACAAAACTGAGTAGCCTTAACATTTTACCAATCGAACAGAAGCGGCTACGACACTATATGCCACGCAATTTCATCTAGCCTACATCTGATAATTTTGGGTTCAAACACGCCCTGCACACCACACATACTTAACAGCCGAAAATGTGGAACTTTTCAAATTTAACACTATCCAACACGAAAATGCATGCAGCAAATAAGCCTTTCACAATACTTTCTTCAGGTAACTCCAAATTTCTCCCACATAGTGGATTTGATTTTTTATGACGTATTGTCGACAACTTTACAATCTCCACTAGTTATTCTTTTCTTCAACTCCTCAGCATCCATCTCAATGACTGCAAGCAGATCGCGCGCGCGGTTATGATGCATTTTTAAAAGTGAAAGTAGCCTAGGTAACGTTATAGATTCCTGGGATGGCGTGGCGCGTCGGCACAAATATACTGATGTGGATTTTAAATTATTTTATCAACTTGAAATACAAGCATATTTTTGTAGATGTGTTCCTAAAAATATGCATATATTTTTACGTTTACATGTGATTGTTTTAAAACCGTGTTTAGACCCGTGTTTCCCCCGTGTCCGACCCGACCCGCACCCGTATCCGACACGGTTGGATATTTTTCACCCGTTTGAGCAAAATTTGCGGGTCACCCATCGGGGGACTCTAAGATAAGATTCAATCCATTCCATTGTTTCTACCTGAAAAATTCAAATATAATAATTTAGACAATAAAATATTATGATTTAACGTATCGAATGCCTTTTGTAAATCAAGGAATACTGCACCCACAACCCCACCCTTATCTAATTTTGACCTCACTTGCTCGATAAGATGACACACAGCCGTTTCTGTCGAATGCTGTTTACGGAACCCAAATTGTATAGGGCATAATAAATTATTTTGTACATTTAAGAAATTTACAATTTGCTCAGACACTACTTTTTCTTAGCCTGGCTAACGTCAGACCTCGTCTCATTGAGACGTGGTCTGGGAACCACATGTTCATTTTCTCGTATTTGAGGCGTGGTTTACGAATGCCCAGAGCCGTTTATTGGGCGCTACGAATGTCTATCAAATGCGCCTGTACGTAGCTCATAGCCAATCGTTTCAGTTATACCAGATGACGTATGTAGAGCGACAGAAATTCGACGAGGAAGAAGACGATGGGTCAGAGATTTATGTGTGCACGATGGCATTCAGTGACTATTGCCGTTTGTGCAAGACAAACATGTTGGATCCATAGATATAAACAAACTGCTTCAGTGTGTCGCATAGACGTCATCATCGTCTTGCTGCTCCCTCCCCGTTCTGTGATTGGTCCCCTCGCTGAGGCGAAAATCTAGTCCATGGAATCCAGGCTGCCTAGCAGCGTGAATAAAATCGCGCTGCGTGCAAGGCAGCATGGGGAAACCCAGGCTAACTTTTTCTAGTATTTTAGACACTACTGACAAAATTGAAATCAGCCTATAATTTGCTACATTACTCGGATCACCTGCCTTGAAAACTGGAGTAACTAATCCAGTTTTCCAACAATTTGGGAAAATAGATTGTCTAATTGATAAATTCACAAAATGAGTGATTGGTGCTAAAAAGATATCACTAGCCGCGTTTCCATTACCCTTCAAATTGCGCAAATTGAAATTGCGAATTGAAAATACGCCAAATGGAAACATGTCAATTTCGCAAAAACTATCATTTATCGCAAAAAAGTTTTTACGCTCGCATGAGGTGGTTTTTCAGGCAATTCGAAAAAGGAATATTTCGCAAAACTGCAATGGAAACAGTTTTTGCGCATTTACAGGTCACCTGACTTAGAAGGTGCGGTGTGTTTGGACAGAATACAAGACAGAGTTCTTTATTAAATTCATAAAAGACAAGAGAAATACTGGATTCTAAACCTCAAAGAAATGCCACAATCAAGACCTCGGAGCAGAAATGAGTGAGAAAAACCCATAAACACCTCATATGTGCCGCGCATAAGGGTCTTTCCTTGCCATTAATGCTTGGGTAACACGCCTACGTTTCCTTCCATTAATAATAATAATGTATAGTGTGGTACGTGGTTGTGATATATATAAACTTACCAACGTCCGTTGCCATGATTTTTGGAATGACTTATCGCGAGAGGAAAAAAAAAAAGGGAAAAAAAGGCCGTCATTCCACAATAGTTTTTTATCGATATTTAGAAAAAAATCGCAAAAGTTTTGCGCAAATCTTTAATGGAAACGCACCTACTATTGCTTTTTAAAAAATTACAATCCAAACCATTTACATCTTTAGCATTAGAATATTTTAGATCTTTTATAATATTCTGAATGTTATTCTCTGAAACTGTTGTTAGATAAAATGCAGGTTTGACTGAATTAACATAATTTAGTTTTTTATATTTAATTCCATATTTATCAGTCAAACTCTGAACTGAGTCAACAAAATAATTGTTAAATATATCAGTAATTTCATCAAGCTTATCAATTGTTCTCCCTTTAAAATTTAATTCTAATAATTTACTACATGATTTGGAGTCTTTCTTTATTAATTGATTTATAGTTTGCCATACCTTTTTACTATTTCCCTTTGGCCTCATTTAAAATGTCAATAAAATATTGTGCCTTAGCCTACCGTATTATCTTAACTTAATTGTTTCTCAAACAAAAAAAGAAGTCGGTCCATTTATGTTGAAATTAATGGTCGCTGTTCTCTGCTTTTCAACAAATCATTTGCACACACATTTCTGTCATTTTTCTATCTGAAGCTACAGCTGCCTGCAACATTGAAAGCTTCGGTCTCTGTGTTTAGCACGAAAGCTCACATGATTGCCACCGGCTCGAGATAAAATATGTATACCATATACCAGCTGCTTTGATGCGATTATCAGGTTAACTGACTCATAATGGGTCTCATTTATGAAACGCGAGCAGAACGAATTTTTGTGTAAATCGTGTGTAAAGAGGCTCTGGCGTAAATTTTCGGATTCATTAAAATGTTCGTATTTTCCAAATGTTAGTTGGTACGAAAGAAATCTACACCTGCTCCCAGCCACGCGTAAATAGTGCGTTTAAAGGGATACTCCACCGTATTTTCATATTAAACTATGTTATTCCCTTAACTAAGACGAGTTGATACATACCTCTCTCGTCTCAGTGCGTGCACTAAATCGCTCTGTCTTGCGCGAAACTTTGTTAGCACTTAGCTTAGCCCAGTTCATTCAATAGGTGCCAAGCAGAGAAGCAACAAAACACCTTGACGTTTTCCCTATTTAAATACAGTTACTCGAGTAGTGTAACTCGACCTAGGATGGTGACACAAAACAAAACGTTGCGCTTTTCTAAGCGTGTAAAATGGTTAACTGTATTGTATGGCGGAATACCATAGCAAGTGCTTGGAAGCACTTCGACTTCGGCGCAGTAATATCTTCACTAGAGGGAGCGGGGGCCGGTGAGAGGATTTTTCACGAGTGAAGATATTACTGCGCCGAAGTCGAAGTGCTTCCAAGCACTTGCTATGGTATTCCGCCATACAATATAGTTATCCATTTTACACGCTTAGAAAAGCGCAACGTTTTGTTTTGTCACCGTCCTAGGTCGAGTTACACTACTCGAGTAACTGTATTTAAATAGGGAAAACGTGGAGGTGTTTTGTTGCTTCTCTGCTTGGCACCTATTGAATGAACTGGGCTAAGCTAAGTGCTAAAAAAGTTTCGCGCAAGACAGAGCGATTTAGTGCACGCACTGAGACGAGAGAGGTATGTATCAACTCGTCTTAGTTAAGGGAATAACATAGTTTAATATGAAAATACGGTGGAGTATCCCTTTAACATCCGAACGTTTTGCTCATTAATAAGGCTGCATTTTAATTCACCTTAATCGGGTATATATTTACACAGCAGTTTGAAAAAATATTAGCCTATATATATAGTAATTACATACGGTTTTTCTTTTTACTTTTATTATGAGAGCCAGTAATAGCATCTACAGTTACTGCAGTTGCAGTGATACGCCACCTACGCTTGAAAATGAAATGTCATTTTGAATGAACTTCTGATAATACAACTTCAATTTTTACATCTGAGAAATTTCTCTTTTTCATTCACTTTTGTTGAAATCCTTCGTTTGGTTTCATAATATGATGCCCATATATAGTTGTCAGTCGGATTTAATGGGCGGGATTTATGGTAATTGAGAATGAGCGTGCACGCGCGTCCCATTTACAACTGATTGGAATTCATTAACACACACACACATTTCATCACATCTGACGTTTACGAAGTATTTGTGAATCAGGAGAAGAGTTTTCGGGAAGGTCTCTTTATGCGCAAATCACTCACTTTTTTACTCGTATATTTACGAATGTTTCATGAATGAGACCCAATGTGTGCAATATCTCATGACCTCCTGAGTCTCCGAACTTGCACTTTGTACGCCCGCCTTTAGTCCAGATATTACTTCCTCAAATGTCAACATCACAATATGAAATATTAGCATAATGTCTGCCCAAAGGCATACGCAAAGAAAGAAGACGAGACGGGAATTTTGGTGTTGTCGTCATGCCGTGGAGACTCTTTCAGATGTTAAGCCAGGTACAATTTTGGCCACGATTTGGCCGTCAGGGACAAATTTAGCAAAACCTAAAAGGTTCCTCTGATCCTAGGCCTAAAACTGAAGTCTTTAACTGTTAGTTTGACATGTTCACTGACAGCCGATTAAATTTGGATTTTTTAAGCACGTGTTACAAGCTTTTTGATTTTACTTATAATTTTTTTATTGTTTTATGACAGTGATCAATTAGAAATATTTAATAGTCTGTATAGAGTAATGACTTGTATATCAAGGTTAGTCCGTTTATTTTTTGTACATGTTAAACTGATCTGAACTGAGAGAGTAAAGAGTGTGTCATTGTTCTCTACAGGTTGATTTATTGTGATCTCACAGATGAAGGTTGTGCTGCTCTGACTTCAGCTCTGAGATCAAACCCCTCACACCTGAGAGATCTGGATCTGACTGGGAATAAAATAGGAAATTCAGCCACGCAGCTCTCTGCTGTACTGGAGGATCCTCACTGTAAACTAGAGATACTGTGGTAAGATCATATTTGACTCTCACATATGAAAAGTATATTTGAAGTGTTCAGACTCTTTCTGTTGCTGTGAGTTCAGCTGATTAAGCTGTAAATGATTGAACACATGAGCTGATCCTCAATAACATGAAACTGCAAAAGTTTGCAAAAAACCGTCTGGAAAAACTTTCAGAGATGTAGTGCTCACATAACACAAAATTCTGTATTATGAGTTTTTAAGGCCTGACAGGTAGTTTGTTGAGGTCAATTTGTAGAGAAAGACTGCACGCCTGCGCACATATATATTCAAATGTGCATACCTATAGACTAAACACGTAATACGCATGTGCACGTGTGCATATTCTTTTTTAACTTTATTAAATTTCAAGACTAAAATCATCTTGTGTAAACACACTAAATCTCAGCACAAATGACTCTGATGACTGACGATGAAGTTAATTTCATTTATTTTCATCACATCACATAACCTGCTGCTCCTGTTTTTGACCCACCAAACATTTACTGAAGGTTCAGTTACTTCTAGTAATTTGATTAAAACTCATCTACGTGCCTCTGTCTGTGTAAGAGTCTATTTTCATCTTATTTTTTACTTGTTTTGAAATACCATGAACTCATTGTGTTCTCATAGATGTCACAACATTAATTTGGGTGTAACTGTGAAATACGGTGTATGACTGGAGGCTAATACCACCATTTTTTGACCATCTTCACGATGCATCGTTGAAGAAATCAACTAGCTATTCACGACTGTTTCCCGAAACCATATTGTCGCAAAGTGGCCGTTCAACCACGTTGGTTTATTACGTCACACACGTGGTGGAGTAATAGCTTCTTTTAATGAAACCGTTTGAGATAAAAACAACTCTAGATGTTTTGATATAAATTACAGACATGGCATCTGAGGACTATTTCTCATTATTCTCAGTTATTTTGCTTATTTCCAGATTCAATCATAGGCTTGTTCTTACATAGTAGAGCACGTTCGCACATGCGCAGTCTTCAGAAACGGTGCTTTAAATCTCTTGACAAATTAAAAGACGCAACTGACATTTGCATGTATTATTCTAATTAAAGACACGGGATGTACTGAATGTCAGCTTGCTTATTTTGCTCAAGATAATGATTTATTAAGTCCACATGTCATGCAAACAAGAAACTGTGCTTAACCACAGGTCGAGAGCTGTCGTTCCAACCACACAAGTTTGCGATGCTGTTTGCGAATGTTTGTTGGAACGATGGCTTTGGGAAACACAGACTCATTGAACTATGCTGATAACGACAGAACTTGCGATCATAGTTGTCTAACGAATAACGATGCTTTTGGGAAACAAGCTCATACGAGCTCTATGAACTTGGATGCATCCCGATTGATGGTCCCTACGCAGTGTTCACTGCTCCCTAGTCCCTGAAGATCTTTTGAAGCTCACTTCACTAAACAAAATACGTTCATTCAGAACACCCTGCAACATCAAACACAGACGAAACTCAAGCTCACGCATTTTATAGAAGTTTAAGTTTTCATGCCATAATAAACTTATGTAAATATATATAAATGACCATACTTTCATTTAATATACATGTGTATAATACATGTGTATAAGTATTCATTAATAATAAATTTCACTTAATCTAATCTGTCAAATTCAAAAGCCCTAAACTGAATGATAAATATATGTTGCGATGTTTAATATGAAAATAAACGTACATGTATTTTCATCTTATTTAATCATGATAGTGTACTTGTAACTGTCGCATCTCATGCACTTTACACCCGTGAACAGCCGCATACAATCACACCTGCTTCGGATTGGAATCTTAAAATGGTGAAATACCCTGTTAAGTCCTGTTCGCATCACACGTACGGTTGAATGGGACCCACTCCTCAACTGAGTGTCACATAAGAGCGGGGGGGCGAGAGGACTGGAATTGGGAACCCCTGGATTAATCTCACTCGATTAAAGTTGTTGTTTATATGTAGCATCTTATTGTTTGAAGGTAAAAGTCTTACTGAGGTTTAGATAATATTAATATGTATATAGTCAGAATAAACACACTGGTTGGCAGAAGCATCAGAGTTTAAGCCTTTTTCCTCCACCAGCAGTTTCCTTTTCTTCAAATATCCTGAGCGAAGCATTATTTAAAGAAAAATAAAGTAGAATACGAACACCAAAGACCATAAAACTGAAGGTAAATGGATGATGTTTCAGAGGTAAATAAGCTCATTAACATGATCTCAATGCATGTGCAGGCTGTAGTTCTTACATTAAGACTTTGAATATCTCTATTGAGTCACATTTCTATTGAGTTTATAAGCTTCCAGATGAGACCAAATATGACACAAATATGTGTTAGATCACAACAAGACTTAATCAATTATATGTAATGGGGAACACGTGGGTGCAAATGTCCTCCTGTAGGTGAATATTAGAAGTGACTGTTTCTCCAGTCAGAACCGTCTTTATATCACTATGAAACAATATCTCACATTCATCTGTGTGTCTGTTCAGTCCTGAAAAACAACCATTTCAAACAGTATCATTGAGCATCAACATGCATAAATCTCATTTCATCAGCTGCAGTATGTGGCAATGCTTGTCATTATATCTGATCTCCTGCTCTGAGACCAGAGTGAATTACAAACTACAGACACTTAAACTACAATTCACATTGTGTCATTGTTCTCTACAGGTTGAGTGATTGTGGCGTCACAGATGAAGGTTGTGCTGCTCTGGCTTCAGCTCTGAGATCAAACCCTGAACACCTGAGAGAACTGAATCTGTCTAGGAATAAAATAGGATTTTCTGAAATGCAGAAACTTTTGAGTCTAAAGGATGATCCACATTATAAACTGGAGAAACTAAACTATGTGGGTATATTTTTTATTTAAAGCTTTTAAATTGGCCCAAGTTCAGTGACAGGCCGCATATGTTTGTAACGGAGAATATAAGATAATAATTCAGCTCCACTTTAGTCTTAGTACTATTAGTTTAATTCTGTGATGTGACTGATTTATGAATATTATATATGAATATATTTTCATTACTTAACAGTGTCTCTGTGCAAGTGATTAAGAGAGAGTTGTTTATCATTTACTGTTATTAATCTATTAGCAGCTTTTCATTCATATCTCTTACTGTAATATGAATATACTAATATATCTTGCTGTATTTTTCCTGAAATGATGTGACAGCAGTAATGCCTCATACTCATATGTGACTGTCTGTGTGTTTTATTGTAGGAATCTCAGTTATTAGACGTCAGCAGCTTTTTCAGGAACAGCGGATGGTGAATAAGGAGCCGCTACAGAGACTGAAGACACAGAGACACACAGCGATCACACTGTCAATTGTGACTTTGTAATGTAATTATTTTCTTGTGTCTTTCTCTTGATGAAAGCCTTTTTTAAGGAAAGAATTGAGTTTTTTTGTCTTACCAGCAGAGGGCGATAAAAGCTGAAAATTATTAGGGCCCGATCACGGATGGTGTGATGACCCTGTTGGAATTGCTCCGTTTATGTATAAATGTTTTGTAGTACATTTTTAAGTGATGCGATAAAGATGGATGCTTAAAAAAAGCACAAAACGTGTATTATTCCCATTACACAGAGTACACAGTGTTTGGTGTAACTAATTTCTGTAAAATCACATTCCTCTTCACCTATGCAAAACAATCTATACAATATTGTAAGTATGGTGGGATTTGCTGTCATATAGTGTATCAGGGGAAAAATACATTCAAAGTCCCCATTGTATCCTTTCATAGAGAACTATTTAAAGCTGTTTAAAGGGTTAGTTCACCCAAAAATGGAAAAAAAATTGTCATCAATTACTTGTCGTTCATCTACGAAACACATGAAGAAATTTTTTATGAAATTTGAGAGATTTCTGTAGGCAGGGTGGACATATAATTACTTGACATGTTTAATTATAGTGATTTCTGTAACTTAACTAACCTGCCGGCTGTGTACGGACATTGTTTTGTGCCGTGATTTTGTATTGAAGTCTATGGGAAGTCTAGTTTATTTTCTCCTAAAAAGGGGCGGTGACGAAATTGACAGTAAAGTTCCCGGATGTGCCGGTGTAGTGAACAAATGAGTCCCACTGAAGAGATGGGTCCCAGTTTAGGACCCAAGCAATCCGATTGTTTCAAAGCACGTTTAATGGGTAATCGCTTTAGTGCCCGGTTACAAATCATACAAAATCACTTTATAATAGAAGTCGTTTAAACTACGTTATAACGAGTCATTCATGTATTTTAACTTTTATGTTTTATATATAACCGAAGCTATAGATTGTGCACATTTCTTGTTGTTAGAGTTTTTTAGTTAGCTTAGAATAGATAGTAGCATACCATACAGCTATCCGTTGATCGTGCTAGCTGAGCTTTACCTGAGCTTATTCTGCCTTATACCGTATTCACCATAGACAGTAAAAGAAATTCACAGTATTTTACTTTTTATATATTAAAAAGTATTCACAGCAATTCGTAATGCAATTATAATGATGTCATTATTTTTATTGTAATAATCAGTAATATCGTAATATGTTGTACGCTTTTTTAATAATCAGTAATATCGTAATATGTTGTATGCTTTTTTAATAATCCGCAATATTGTAATATGTTGTACGCTTTTTTTTATTAAAAGAACCATGAAATAATGTTAATTTGTGTTTATTACTGTTTTTCTTAATAACAGTTTATACATTTAAATAAATGAGAGAATGCTAGCTATGTTTTGGTACTTAGTATGAATATTAATTGGTTGTCTAGCCTTGATTACAGAACAGTGTAATAAAATTACAGAATCACAAATCTTAATGTAATCAATCAAACCCCTAAATTCATATAATAATCTTTTATTTTTATCCCGATTAATGAAAGAAATGGCATTTTTAGGTATGTTTTGTGACATTAAGTTATTTGTTATTAAGCAATAAGGCATAATATATCTTTTTTAAATTACTAGCATGTCATTTGTGTTCATATTATTTATGTCATAATTCATTCTTAAAACAGAACATCATAAAATACAATAACATTCTATGTAATAAAAAAAAGTTGATGTAATAGATTTAATTTTTATTAACACAAAACTACAAGCAAAATGCACATAATCTTTGGACATTTATAGAGATTTTAAAATACACAACAATACAAAGCAGCTTTAAACAGACATAGTGTGTCTTTAATTTCCTAAAAACTTTTGTGATAGTCCTCTGGCTACAGTGTGAAGATTAAAAAAAAATGTATGTTGAGTTAGCTGTGTCAAAATATTTAATAAACTGTAAGGTTAAAGATTTTGAGAGAACGTTTTTTTAGGTCCATCCTGGATTAACTAATGAGACACAAATATATGCAGTGTCTGCTGTATGTAAAGTCAAATCTTTAGTTTGAAGTAATTCATGTATGTGCAGTCAATTCTTTGTGGAGCCATCCTAAGGCCTAGATCATGATGCAGTCAGTTGAGATGTGCCGAAGCATGGTGGGGTCGTGACCTGGTGGACGAGGCGGCTGGACTGGCTGAGGAACTCTGCAAAAGACACAAACAAGCTGTAACACGTGTGATTCTGTTTTCATGTTTATTACAGTGCATCTGATGTATTATGTATAAAGCGCTATAGAATAATTGTAACTTGACACAATTATGCTACCTCCTTTTTACTCCAATAACTTCTCAGAAATGGCGAAGATGTCACTGCTAGTACTAGTGTGATGTTGATTAAACTAGAGAGATGGAGATGAGAAATAATTTTTGCCATTATTTTTTTAAATGTGAACTGCATACATTGTACGTATATTCTCACTTGAGGTGAAGGATATGAAGGGAGTTTGTGCTTGTAGACATTTATTTCATATTTATAAATTCCCAATTATATACAGAAATATAATATTTAGAAAGATCACTGCAGTTTTGAGTTGTGAAGAAGATGGAATGATCATAGTGTGTTTGAGCAGCAGAAGACAGCAGACACTGTGAACATGAGGCCTTGCCAGTGTGACAAATTTAGATCTGATGCATCTAAACAAAGAGCCATTTCAAAATGTATAGAGTAGCCTATACAGTGGCAAGAATAAGTTTGTGAATCATTTGACAATATCTGGATGTCTGGAAGTCACACTTATAAACAAACAGTACTGATCTACTAACACACAAACAGTTATATTTTTCAAAAATTATATTGAAGTCATTGACTGATCATTGACAGGATAGTATGTGAACTTTTCCTCTCGGTCCCCCTTCAGGTTGGAAGCGGAATTGTCCATTACCGTATATGTTTATCCAGCACCGGCTTTGGAAATAACGATGTCCACAGACAAGGTAGGCTAGATTATGTTGCATGATTTTATGAAAGTATGATGTAGCTATTGCGACATCATCAGGGGGGTATTCCAGAAAGCAGGTTATGTGACATACCCGGGTAAGTTTAAGGGTAAGTTAGTGGATAACCTCAACTTTCGGTTCCAAAAACGGAGGTAACTTTCTGGGTATGTATGTAACCATAGGAACTTACTCTCTGAAGATAACCTGCTCGGTAGCAGGTTATGTTCCAGGGTTAGTTTGTTTCAGAAGGTTACTGAGCATGGCGTGCCGTTTTAAAGACGATCCAGTGGATGTGGAAGCACAGATAATACGAATTCTTTTCCGCCATGAGAGGGTGATACGACCACGTATCAATGTGTTTTCGTATCCAAATGAATATTTGCGGGAACGTTGCCGTTTTTCAAAAGAATCGTTAATTTATTAAACGAAGATAATGGAGTTAAATATTTAACTCCATTTATTTAACTTTCTTGCGACGGGGAGTTTTTTGTATACAATAGGCGATGCAGAGCATGTGGGAAAGGCAACTGTGTGTAGGGCTGTTCGTACAGTAGGCATTGCACTCAAACGGTTCCTACACACTTTTGTGCAGTTCCCTGGCCATAAACCACTGAGGGTCATTAAAGAGGAATTCCACAGAGTGGCGGGTTTGTCCATTCTATGATATTCTATGAAAGACCATTTTAGTTGCATAGCACTATACTTAATCTATTCATGCTGTATACAGTGACAGTCACAATAATGTTAAAAGTTTCTAATTATATAACTTTCAATTTCAGGGTTCCCAAATGTGATTGGGTGCATTGATGGAACCCACATTCCCATAGTGACAATAGAGTTTTTGGGTGCTAAATGTTTGGGTGTTTAAACCATTAAATCACCCTCATTACTGGTCCCCACTAACTAGGTAATATGTGATGCAACCCACCTCATCACTAATGTTGAAGCCAAATGGCCAGGGTCTGTACATGATGCCAGAATGTTTAGGGAGTCATCATTGTGCCACAAATTTCAACAGGGTATGTTTTGCCTTACACAATGTTTTTTTTTATGTTTTTTTTTATGCAATTATACACTTTAACTACCTTTATATGACACTTCAATGGTTACTTGCTGGGGGACAGAGGGTACCCTTGTCTGCCCTATATGATGACACCCTACCCTGAACCTGAGCCTGGACCACAGGCACAATTCAACCTGGCCCACGGCAGAACATGGACCATAGGCATCCTGAAGGCAAGGTTTCAGTGCCTGCGTGCGCTCAGGGTCAACCCAGAAAGGTCATGTGACATCACAGCTGCTTGTGTTGTTCTTCACAACATTGCCACACTGAGAGGTGAGAGGGCCCCCCCTTCTCTTGATGAAGATGGCCAAGAGGATCCCCCAGTAAACCCAATAGACCAAAGAGATGGCAGGGTGGTACGAGACATGATTTGCCAAAATCACTTTAATTAAAACCAGTTAACAGTCAAGTTTTGTTCATTGTTTCTTTATTTCCTGTAACAAAAGACATTTGTATTTATTGCTTTAGATTTCATTCATCAACCAATGACAGATTACTGTTCACATACTGTTTCCCACCTTAAGCTGGTGCTCCAGCAATTCAAGTCTGGCCTTTTTTTAGGTTAAGCCTTTTCTCCTTCATTTGAAGCTGTATAAGGTCCATCTCCATGTCACTTTTTCTGATTTGCTTTTGAAGGTGGACCTTATTCACCTTATTTTTAACGGAAATACGGACGCAGCCAGTTGACGGTATTTTGTGCGAGACTTCCGGTCAGGCACTTCCGGTTACTGGCGAGCTCACCGTAGCGGTTAATCAAACAAGTATTCATAACAACTAACTCATCGTTATGGCTTCAAGGAAGACCGGGATTGTTTGTGCAGTTAGAGGTTGTCATAATAACTGGTACAAAAGAAAGATTTACTTGGCGTTTCTGTTGCGTGGCGTTTTCTATATCTCTGCACACCAAACGTGTCTGACGCGGCGCTGCTGCTGCTTGGTGACATATGATAAGCCTCTTTGGTGATATATTCGACATATGGGGAGAGAGTTGTGGAAGGCCTATGTTAAACATAAATATATAGCAGCAAAGACAACGTCGGCAGTATTGACGCAAAATAGGTTGTCCACTTAATTCACATATTTACATTTTATTAGTATGCTTTGCGTGGTTTCGCACCTTGGAATGCTTATTTGTGTGTGTGTGCAGTTTTAAGACAGTCCCTTAATTTGCTTGGCGAATGTCTAACGAATGTCCAACATAAAACCTACTTTACCCTTCGCCTGTGGTTAAAAGCTTTACATTTGAAGAAACCACCGAAACGACCGTATGTTTGTTCTTTTCATTTCGTGAACACAAGACCTACAGAAGACCACCCGATACCAGAAAAGTGGCTGGGCTATGAAGTCTCAATAAAAAACTCTAAGGAGAAACAAAATCATAGTAACCTCTGTATAAAATCTAGTCATCATGGCGTTTATTTTGTATGATTTACAATTATTTATAGACATCTACTTATTGCTGTCCTGTGCTTTGGTTGCATTCTGATGGCATTATTAATACATTCGACATGACAAAAATACCTCCATAGATATATTAGTCCAGCGCTGGCTCGGCCGTGTTTAGGGCGGTGCTGAAGGCGCCGGCGAAGTTGGCACTCTGCCAGCTAGATGCATGAGTGTTTTCAACCAGGTCCGGTACCCGAACTGGGTGAGGCGGGGCTTTAGATCTTTGTTGTATTCATCTGTTACGTTATGTGTAACATTTTTCTGTCAATTCTGCATTTAATCCTTTGCGATTGATATCGTTAGTTAGCCCAGGGAAGCGAGGAAACGGAAGTGCCGCACAAAAACCGGATACTGGACCCATGTTTACTTCCGCGTTCGAAAATAAGGTGAATATAGCTCTTTGGCAGGCAACTAGAAAGACAGAATAATTAAACATGACTGATAAAGTCTGTAATACAAACACAGACCAAATATTTAAATGAGGAAGGAGAACTGCAGAACATTTCTTACACTGCTAAGATTCTGTGTGGAGGTAGATGGACCCTCATCTGTATTCAAATCTCCTGCCATATTCTGTAAAATGACAATGACAATTTATTTATTCTCTTATGAAAAAAGGGAGAATTCATTCTATGCATCATACATCTATGGGCCTCCTTACATTTTCTGTTTCTGTCACAGCAGAAGTGGTCTCTTCATCTTCAGCCTACAGTGAAAATAAGGAAGGATGCTTGGTCTAGCAAACAGAAACCTAAAGACAATAATCACTTACAACTGTGACAGAGTGTGGTGTTGCAGGAGGATCCAATAATACAATGTGGCCATCAGCAACTGCAAGATAATTAAACCAATAAGATAATCATGCATATTCAATACTCAATGTATATTCTTAAAGAAATACAACTAATAAAGAAGGACATTAGGAACATCTAAGAGTACTAGTAATAAGATTACAGTATACAGCATATGCAGTCAAAGCAGCATGCATACTGCACAAGTGAATCAATGACTGTAAAATGCATTCAAAATGCCTATTTAAAATGGTGACAATGTTGATGATTTTCTTTATTAAAACACTGACAAAAACAGTGAAAACATCAATAAATCATAAGTATTAATATGGTACACCTACATTTTACTAAGCCACTTGTCTTGGTAGCTGAGTCTGACGAACTGCCCCTGGAACCCCATCGACCACAGGTCGCCCTTTATTAAGGGACAGTGCCAGCTCCTCAGCTGGGGTGAGGGAAGGTGGAGGTGGACCCCCACCTGTTTTACGGGCCTCAGCCTTCTTTCTATTGGCTACATAGAAAAGTAAATTACATGGCGTCAGTAACAAGTTTAGAAAATATTACCTTGCTGGAGAATGTTTTTGTGTTTCATTTTGACTTGGCTCACACTTCTTCTGGCTCCAGAAGGATTACACCTGATAAAACAAGAAGCCAACACATTACTAGCCAATTATGTGCATTACTACTGTAATATTAAGAAATGTACGGAGGCCAACAAGTAAATACTTGTCTATTTTTACTACATGCCCCAAATAATTTTTGCGTCACAATGAAAGGGGAAATTGCCCATTTATAATTTTATAAACTCGTGCATTTACTCTGTCCGTTATTTTTTGCCAAGCCAACTCTCTTTCTTTTGCTGATGCAGCAGTATTGTTTTTTTTTTTATTTTTTGTTTTTTTATAATGGGCTTATAGTCTTCATAAGCAAGCATTAAAACCTCCAACTCAGTTTCACCTAAGTATGTAGCTCGATTTTTTTCTCCCTGGGTTTCCATGGTGACTCCTGAAATCGGCGATCCATTGAAAATGTCTTAATGTACTCACCGTGCGCACGCATTAACTCTGGGTAACCAGTAGGAGGTTGATTAAACTAACTCTTCTCAGGTGTTTTGGAACCGACATACTCATGGTATGCGAGTTTGGGGTAAATCAACCCAGAGGTTATGATTTACCAAATGGTAAGTTAACCAAGCTTTCTGGAATACCCCCCAGAAATGAAGAAAAACAAAATAATAACATTATAACGCTTGCCGTAAAGCAAGTCAAATTTGTAGTTTCTTATGTCTCATTCGAACTACAGATCCACTACCCGATCTGGCAAACTTGCATAGTGCGGTAATAGCCGATAAAGGCTGCAAAGCGAATGCAGAAGTGCTGTTCACCCAGTTACGAGTTGATGAACCAGTGAAACGATTTTGGAAACATTATTTTAAGGTACAAAAGAATATTTGGTGTTGCTTTAAGATTTCTCCAAAAGATAACCAGTCAGGTAATGAGATTGAAAGTGTGGGTCACACAGGTGCCCTTCCCTGTCCTTTAAATCAGTGGTTCCCAAACCTGTCCTGAAGGACCCCCAACACTGCAGGTTTTTTTGTCTCCCTAATCAAACACACCTGATTCAACTCATCAGCTCATAAACCCAAGTGATAATGAGCTGATGAGTTGAATCAGGTGTGTTTGATTAGGGAGACAAAGAAAACGTGCAGTGTTGGGGGTCCTACAGGACAGGTTTGGGAACCACTGCTTTAAATGAAGGCACACAAAACCTGGTTACTGACAAATATGAAAAAGATGGGTTAGTGTGAAGGATGCCTCAATCCAAAAAGCTTTCACAGGCATTAATTCCTCTACCTGAAGACCTGATCCTCCGGTGCTGTGGATAATCAGCCAAATATATATATTTAATGTTCTGGGGTCATTTGTGCGTTAGTAATTTACCAAAACAATAATTACAGGGACATTGCGAGTTACAGGCTGATGTTTTTTCCCCTTCTGTGCATTATAAGTAAGGCTTTGTGAAACTGCACAGCTTTTCCAGTTTTATAAATGACATTCTCCTTCCCACACCAACTTTTTTTTATTTATTTATTTTTTTATTGCAGAACTTACACATAATTACAAGCTCAGGGAAGTGAAACAAGGTTGTATCTCTTACAATGAACAAACAATGATACGAAAAAAATAATTTGCATACAGCACATTATGTAATTATACATACAAAAAAAAGAAAAGAAAAGCATAACAACAAGGTTAAGTCATATCGTTGAATAACTCATCATAATGCATCAACAATTTTGCACTTTTCTTGTTATTTATAAGTCTAAGGGATGAAATAAAAGAATTAAGGTCAGCAAAATAAAGAGGGAAGCACAAAGGAGACTTAAGGCATTTTTGCTTGTGGATGAAGAATTTTGCATACAAGATAAGGAAATTAACATGTTCAAGGGACATCAGCTTTGGGTTTTCATAATAAAAGATAACCTCTTTGAGAATGAAGGTGTGGGTCACATTTGTAGGGCCAAAAACAAAAGCACTTAATTCAGCCCAAAATCTATTGGTTACATTACACTCACAAAATAAATGGGTGACAGTTTCCTCAACAAAACCACAAAAAGAGCAAGTCTCATCAATATCAGAATATTTAGAGATGGATGAGTTAACAGGATAGATTTTATGAAGGATTTTATAATGAATTTCCTTAACTTTGTTGGATACACAAAAATTACTAGGCAAAAGCCAGGCCTTTCTCCAAATTACATTTGTTACAAGGGATCCCCAATAGAATTTACCCCGTGGAGTAATCTTTCTCTTCATTTGAAAAGTTGTGCGAATATATCTGTTGTTGCATTTTCAATCTAATAAATCAATCTCGCCCAAGCGTAAAGCCAGATAAGCACTATTACCTTTACTGAAGTTAAGGTGATTTTTAATTAATTGGATTAAGCCTGCTGGGATAGCTTTTATCAAGGTATTATATTCCTTTGGTGGAACTGGAAAGTTATGGAGATTCAAAAATTGCTTATAAGTTAGAATATGACCAGAATCATCAAAGACAGATAGAATGCAATTAAAGTTATTGTTAAATCATCTAGGAAAAAAGAGAGATTTATTTCTAACGGTTATATCTGCGTTATTCCAAAGGAGAACTTCGTGGGGGGAAAAGCTATGGACAAAACATAATTTCCACGAGAGAAGGCATTGCTGATGAAAGTTAGATAAGGAAATGGGTAACTTGCTAGGCAAAAAGTTACACTTTAATAGGAAAGACAGGCCACCAAGTTTGTTGAAGATATTATTAGTTATGAAAAACCATAATGACACTGGATTCACAATGCATCTTTTCAGCCAGTTTACTTTAAAGGTGTTTATTGTTGTGAATCATCAGACTCAGTCAGGTCCATTTGCAACAGTTTATTATTCAAAGTCAACAGGCAAGGGTCCAATACCAGCAAGAACAGTGTAGCAGGGCAGGCAAGGCGTAAAGGGAACCAGGCAAGGGGTCAGAGGCAGGCAGCAGACAATACAAGATCCAGGAATCAGGCAGAAGGTCAATGGGCAGGCAGCAGACAATCAAAGAGAGAGTTTCAGCAAGGGTCACAAACACAGGCAGGATAACTTTCTAGAAACCGCTCAGAGATGCACACAACAGTGAAACAAGACTTCACACAGAGTGTGCTGTGAGTGTGGTTTATATAGGGCTGGGAATGAGTAACAGCTGTGTGTGATCATTACTCACAGGTGAAAATGGGATCAGTGCAAGAGTGAGGCATTGTGGGATTTGGAGTTCGAGAGACAGTCAGTATTCGGGTGAGGGCGCCCGTTGGCGGTTACTGAGAGAGATTGCGGGACTGGTAGTCGTGACATTTATAGTATCCAAAAATTCAAGGCCACTTTCACCTCTGGAATTAGAGAGTACTTCTCTTTTTAATTTGTGAGGCCTATTTTTCCAAATGAAATCCAAAAATATTTTGTTAATTTCCTTTATAGCTTTATCATTGATAAACAGAGAGAGAGCAGGGTATACAAAGCGAGAGAGCCCTTCCACTTTAGATATAATGACTCTACCGTATAATGAAAGATCTCTCTGAAGCCAGATGTTAAAGACGTTTTTAGAATTTGTCATTTTATCAGAAAAGTTTAAATGATGCCTGGTAATTGGATTTTTAGTGATATGGATACCTAGATATTTTACTGTTTTTAACTGGGATCCCTCCAATGATGTCTCATCTATATCATGAATTGAGATAAATTCATATTTCGAAATATTGAGTTTTAGACCCGAAGCACATGAAAATTGTTCCACCAATTCCAGAGCATTAGGTAACTGTTTTTTATCCTCCAAGAATAGTGTGGTGTCGTCGGCTAACTGCAATTTTAAACTCCAGATCAAATATAGAAACAAACTTTCATTTTGGTTAATCCTTAGACCAGTGGTTCCCAAACCTGTCCTGGAGGACCCCCAACACTGCACATTTTCTTTGTCTCCCAAATCAAACACACCTGATTCAACTCATCAGCTCATTATCACATGGGTTAATGAGCTGATGAGTTGAATCAGGTGTGTTTGATTAGGGAGACAAAGAAAATGTGCAGTGTTGGGGGTCCTCCAGGACAGGTTTGGGAACCACTGCCTTAGACAAAGTAATTCAGTGGCTAAAAGAAATAAAAACGGGGAGATTGGACAGCCCCCTGTCTGACTCCACGATGTATGTCAGACCTTTTTGGACGTATCATAGTTGACGATCACTGAGCTGTAAATATCTCTATAAAACAAGGTTACAGTATCAATAAATGATTTACTGAATCCAAATAACTCTAGAGTGCGGAAAAGAAATTTGTGTTCTACGGAATCAAAAGCTTTTTGAAAGTCGAGAAAAAGTATGAGACCATCTGAATGAAGTAAATTAGAATAATCCAGCACATCTAATACTAACCTTATATTATTAGATATGTGACGGCCTTTCATGAATCCTGACTGAGATTCTGAAATAATGTGATTTAGACCAGTACTTAATCTTTTAGCATGAACAGAGGCTGACATTTTATAATCTAATGTTAACATCTTCCAGAAGTTAGGACTCACCGTTGACCCTTACCAAAGTTACTTACGTATCCACCTTATTCCTATGCCCCATGACGCTTTGTGCGAATTATGGGTGTAACTTCCTTTAAACTGTAAACAATCAGTGAAAAGGCTAGCTCTATGAACGTAGTAATAGGCCGCCAGTTGTCAATTAATAAAGGGTCCTTGCCTGACTTGGGTATAAGGGATATAGCCTAACTCCCTGTTTCATAGTAGAGGTAATTTCTCCCTGACTGATGCATTCCTTATACATATAAAATAAAGGCAATTTAATAAACTCCCAGAAGTGGAGATAAAATTCTACTGAAAGCCCGTCAATACCAGGGGATTTACTTTTATTCATTGAGTGCAGAGCTTGATTAATTTCATCTATTGACAAATCAGTGTCACAAATTTGACTAAATTCACGATCAATAATTGTAATACGGTGTTTAATTATAGCAATACATTTTTCACAGATGTCATTTAGAGGTATAAAGATTGCTATAAAATTTGGTAACAAATTCTGATATTTCTTTTGGGTCTGATATTTCTTTTTTCCAGGACAAAAAAATAGCTAGAATTATTTTTCCCCTCTTCAAGCCATTTTGCCCGAGACCTTATATATGCACCTTTGGCCAACTCTAAGTAAGCTCTGTCGAAATCCAGATGTAATTTTTTTTCTTCTGTAATCTTATCTTTAGCTAGTAATACATTAAGTCTATTAACCAACTCTGAATCAGTTTTATGTTTAATATCTTTAAGTTCCTTACTTCTTTTAACTGCAATATATCTTAGCTTTATATTTAAAGAACTCCCAATTTTTTTTTATAATCTCTGGTTAATACGGTAAATAATTATTTGATAAGATTGATGATACTATTATTACATTTTTTGTCTTGTAACAAGGTATTATTAAGTTTCCAATAGCCCCTCATTCTCGGGTTATCATTGATGTCACTCAATTTTATTGCATCTGATTTATGATCTGATAAGGGGGCATTGACGTGAGAAGCATCTTTTACATAGTTAAGGATAGAAGATGAAATTAGAAAAAAGTCAATCCTAGATCTAAGAGATAAACTTCTATTGGACTTTTGTAGAAGGATTAAATAAGCATGCATCAGTAAGAGAGAGATTGGAGCACAGGAAAAAAATTGATCATTATTCATCCTGCTATCAAGACTAGGGGGGTATCTATCCAGGTGATCGTCCATACATTCATTAAAATCTCCCCCCAAAATAAAATATGCGTTATTATATTTTTTGTGGAAGCTTATCCACTAGATGAGAGAACAGTACTCTATTGGATGCACAAGAGTTGTGTCCATATACACAACAAGCTATAAAGGTGGCGTTATCTTGTTTTATTACAGCACAAACCCATCTGCCTTCATCAGAGAATAAAGTTTCTAATACAGTCCCTTTAAATCTATGTAACAGTCCCAGCCGAAATAATACATTTACAAAAAAAAAAAAATTGCTTTTCTTTTCAGATTGTCCCACAAACCTCTAACATTTAAAGTTACAACCAACAATGAGTTAAACGCATACTCTATAATAAGAACCCCAAACAAATTGAGAAAAAAATAACAAACATATGATTTTCTTTAGACTTAGCTACCTGAATGTAAAGGGAGAGGTGGATAATAACCTAATTACATCCTTATCGAGGTGATAAACAAATAAGGAGATTAATAGTAAAGGTAACAAAAATTAAAGAAGAACAAAAATATCATTAAGTGATAGGAAAAGCCTAGTTACAATACAAAATATATATATATATAGATGGGTGAAATCTAACACAATCTTGGTCTTACTGTAGCAAAACCAAACCTTGTGCAGCTCCAGTGGCCTCACAAGGATCAAATGAATATTCACATGGGAAAATATACAGTATAAAATGAATTAAATTTTCTGCCACTTTTAGTGCAATCATATGGAATCAGAAGACTCGGCCATTACGATATTTGAAGTTACTTCTTCCCATACCTTGTTTGCCATGATCATCTGCTTTCCACGTGACCTGAAATCACACAAAAAAAATTATAATTTTTTACAACTCAGTAGGCAAGGCAAGGCAAATTTTATTTGTATAGCGCATTTCATACACAGCAGCAATGCAATGCGCTTCACACAAAAATATAAAATGTCAGAATATGTTCCACTGGGACAAAGCAAAACCTCAACTGACTATGATCTGGAAGCTAAGCAGCAAGCAGGAATGGCTAACAGTGATGTTTTGAGCTGCCATGTGATTTTAGCTATAGCAAAATGATTCATGCATTTTCTTAAAGTGTTAAAATCAGGGAAAATCCTGCCTTCGTCATCACATCAGGCATTTAACAAAGCCAAAAAGATTTCCAAAAAGGTTTCTATTTTATTATAAGATAAATTATAGTTTGAAGACTAATCATTTTAGTGATAGAAGAGTTGGCAACATAGTGATAGTTCAGAAATCAGATCAGAAATGTCAATAAACATGAGATAAGTTTATTAGGTGTCATTACAAAATCAAAGTCGGAGACGATCTTGCAAATATATAGCCTAATAACTCGATGATATGAGAGAAAACCAGAAAACACATAAATTTAGTAGGGATTAGATTGGATAACTGGCAAACTCACGTTGATATTAGCTAATCAGATACGCCTGAGATACAGTATAGGTCACATCATTAATATTCACATGCCAAGTCTCATTCGCTCTGTTTATGGAGACATGTCTAATATCCTAATAGCCTATTCCCAAAGGTGTGTATTTACGCGAGGCTTTAATACAGATTGTTTCTATCTAAAAATCTACTCAAACACTTGACTGATAAAACAAATAAACAAAAAAACAAAACAAACAAAAAAACCCCGCTGAAAATGGTTTCTTCCATGTTGACAAAACCACTGATCAGTTTGAAGTGAAAGTAAAAATTACAGGAGCCATTTAATATTAGAGAAACTGCGTCACGCTGCCATAGCACAAAATGTGAGTATCAAAGGTAATTAATACACATCTCGCGTGACACCACTTGTAAAACTACAAACTAGGCATACGATTTTTCGCTTATTGTTGTAGGCTACTGTTTGGACTATTATTATAACTCAATCACCTTTATTTTCTTGTTTCTTCGATATAGCCTATTGCTGACGCCACCTATCATATCCTTACCTAGCTCAAAGCGAATGAAATGTAATCGAACCGATAGGATACTGCTGTTCCTTACAAAGTAAAAAAGAAATAGAGTATAAACCCATGTAGGCTAAACCCAGTTAAACCACCCAAATAAACCCATGTATGTAACGCTACAAAAATACAACGATACAGTCATATTTATGAAGAAAGTAATAGACAGCAATTGTTTATTATGTTTCAATGACAGTTTGCCGATTTATTGTAGACGAACAGTTGTTTTGTAGCAAACGAGGGTGGGTGTGACTGTTTCTCAAGGTAGGCTATAGCAAAAAGGATCATACCAAGTAAATCGTAGTGGTAGGAGAGCAACTAACTAGTCCTCTGCCTCTAATAGGAAAATAAATATTAGGCATATATACAGGTCCTTCTCAATAAATTAGCATATTGAGATAAAGTTCATTATTTTCCATAATGTAATGATAAAAATTAAACTTTCATATATTTTAGATTCATTGCACACCAACTGAAATATTTCAGGTCTTTTATTGTTTTAATACTGATGATTTTGGCATACAGCTCATGAAAACCCCAAATTCCAATCTCAATAAATTAGCATATTTCATCCGACCAATAAAAGAAAAGTGTTTTTAATACAAAAAAAAAGTCAACCTTCAAATAATTATGTTCAGTTATGCACTCAATACTTGGTCGGGAATCCTTTTGCAGAAATGACTGCTTCAATGCGGCGTGGCATGGAGGCAATCAGCCTGTGGCACTGCTGATGTGTTATGGAGGCCCAGGATGCTTCGATAGCGGCCTTAAGCTCATCCAGAGTGTTGGGTCTTCCGTCTCTCAACTTTCTCTTCACAATATCCCACAGATTCTCTATGGGGTTCAGGTCAGAAGAGTTGGCAGGCCAATTGAGCACAGTAACACTGTGAGCAGGTGCCAGGTCGTGCTGAAAAATGAAATCTTCATCTCCATAAAGCTTTTCAGCAGATGGAAGCATGAAGTGCTCCAAAATCTCCTGATAGCTAGCTGCATTGACCCTGCCCTTGATAAAACACAGTGGACCAACACCAGCAGCTGACATGGCACACACGTTTTTTGCCACACTTTTTCCTTCCCACAGACTTCCCACTGAGGTGCCTTGATACAGCACTCTGGGAACAGCCTATTCGTTCAGAAATTTCTTTCTGTGTCTTACCCTCTTGCTTGAGGGTGTCAATGGTGGCCTTCTGGTCAGCAGTCTTACCCATGATTGCGGTTTTGAGATATGAACCAGGCTGGGAGTTTTTAAAAGCCTCAGGAATCTTTTGCAGGTGTTTAGAGTTAATTAGTTGATTCAGATGATTAGGTTAATAGCTCGTTTAGAGAACCTTTTCATGATATGCTAATTTATTGAGATAGGAATTTTGGGTTTTCATGAGCTGTATGCCAAAATCATCAGTATTAAAACAATAAAAGACCTGAAATATTTCAGTTGGTGTGCAATGAATCTAAAATATATGAAAGTTTAATTTTTATCATTACATTATGGAAAATAATGAACTTTATCACAATATGCTAATTTATTGAGAAGGACCTGTATATATATATATATATATATATATATATATATATATATATATATATATATATAGGGTATATATATATTTCAAATCTATTGACTAGTACCAGTAATGAATGAACGTATTTTTACTTAATTAGCTATTTTACCCACGCCTTCTGTCTTTCGTGTTTATGAAAAAAAACACGATGTAGGCTACTTTAATGTAGTTAAATTTCTAGTTTAATTACTGTGGTAGAGTTTATTGTGTCTGAATCAGTGTTTCTGTGTCATTTCCATTCAGAGTCAGGAGATCAGACGTATGCACCAGTGGAGGACACAATGAGTCATGGACAAAAAAAAGATGGAAGACTTTTCTCCAGGATACAGGTACTCTCATTTAAAGACAACAAGAAATCAGAATGAACCATTTTTACATTATTAATACACTTTTACTGTTTCTATTGTGAAAGACTCAGCAGTGGACATCATCAAAATAAAAAGTTGCTTTGCTGATGTCACCAAGCCCTGTTGTTTGCTGTATTACAGTTCAGTCCAGCAGGAGAGATCAGATTTTCCAGAGGCCAGCTGTGTGTCCATGAAGAGTGACTGGTCAATGGATCATCCACCCGAACTTAAGGATGGAGAGACACGGCGGAATTTAAGGTGGAACCTTTTTTTTTCTGCACTGATATTGGGGCAACATGTGAAATTTTGGAAATCGGTTTAAATGTGATTGGTTAAACAGAACTGAGAGTACTGCACTGCAATTAGTAACTGAAAGTATTATCAAATTATCCACAATAATTAACAAACATACAGTGGGTGAATAATATGTGTAACTTCATAACTTTCCAATTCTGTGACGTTCTGCAGGAGCAGATTCCACGTGGACCTGCTCATGGGTTCTCATCATAAAGGATGAATACAGTAATTCAAAGATTTAAATATAACCTCAGCTCTGTTACAGTTTAGTCTAGCAGGAGAGATCAGATTCACCAGAGGCCAGTTGTGTGTCCATGAACAGTAACTGGTCTATGGATCATCCACCAGAAATGAAGGCTGGAGACAGAAGGTACACAATTGCTTATGGGATTACAATGACCTCTCCTGGTCTCTCCTGGTCTCTTAATGGTATTATAAAATGGCAGCAACATTAATATGAAAAAGCCCTCCAACATTCAATAAATAGTTAGCATTTTGGAAATGGGTTTAAATGTGGTGTTAAACAGAACTGAGAGTACTGCACTCTAATTAGAAACTGAACATGTAAACAAACATGCAGCAGTTGGGTATAAGTAAAACTTCCAATAATGTCCAGTTCTGCTGATATTTATGGATGCAGATTCCATGTGGACCTTCTCATAATAAAGGATGAATATAGTAATTCAAAGATTTTAATGTAACCTTTGTTCTGTTACAGTTCAGTCCAGCAGAAGAGATCAGATTCACCAGAGGCCAGCTGTTTGTCCATGACGAGTGACTGGTCTATGGATCATCCACCAGAAATGAAGGGTGGAGATAGAAGGCAGAGTCTCAGGTACACAATTGCTAATTCTCTGGTGGTTGCTGTTGCTCCTCCTAGGTTGTGTTTCTCAAAGTCATTGATCGTAGAGTCCATTGGTGGCAATGGTTCTACAATCTACTTAGATGTACAATGCTTTTTGGAAATGCAGCCCTGGTCTCTTTATGGTTTTATAAAATGACAGCACCAGTAATATGACCCCCTTACCAATATTCAATACATGTTTGTATCTAATAATAATAATAATTTATGTGATCTTATTTCCATCAAGTTATCTAGTTCATTAGCCTCACTGTATCAGCGTTTTTGGCCACCAAACTACATAGCAATTGGGAACATTAATATAGAATGGATACATGTGTGTGTTTATCAGCATTTTGTCAACACTCAAGTGTTTAATAGAACTATTCAATTAGTAACAGAATTCATTGTCAAAGTATCTGATTATTTATCTACTTCTTGCTGTTTAAGGCGAATACTGCGACCCAGACCAGATGTAACAGAACCCGTCTGTATGAAAATGAAATATGACGAGTCTTTGAATCAACAACAAGACTTTAATGAAAGCACTAATCCTGGCATCAGGTAAAATACATGGTTTTGATGCTGCAAAGATTCATCATATAGTTTATAATCAATGATATGTTAAATAATTGAAAGTCTTCCCTTGATTTGATGTCTGCTGTTTTTTTACTCTTGTAAAAATATGCACTTTCATTTTACAGCCATGAAGTCCTCAACACATTTAGATCAAGTCTGAGGAAGAAGTTTGAGTGTCTGTATGAGGGAACAGCACAGCATGGAAACCCAACACTCCTGAATGAGATTTACACAGAGCTCTACATCACAGAGAGTGAGAGTGGAGAGATCAGTAATGAACATGAAGGTGAGACAGATTGAGACACAATCCAGGAGAGCAGCAACAGAGGACACACCGATCAAATGCAATGACATTTTTAGAACTTTACCTGGACAAGACAAACCCATCAGAACTGTGCTGACAAAGGGAGTCGCTGGCATTGGAAAAACAGTCTCTGTGCAGAAGTTCATCCTGGACTGGGCTGAAGAGAAAGAGAATCAGGACGTCCAGCTCATATTTCCACTTCCTTTCAGAGAGATCAATTTGATGAAGGACAAAACACTCAGTCTTTCAGCTCTTCTTCATGTCTTTTTCCCTGAAACTAAAGAAATGGAAATATCCAGTGACAAATATAAAGTGTTGTTCATCTTTGATGGTCTGGACGAGTGTCGTCTTCCCTTAAACTTCCGCAACAATGAGATTCTACGGGATCAGACCAAAGAGACCTCATTGGACGTGTTGCTGACGAACCTCATTGTGGGGAATCTGCTTCCCTCTGCTCTCATCTGGATCACCTCCAGACCAGCAGCAGCCGATCTCGTCCCCTCTGAGTGTGTGCATCGAGTGACAGAGGTACGAGGCTTCAATGATCCACAGAAGGAGGAATACTTCAGGAAGAGAGTCAGTGATCAGAGTCTGGCCAATACAATCATCACACACCTGAAGTCATCAAGGAGCCTCTACATCATGTGCCACATCCCAGTGTTCTGCTGGATCTCAGCCACTGTTCTGGAGAAGATGTTGAGCGAAGCAGAGAGTGGAGAGATTCCCAAGACTCTCACTCAGATGTACACACACTTCCTGATGGCACAGATTAGCATCAAACATGAGAAGGACTTTGAGAAGAATGTGACAGATGAAGACATGATCCTCAAACTGGGGAAACTGGCTTTTCAGCAGCTTGAGAAAGGCAATGTGATCTTCTATGAGGAAGACCTGAGAGAGTGTGGCATTGATGTGACAGAAGCATCAGTTTACTCAGGATTGTGCACTCAGATCTTCAGAGAGGAGTTTGGCTTGTATCAGAAGAAAGTCTTCTGCTTTGTTCATCTGAGCGTTCAGGAACATCTAGCAGCTCTATATGTGCATCTCTCCTTCACAAAATACAGAACAGATGCATTTAACAGAAGACATAATTTTTCTGACCGGTATCGAAGAGCTATCAATGATAAATTTTACCAGTTCTGTACCCATTCATTATCTGAGCTGCATCGGAGAGCTGTGGATGAGGCTCTGCAGAGTAAAAATGGACATCTGGACCTTTTCCTTCGTTTTCTCTTGGGTCTGTCATTGGAGTCTCATCAGACTCTCTTACAGGGTCTAAAGATACAGACAGAAGGTTTCCACAACAATCAGGAAACTGTTCAATATATCACTAAGAGGATCAGGATGTGTCCCTCTCCAGAGAAATCCATCAATCTTTTCCACTGTTTAAACGAACTGGGTGACTATTCACTCATGGAGGAAATCCACCACTATCTTAAATCCGGTAAAATAAAAGAAATTGATCTCTCCCTTTCTCAGTGGTCAGCTCTGGTTTTTGTGTTGCTGACCTCAGAGCAGGAGATGGATGTGTTTTGTCTAAGTAGATATACAGGATCAGACATTACTCCAGATAAAGCTCTTCAGATGCTGATACGTGTGGTCGAAGCATCAAGATCAGCTCAGTAAGTAACCCTGGGAAGAATCATTGCAGTTCAATGACCAATGTTTAACAACACCATCACAGTACCAGATGTGAGCTCTTGATGAAACACTGAGATTACATTAAGATTTAACATGTTCTGGTATAGGTCTTTTTTAAAATATAATTTAGTCTGAACAGAGTTAAACCGTTTAAATATTTATTGTGTGAAAAAATTTTCCCAAAAATTATTACTATGCCACCATGTTTCCATCATTTCCACCACAATGAACAGAAGTTATTTAGTTTATTTATTTAGTTTCTTGTTACCAAGGACACAACAGTTTCCATAAAGAGCTGTGATGTATGAAGATATTTCCAATAAAGCTTGGTTCGTCACAGAACGATAACAATTTAAACCAATCAGAAAGAACCAATGAGGGTCATTCTTGTGTTACGCAGCACGTTTGAGCTTCAGCAAGAACCAATGAGGGTCATTCTTGTGTTACGCAGCACGTTTGAGCTTCAGCAAGAACCAATGAGGGTCATTCTTGTGTTACGTAGCACGTTTGAGCTTCAGCAAGAACCAGTGAGGTTCATTTTTCGTTTTACACAGCACGTTTGAGCTTCCTCAAGAAAAATGCACTACACGTGTTCTACCAGCATGGTTCGAATTGTTATCGTTCTGTGACGAACCAAGCTTTATTGGAAATATCTTCACACATCACAGCTCTTTATGGAAACTGTTGTTGTCCTTGGTAACAGAGAACGGTTTGGCCCGATGGTGAAAAAAATGGCTATTGTGGTAAATATAATTTCTGTGCAAATTAGTTTTGTCCTTTCCATTTCTAATCAAGCTTTAATTTCATTAAAATATGGAAATATGAAAATTATTATTTCATTGTTTAATGGAGTGTTTTTAGGGTAAATAAAATGCTTACTGTGAAATAAGGGGTCAGCCAAATTATTTCCATTTTATTCAAATCATTTCTATTACAGAATGCTATTACACACAATACATAATTTGAGATGTGGTGGAAATGAAATGACACTGTGATTACTCTATTTCCATAGTCTTAAAGTCCACCAAAAGTGCCATTAGTCAGAGAAACACCCATATATTTAGAGGTCACACTGGTTTGTGAGGTTTACTGATTAGTTGTTATACAAAGAGCATTTACAGAACAAATCTAGTTTATTGTGGTTAAAATGTGTCAACTTTCATTTTATCAGGCTTGATGACCGTAATTTAACAGAGATAAGCTTCACTCATCTGGCTTCAGTGCTCAGTTCAAAGTGTTCATGTCTGAGAGATCTGGATCTGTCTGGGAATAATCTGGGAGATTATGGAGTAGAGCTGTTTTGTGCTGGACTAAAGAATCCACACTGTAACCTGGAGAAACTAGAGTAAGAGTCTCACACTTACTTTCGAAACAGTAATTTTTACCATATTTTACCTTTAATTCCAGTGCAGCCTGACATGTCCTTTTGAAAGTCTCATTCCACGCAGAAATCTTTATTCAGCTCTCGAGGCAATTTACTGTACATTTTAAGGCTTTCTTTTAAATTAACTTTTCTTATGGAAGTTTATACGTCATCTTTGTTTGCAGGTTGATGTGTTGTGGTGTCACAGCTGAAGGTTGTGCTACTCTGGCTTCAGCTTTGAGATCAAACCCCTCACACTTGAGAGAACTTAATCTGGAGTGGAATAAACTGGGGAAAGGCATGGAGCTGCTCACTGATCTTCAGAGGAATCCATACTATAAACTTGAGACACTGAGGTGAGACCATGCATCTTTATAACCTGCTTTTTTCTTGTGTCTGTAATTTAGTGACAATTGTATATCTATCCATGATTTTTTTTTTTAAAAAATCTTATTTTTGTTTGGATATAGTGCCTTATCAGTGTATTTATCCTTTTAACCTAAACCTTTTTTTAAAGATACATTTTTACAAAAAGACAACAGCAGCTTCAGATCCATCTTCAGTGCCCACACCATTCTTGTTGGTTTGTTGTTAGGTGAACGTTTGTTCCTGGTGTAAATAGCTCCATAGAAGTCCATTGTTTCTATTCCAAATTTTGAGGGATTTTTTATGATTTTAATATGTTCCTTGATGTTCACTTATAATGTTAATAAAGTTTTTTTCTACAAAAAAACAAATATATATGCGGAAAAACGGCTCAGTTAACGTCCATTGTTATGATTGGCTAACATCATTGCATGGGAAATGGTATCAACAGCCACTTGTTATTGCATGTGATTGTTTTGGAAAAAAAAACATATAAAACCATCCTTTACATACAGAGTATTATGAAAGCTCTCCAATACACTCTGCCTCATTAACAAAACAATCTGCAGTTAAATGCTCTGAACAAACATATAATGCCAGTGGGTGTGGCCTATGGTGCGATGATGTATGATATCATATTCAAATGTATTTGCCTGTGTGACGTCACAGATCCCACAATATCCAAACAAAACATTTTTGGAGCTTGATAAAATAAATGATTTGTTTATAATGAGGAGGACGTTTTAAGCTATGAAACTTGCAGGATGTTTTAATGATACAAAGACATTTTATATGTCAAAAGATCAAGGCAAATTTGATTCTCATGTCATGACCCCTTTAATGCTGGATATTTTCGTTTGGTCTTTAGATTTAACCAACAAAACATTTTGATGAGTCAAAGTCCTGATATGCTCAGAAAGCAAAATGAGATGAATTCAATCGCTTGTGGCCAGCAGGGGGCCCCCTAAATCTCATTGTGTAGTAAACACCACGACTTTCAATGTGTCGTGAATTCAAGCGTCACCCAAGGAGCGAGAAGTGTGGGATTTATTCCGCATATATTGTTTTGAATATTAACTTTCCAGAGAAAATATTTGTTATTGTTCTCTTCACAGGTTGAATGATATGGATGTCACAGCTGAAGGTTGTGCTGCTCTGGCTTCAGCTCTGAGATCAAACCCCTCACACCTGAATCTGTGTGAGTGTAATCTGGGGGCATCAGGCATCAAGCTTCTGTCTGCTGTACTCGAAAATCCTGACTGTAAAGTGAAAACACTGGAGTAAGATAATTTCTCTCAAAGTCATCCAGGATCTGGTGTTTAGATATTATTCAATAGTGACTGAAGCATAGGTTTCTCTCAGGTGTGAGGGGTTTTAGTCATACAGGATTGGGGGCATTTTAACTCACATCCATTTTCACCTCAAGATCAACAGCACATTTCTAATGGGCTGTAATTTTCCTATTATTTTAAGTAATTCTATCACCAGGGTTAGGAAGGTTAACATACCCCTCCTGACTTGAATCATTAATATTAAAGGAGAAGTTCACTTTCAAAAAAACTTTTGCTGATAATTTACTCACCCCCATGTCATCCAAGATGTCCATGTCTTTCTTTCTTCAGTCGCAAAGAAATTAAGGTTTTTGATGAAAACATTCCAGGATTTCCCCCCATGTAATGGATTCTATTGGGACCCAAACGGTAGAAGGTCCAAATGACAGTTTAAGTGCAGCTTCAAAGGGCTTTAAACGATACCAGACGATGAATAAGGGTCTTATCTAGCGAAACGATCGGTCATTTCCAAAATAAATAAAAAAGTTTAAGTTTTATAAGCACAAATGTTCGCCTTGCTCTGTTCTGTGATGCGCGTTCGTGACGTCACGTAATACGCAATTACGTTGAAAAGGTCACGCTTGAAAAATTTCTGTCCTGAAGAAAATGTTCTTTTTGGCTTTTTAATATTAAAACACCCAGGATACGCACACGAATGGGCATTTTAAACGATAAACTGACACAAATACATTTGAAAATGTGTATATGGTCCTCCTTCCGCACATTTGTAAACACGTCAAGCGTGACCTTTTCAACGTAATTGCGTATTACGTGACGTCTTCAACGCGCATCACAGAACAGAGCAAGGCGAGCGTTTGTGCTTATAAAACTTAAACTTTTTTATTTATTTTGGAAATGACCGATCGTTTCGCTAGATAAGACCCTTATTCACCGTCTGGTATCGTTTAAAGCCCTTTGAAGCTGCACTGAAACTGTCATTTGGACCTTCTACCGTTTGGGTCCCAATAGAATCCATTACATGGGGGGAAATCCTGGAATGTTTTCATCAAAAACCTTAATTTCTTTGCGACTGAAGAAAGAAAGACATGGACATCTTGGATGACATGGGGGTGAGTAAATTATCAGCAAAAGTTTTTTTGAAAGTGAACTTCTCCTTTAATTAGGGGAAGTGAATGTGGAGTCAATGCGGAATTAAAGCATTGTGGAGCTAATAGTTTCGATCAGGCGAGCACTGAATATTTCCACCGCTAAAACCCATTAATTTCAGTGTTTCCCAAGCGCATTCGCTGGTAATTTGATGAAATGACTGCATTTTTTGACATTTTATTGCTTTAGCTGAGCTCACATGCATCTATATAATATTGGTATTTTTTATGTTGCCAGATAAGTTAATGTTTATCTTTAATTCAAGTAACTGGCTTTGTCAAAATACAAAGTTTCTTAAGCTACCCTGAATGAGTTTCTTTGAAGACTGCCCATTCAATGAAAAACTTATCTACCCTCTCCCTGGATATATTATATAATAAGTTTTGTTGAGAGCAATTAGTTGCCAAGTCACCTTTAAGCCACCTTTATTTGTATAGTGATTTATACAATACAGATTGTTTCAAAGCAGCAACATTATGCGTTAATATTTACTAAAAATTTCTGCAAATATAGTTGCTGCTGCTATCTGTCCCATTCAAGCAGGTTGACACCTTTGCACATGTCGCTGGTTTAAGCAATCACAAACTGATTTATATTCATGAGCTAAGCCCCATTAAATTGACTATACAGTAACATCCATATATAGTGCACAAAGCAATATATAGTTTTTAGGAAATAGAGACATATTATGTGCAATAATACTTTGTATAAATCATCACTAACATGGTATCATTTAAGATTTAACACAGTGTCTTCTCCCTATTATTACCTGTTTCCTCTTCTGCTGTCAATAATAATAATAAAAAATGGGAAAGGATCTTCCAAACATTTGAAGTCCAAAGAGCATTGAATTGTGTCATTGTTCTCTACAGACTGAGATATTGTGGTGTCACAGATGAAGGTTGTGGTGCTCTGGCTTCAGCCCTGAGATCAAACCCTGAACACCTGAGAGAACTGGATCTGACATGGAATCATCTAGGAGATTCTGGTGTGATACTGCTCTCTGCTGGACTGGAGGATCCTCACTGTAAGCTGCAAAAATTGAAGTAAGACAATCAAATGATGTTAATATTAAATCAGAATCTTGGCTTAGGGCTGTTGTTAGATTACTTTTTTTTTTTTTTTTTTAATGGGCCAAAAAAAAAAAATCAGCTTTGCATCACATAAATAAATTATTCAATTAGAGAACAATTCATTTAAAGAGTAATAATATTTCACAATATTACTGCTTTTACCATGTTTTCACTTTGATCAAATAAATGCAGCCTTTAAAAAAAATTGAGAGAGAAAAAATAAATTGATCCAAACTTTTGACCAGTAGTGTTTATATTTTTATTTACACATGTAAATGAAAAATAAAATCAGGGACATAAATATTATGACTAAACTGATCCAGTAAACTGATCCTCTGCAGGTTGGAGCATTGTGCGATCACAGATGAAGGTTTTGCTGCTCTGGCTTCAGCCCTGAGATCAAACCCTGAACACCTGAGAGAACTGGACCTGTCTTGGAATGAACTAAAAGTTCCAGGGAAGCTGCTCTGTGTTATTCTTGAAGATCCTCACTGTAAACTGGAGAAACTGAGGTAATATCTCTCTGATGACCTGTGTAACCTTGTTTTGTATTTGAGGATACAGTCAAATGCTGCATCTGAATTAGAATACTTCCCTATATAGTATGCAAAAAAAAAAAAAACAGTAGATGAAAAGTACCCAGATGACCTACTACTTCTGCCAAAATTCTGAAGTGCACATTTGATGGAAATTTTACTATCCCATGAGGCCATGGGAGAGGATTTATGAATGGCTGTAAAGCAACATAATTGACGCTGGTAGGTTAAATGACAGTAACAACATGGCGGATGTAGTGCATCCAAATTTCATTCATGTCACCCATATTTATACTATATAGAACCATACTTTTTTAAACGATCACAAAGAAAGTTCAAATTCAAATGTACTACCTACTCAGACAGTATGTTATTTCGGATGCACCTACAGTTTTATTCATATAGTGATTTTCACATGACATATTGTTTCAAAGCAGCTAGAACTAGCAGGAGCTAGAGAACCTTTTGATGGTTATGCCAACATAAAGACAAGGAAGAGGATTGTAATCTTATCGTAGTTATATGTATCGTCAAAGTCCCTTTCAAAGAAAGTCTGTTCACTCTATGGACATTTTTGCAATGCCTCTGGGCGCCTAATTATGGCATCGAAGACCAAGTCATATTTACTCTTATAGGGGAATCCTTAAATCTTCAAAACCTGCTTGCCACACTCAAATTTAAATTACTTTACTGCGAGTATATTGGGCCTATTTATAAGTAATGTGACTGTACCATCTTTGTATATATTAAGTCTTTGATATGGTTCATTTTGAACCAACTGAACCTTGTTTTGCAAACTGCAGAACTGTAGTGCATAATCCTGTCATTATTATTAGCTGCATTAGAAAACTGAAGGATCCAGAAAGAAAAGAAAAGAAATAAAAACTTAACCAAATCCTCAGTTCTCATCTTGCTGGATCTGTCTGCTGCGTTGGACAAAGTTAACCACCAGATTCTCCTGTCAATCCTAAAGACGAAGGGCATCTCGGGAACTGCACTCCAACCATTCAAGTCTTACCTCTCAGGTAGGTTGTTCAGTGTCGTGGAGGGGTGAAGTGTCTAAGTCACAACATCTAGCTACTGGGGTGCCTCAGGGCTCAGTGCTTGGACCACTTCTCTTCTCCATCTGCATTTCATCAGTAGGATCTGTCATTCAGAAACATAGGTTTTCCTATCACCGCTAAGCTGATGACACACAACTCTACCTCTCATTCCAACCAGAGGATACAACGGTTGCTGCTCGCATCTCAGCCTGTCTGACAGATATTTCTAGCTGGATGAAGGACCACCACCTTCAACTAAACCTGGCGAAGACAGAGCTGCTTGTGGTCTCGGCCAACCAAACACTACACCACAACTTCTCTATTCAGCTAGGCTCATCATCCATAACTCCATCAAGGTCAGCAGAAACCTTGGAGTTGTGATTGATGATCAGTTGAACTTCACAGACCACATTGCTAGAACTGCCCTGTCTTACAGATTTGCCTTATACAACATTAGGAGGATCAGGGCCTTCCTATCGGAGCATGCTACACAACTCCTTGTCCAAGCGCTTGTTCTATCCAAGCTGGACTATTGTAATGCTCTCTTTGCAGGCCTTCCAGCTTGCACAGTCAAACCTCTGCAACTGATCCAGAATGCTGCAGCAAGAGTGGTCTTGAACGAGCCGAAGAGAGCACACGTCACTCCTCTCCTCACAAAATTGCACTGGTTGCCAATTGCTGCTAGCATCAAATTCAAGGCACTGATGCTTGCCTGGAGTCTGGAGTAAACTCATTACTCCAGACTTACGTGTCATCCAGAAGCTTGCATTCTGTAAGTGAACGTCGTCTCGAGGGGGCCATCTCAAAGAGGCACAAAATCACTTTCACGGACCTTCACCTTGACTGTTCCCTGCCGGTGGAATGACCTGCCTTACTCAACCCGACCTAAGTCCATAGCCATTTTCAAACGGCTGAGGCCGCATCTTTTTCGGCAACACTTGATTCATTGATACTTACTTAGACTAACTTACTTACTACTTACTTAGACTTAGTTAGACTAAACTGGGAAGGGTCACAGCACTTGTAAATTGTTGTCCTATTGTTAGTTTAACTGCTTATATTGCTCTCCTCATTTGTAAGTCGCTTTGGATAAAAGCATCTGCTAAATGATTAAATGTAAATGTAGTTAAACCTTCCCTGAGTCCTTAACTTCATTATTCTGATTTGTGAAATCTTTTCACAGTACAGTTTCGGTCAGTTAACCCTTCCCTGAGTGCCTAACCCTTCAAGGGTTAACTGACCAAAACTGCACCGTGAAAGATTTCATTTATATTGATCAGTGGTTCAGACATTGTACGTGCTCATACCAGTAATCCTCATTCTTTGCTCACACACAGCATCATACAGGTAATGTACTGGTATGTTTCAACTTCTTTACTGGTAAATTGCTAGAACAGATTTACTGATTTTTTAAAAGGTCCTGTCCACACATGATTTCTTAAAAGTAATTTACCAGTGAAGACTATGTGTGAAAGGGGCTATTGTGATATCTGCTACACATTTGTGGTCATTCTTTGAAAAGTTAGTTTCTGCTCTTCTGATCTGCATGTTCTGGAGTAAGAGATTTAAGAGTGTGTCATTGTTCTCCACAGGTTGAGTTATTGTGGCGTCACAGATGAAGGTTTTGCTGCTCTGGCTTCAGCTCTGAGATCAAAGCCCTCACACCTGAGAGAACTGGATCTGACTGGGAATAAACTAGGATTGCAGTTGCTTTCTGATCTAAAGAAAGACCCACGCTATAAGCTAGGGCTGCAACGATAAGTGCAATATAGTACAAATGCATATCCAAATCTCCAGGACAAAATGAAGCCAACAATTTGTCTGAAAAAAATCTGGTTTAACTGAAAAATTTAAATGAGTCCAAATATACAAGTATTCTCAGTGGTAGATTTTTTTCAAGATTAAATTCTTGCTGTACCAAAATTGTATTGAACGGTTACTACAAAACTGAGGTATTCCAAAGTGTGAATTTTGTGTACCATTGCAGCCCTATTTTTTATAATCTGGGCATACTCCGTAATAATAATAATAATAATAAAATAAAAAAAACATTTTCATTTCAAACATGCAAATTTGCAATTTGTTTTAAATATTTTCACTATGTGAAGGTGATAAACTGAGAGAATTGGCTTATTATAAACTTTTATATTATAAGTATTATAAGTATTAAGCAATTTTAAAGTAAATACAATGTTTGCTTAGTTGTTTCCAAATTAGATCTAATTTTGTGTATCAGAAATGATGTCTCATTCGGCATGTGTCATTTTAATATTGTTAAGCTTTTAGATAGCAGTGTTATCTATGATCAGCTGATGGTGAATGAGCTGTAATTTGAGTTATTCCCATGTCCTCGTAAACCAAATGGCTTAAATAACCTACTAAACTGTTTTTTTGAAAATGTAAAAATGCAGAAGGTTTACTGTGATGGGTAATTTTAGGGGTAGGGTATACAGTTTGCACAGTATAAAAAGCATTATGTCTATGGAAAGTCCCTGTAAACAACATATTCAAGCGTGTGTGTGTCTGTGTGTGTGTGTTTCTTTTGTGTTCTGAATGAAAATGGCAATGCATAATTTGAGATTCAAACTTCCAGAAAAAAAGTCAAGCATTACAGAATGCCTGTGATACACTGTTAGATGTTCTTCACCAGCAGAGGGCCACATAGGCACTCTGTCAAATGTCTTTCAAACATCTTTGGTGTATGGTTACATTAAAACTCTGTCTTTCTTTACATCACCATGCCTTCAGTAATTTTCTACTACCTTTTAAATACATTTTATATATAGGCCTAGGTGTTACCTACTTTCAATCGACAAAAGAATATGAAAATACATTTTCAAAAATATGCACTTACACAAACTGATACATCTAACAAATAACAAACACATTTGAATAAAATTAAAAGTTGTTTTTTTTTTTTTATTTTTTTTTTTTATGAATGAATGGGTTTTATGCTGCCTTCATGTGCTATCGGAAATTTCTTACTTCCCATTTTGGGGCCGGTTGCAAGAATAGTCTTACGAGTTAGTCATCAATTTTTTTTTCTTTAAGATTCACTGAAAAAAATGATTCATTGACTTAGTTGAATTTGCTAAAAAAAAAATATGTTAATTGGTTCCACATAATTAATTTTAGTTACATTTAAACAAATGCATTACATTGAACTAAGTTCAACGTAATGCATTTGTTAAAATGTAGCTAAAATCAATTGTGTGGAACCACTTACGATAAAAACATTTAGTAAATTCAATGAATTTACTGAAATCATTGAATTTACTAAAAAAAATTATCGTAAGTGGTTCCACACAATTGATTTTAGCTACATTTAAACAAATGCATTAAGCTGAACTTAGTTCAACGTAATGCATTTGTTTAAATGTAGCTAAAATCAATTATGTGGATCCAATTAACATAATTTTTTTTAGTAAATTCAACTAGTCAATGAATCATTTTTTTCAGTGTTGTTCATTAAAAAACGAAGATTGGCCTATTTTGATATCAAAAAGTAAGACTGACTGCCCCTTGACTAACTGCTAGTGGGCCATACCAGATCTTAATGTTGTGTTCACGCCATGACGTTACCGTAAATAAAGCTGCGTATGCTTTCGAATCGTTCTCACGGTACTTTGATGTCATACACCGACCGGTCTAAACACCGCCGCTTCGTCGAACACACCTTAAATCTGCAGTGGCCAGGTGGTACAGCAGCCACGTGGTACAAGTCATAGCTCTCAGAAAATTATTAGATTAAACATTGTAATTACAAGTTCAAAAAGCAGGTGAAGGCTTTTTACAGTTCATAAGCGCTCGGTAATTAACGCACCTTAAAGGTGCTCTAAGCGATATTAGGTGATGTCACTTCTTGTTGACGTTCGAAGTATTGTCAAACAAAACGGAGGCTAGCTTGACCCCCCCTCCTCATCCCGTCCCCTCCCCCTCATCCCGTCCCCTCCCCCTCCCTTCCGTGCTTCCTGAAACAGTCATGAACGCCAGACTGGATTTACCCACCTGTCCAGCAAAAACAGAGCCACCTGAATGTCGGATTGGAAGCCCTTCTGCCGGCGAAGTTTTCGCTAGAGATGCGCGGTTGGCAGTTACAGCCGCGGATAAACCGCGGATCGGACGGATGACGTGACGAAAAATAATATTTTAATTCAATTCGGGCGGGTGGCGGGCGGTTGAACCAATCAAATGAAAAATATTACGTATACAGCAATCAGCGGATGGCGGGCGGGTGCGGTTTTGAAAATCGGTCAAAAACGTTGGTGCGGCTGGATGGCGGACGGATGATGATTTTTGTGATGCGGTTGCGGATGAAATAATAGCCCATCCGCGCAGCTCTAGTTCTCGCCACCTTTCGAAGGCTTTTCCGATGAAAATATTCGGCCTAAAAAACGTGTGACATCGCTTATAGCACCTTTACAGTAACAATTAATACACCACTGTTAAAATTATACACTCATGACATGTATCATAAATCAAAATGTACCTCTGGCTTAACCATATTCAGTTGTAAGCTAAAATGTAATTGACACCCTGAGTTTTGTGAATCCTTTGACAATATCTGGATTTTCTGGAAGTCAGACACAATCTGTTTATAGACAAACACAATCTGACTGATCTACTAACATACAAACAGTTATATTTTTCAAAATTATATTGAAGACAATGACTTATCATTGACAGGATAGTATGTGAAACTGTGTTAAGACTTCTCCAAAAGATAACCAGAGTCAGTTAAGGAAATGAGATTGAAAGTGTGGGTCACACAGGTGCCATGTCCTTTAAATGAAGGCACACAAAACCTGGTTACTGACAAATATGAAAAAGATGGGTTAGTGTGAAGGATGCCTCAATCCAAAAAGCTTTCACAGGCATGCATTCATCTACCTGAAGACCCTCGGATCCGGTGCTGTGGATAATCAGCTAATTTTTAAAAAAAAAAATTTTTTATTAATGTTCTGGGGTAGTTTGTGCGTTAGTAATTTACCAAAACAATATTTTTTTCCCCTTCTGTGCATTATAAGTAAGGCTTTGTGAAACTGCACAGCTTTTCCAGTTTTATGACATTCTCCTTCCCACACTACGAATTTTCATGTATGCCTATGAAAGACAATGGAGCCAATCAGAGTAGGTATGGGGCGGGGCAACACGTGCAGCCACGCCCCGATCTGCAGGCTGCAGCCAGGTCCTTCACGCCTGGTTCTTCTTCTTTGATCGTCAGGATTGTTACTGCACTCCTTTGAAGCTGCAATGGCTTAATCCTGCGGTCATAGGCGGAGTTTGGGGAGTTTAGGAGTTATCATCTTAGTGCAGAATGAGTAAAGCTGTTTGTTGTTAGGATAACAACAAGTTTTAAAAGTTACATTTTTAGGATAATTACATTTTCAGGCTGCTCTGCCTCAGTGGTCTAAATGCGCTCGTCAATGTCAAAATTATCGAGCTAGCCAATCAAATCAAGGAAGGCGGGACTTACTGTTTCTCTGTCACTCGCAACAAGTTCGTGGAAAGAAAAATAAGTAGCTAACAGCTAAGTTAACTGTTTTACGATAAAACATCTTCATCAACCGTTATAGCCTATGATGCAAACGACTTGGCAAGAAACGTTTGCATTTTAGACATTTTCGACACACGAATGAATAAGAGTGTGTGTGCACATTTAAAATAAAAATATTATTTGCAAATATTTTAAATTGATTTCTTAGACCTAGAATGTATTTTACAATTTTTATTTATTCATCCCATTAAATACCTTTTAATATTTTAATTATTTAAAACCATTTAAATGTTTTTGCCCGACGTCGCCTCAAAGAAAGTGAAAGTTCGTTTTTGTCAGGGGCCATTTTGTGCATAAAAGAACTGCTTCACGTTGTCAAAATAGCAAAGAGAGTGAGTATTAAAGATAATCGCTTTATAGGCTTAACAGCATGCGATAAGTTTGTTTGTAGTATGCTATGTATTGGTACCTACACCGTAGAAAGACGTTTATCTAGTGAGGCCCATTTATGGCAGTATCACCAGTTACGGATCATATAGTGTACATAGGAAAGTTAGTCATTGTCCATTCAATCTTTGAGTAAGTTAACTCTGTTTATTAACATAGGCCTACTTAATCACATATCTGTGTAGTGTGGGTTATTAAATATGAAGAATATGAACTGTGGGGTAACATGGGGTAACATGCCCCCTGGGGCAATTGTCAAAATATTTTAAATAGAATAGTTTATTTAATATTTTACATTAAGGACACTATAAAAATATATAAATATTAATAAGAATTATATCACCATTCTGTGAAAGTTTATCCAGGTAGGGGGCAAACTTTTTTTTCTTGCTTTTTATAATTTAGCACGTGTCCCAACACAAGATAAGAGAATATTTTCTTGTTTATTAACTAGAATGACAACCACATTGTATTACTAACTAACTAACAGCCTTACATTTAGAAGACTCACAACCACATTTTTGGTAAATCTTTGCTGCTTAAAATATGAAAGTCTGGAGTCACTGGACTCTATATGCAACAGTCAGCAGATTTTACAGTTGTTTGTTTGGTTTTACAGTTGTTTACGTGCACTTCTCAACGATATGGCAAAACTCTTCTCAGCTCTCAATAAACTGTGAAAAATGATGTGGATGGATGTAAGATAAGACTCATCTGATCCACCTATGCAGCTTCAATATGGATGACACACAGACATCCGGTAATGGAGATTTTTGTTCAGGATTCAGGTAGGCTACTCTTAAAAGACTTGAAATGTACTGATGCTCCAGTAAAATATCACATTGATGTCACAAGTTTGTGTCTCAGGTACTCAATTTAAGTAAAGGTATGCCAATATTCATTCACATTCATTCATAAAGCAGTTTCTTTACTGTTACAGTTCAGTCCATCGTAGGAGAACAGAATCTCCAGAGCCCAGCTCTGTGTCTATGAAGAGTGATCAGTCTATGGATCCTCCACTACGTTTTAATAACGGAAACACTTCATCTGGCTGCAGGTACAGATAATATTTATGCAAACATACGGTATCAGAGTTTTGTCTACATTGTTGAATGAGACAGGAAATTCATATTGTTAATTATGTGCTGCCTGTTGTGCTTCACAATGCTGTTCACACAAAAGCACTTAGTACTTCTGCATTATGTGAGCCTTCTGTTCTTCCTGACCTAAGGACAACATGTTTATATATAAAAAAATCTGCTTTATAAAGCTATATCTCTAAACTCTTACAGTTCAGTCAAGAAGAAGAGAACAGAATCTCCAGAGCCCAGCTGTGTGTCTATGAGGAGTGATCAGTCTATGGATCCTCCACTACGTTTTAATAATGGAAACACTTCATCTGGCTGCAGGTACAGGTAATATTTCTACAAACATATGCTAACAGTATTATGTACACATTTTAGAATATGACAGGAAATTCATATTGTTAATTATGTGCTGCCATTTATAAATCTGAAGTCGTCATGTTCATGGTGCTATTCATTCACACAAAAGAACTTAGTACAGATTATAGCTTTGCGCTTCTGCTCTATGTAAGCCTTCTGTTACAGTGCAGTCAAGAAGAAGAGAACAGAATCTCCAGAGCCCAGCTATGTGTCTATGAAAAGTGATCAGTCTATGGATCCGCCACTACGTTTTACCAATAGAAACACATCATCTGCCTGCAGATACAGGTAATATTTATGCAAACAGACAGATCAGTACTGTATAGATGATCAGTATTGTATAGATCAGTATTGTATACATTGTGAAATGAGATAGGAAATTTATAGTGTGAACTATATGCAGCCATTTAAATTGTCATCTGAAGTTTTCATGTTCATGAAGCTGTTCACACAAAAGCACTAATTACAGGATACAGCTTTGCACTTCAGCTCTTTGTGAGCCTTCTGTTCTCCCTGACCTAAGGACATTATGTTTGAATATAATAAAATCTGCCTTATAAAGCTATAAACTCTTACAGTTCAGTCCGTCATAAGAGAACAGAATCTCCAGAGCCCAGCTGTGTGTCTGTGATCAGTCTATGGATCCTCCACTACGTTTTAATAATGGAAACACTTCATCTGGCTGCAGATAAAAAATTTCTGCAAACTTATTCTAAAAATGTATGTAACATTTATAAAACATGCGATACAAATAAATATGCCTACAGTGTTTCGCATAGGATTTTGTGAAACTGTGGTGGGTGGACCTCGGTCCCTCTAGGGGGGTTCGGAGGCATGGCCCCCCCGGAATTCTTTTTTGTGAATTTTAATGTAAAATTTATCAATCTGGTGCACTTTGAGAGTTCAAAATTAAGAGCTCCAACCCATATTCAGTGTCTAAATATAACAAAGAAAAAAGTCTGTGCAGACTTGTACCTGAACTTTAAAGGGGACTTAAACCTCTTTATTTGTGATATAGTGTCTCAGTCTACATTACACTACATAATAATAATAATATAGTTAAAATATTAGTCCTATGACAGAAATAGCCATATATTGTCTAACAAATACACTGAAAAATAAATTAAACTTTCATTATTAGTTTTGTCCTAAGTTCTATACCTGAAAGAGATAAACATGTGAGCTTTTATTTTGGCAGAAACTGCAGTCTAGCTTTTATGGTAGAAAACATGTTTACAAACACGTCTCATTACAAATCTAGTAAAATGCGGCAATCGTCAACTATGCAGATGTGAAAATAAGGCGCAACTGGTGCCCGCCACGTTCCCAAATGCACAATAAACTCAGCACATGCACACATCAAGTTCACTGATCTTTTAAGAATATTCTAATGCTTGGCTTAACTTGATTACATGTAAGTGGTTGTATGTTGTATATGGGTTGCGTCAATTAAAAAAGAAAAAAGAAAAAAAATGGGTTGCTCTTAAAAAGTTTGAAAACCACTGCCATGCCGATCTCTGCTAATAGGACAATATAAACATTGCTATTGGCTATTTAGTTCCCCTCACTCCTCAACAAATCCTTTAAATTTAACAGTATTCAGAACAAAACAAAAATAAAAAAATATAGCCAAAACAAATGAACTTAAAACAAAACTGAAACAGAAACCGGCTTTGGGCTCACGTAGCCTACCTCTCCCATTGGGTATGAATGCAAATGTTTCCATATACGCCATGTATGGATGCTAAACTACTGTATTATCTATTATGTATACTAGGCTTTGTACTTCACTCGTGTTCCAATATTCACATAAAACATCATTCTTCACATGTGCAAAAATGTGCTTGGCTGAACTGCGCATTGTACTACTACGCCCTATTTAAATTGAGCAGTGTAACTTTTTATATGTTTGATAATGAACAGACTGCAATCTCAAGTTCAACATATTCTAGCAATTCTAGTTCTGTTGTTTATCCTGGTATTTGCGCATGTAAAACTAAACAATGTAAAAAAAAATGTTTTGCTATATTTTATTTTTAATGTAACTTATATACATATACATTTTCCTTAAATCTTGGCAACCCATTTTTTTAAGTCTGTGACCCAGGGTTTGAAAACCTGTGTCCTATGGCATAATCACTGGCACGTGATAATAGCTAATGAGTTGTATGTATTTAATTAAAAGAAAGTCCCTCGAACTTACATATGGAAGTACATTTTGAGGTAATCATTCCTCAGTCACAGCCTGTTTTATTAAGTACCATTATCATTCACCAGTTGGTCTGACTCTGCAATATCTTTATGCTTAGTTTACGCATAGGACATCCACACCAGAGAACAGCTGCATCAACTGTTTTCAGGTAACCTGAGAGATTTTTTTATTTTAATTCAATGATCAAAACTTTTAATGATATAACTTTTATTTCATACACCTCATAAAACTTTTACTAGGCATCCCAACTGTAATATTAAGATTGTATGTCTCACTGCATAGTGTAAAAGTATATATTTTTAAATATTCCACATGGGAAATGACTGCTGGTTTAAAAGTTTTTATATTTTCAGTCATAGTTACTGAAAAAAATGCTTTTGTTACTGTAGCAATATGGGATTTTTTTTTGATAGATGTTTACACTATAAGAGGCTTCGTTCATACAGTAAATAACATGTCGTGTCACAGTCAAGGTCAGTTTGTTTTGTTTCACTCAGTCACATGTGCTTCCTTTGTCTAGTTTCCTGCCACTTATAAATTGTCACGGTTACTGATATGATTAGTTCTCTTAGTTCAGCTGTGTTATTAACCTTGTTTGTACCACTACTTAAGTTCCTTTGGTCCCTCAGTTCATTGTCCGTTGTTGTCTTTGCACTAGCACATTGTTTCGTATGTTGGCTTGATTCTGATTTCATAATAAATCTTATGTTCTTTTATAATCATCTTCGTCTTCTGTGGATCTAAGCATTACAGCCGGACCCTATAGATCATCATGTGTTCCAAATGACTACCAACCTCCTCCACAGAACAACCAGTCTAGATCTGCTTACAGGTGATTTTATGCTTGAATATGTGTTCAATACCAGCATTAATTTTGTCTGTTTGTTTCAGCAGTAACAGCAACAACATACACATATCTAGTCCATTAAAATGATAGTTCACCCAAAAAATTAAAAGTCTCTCATTTTATCTTTCTCTTGAAAGGGAATGTCTCAGGTTACTACTGTAACCATTGTTCCTTGAAGGGAACAAAAAGTTGCGTCGTTCTGCCATACTTCCGGCTTGCCATGGTATTGGACTGATTTCACACGTGCTTCAAGACGCAATCACAGAGAGGCGTTCTCACACCGTCGCTACTATGACACAGAGTCTCGTTCCCTTCTCAGGAAACAATGGTTACAGTCGTAACCTGAGACATTTTTCCATTTGGAGATAATGGTTGTCAGTGTAGTTCTTTTGAGTCCAAGAGCCTTTGTTAGGCCTGTAAGTACTCGTCGGACTTAACTGGCAAGGCTTACAAGGCCTTTGGGGAAGCCGCCTCTGCACGCCATGGCGTTGCTGCAGGTCCATCAGGCCAAGGCACTGAAGGAACTGCACAAGGATGGTCACAATCCACAAGTTCTCCAAGAACTTCGTGCTGCGACGGACCTCGCGCTTCATACGACGAAGGTCACCATGCGGTCAGTGGGTCGTGCGATGTCCACTCTGGTGGTCCAGGAATGCCATCTCTGGCTGTGTCTGGCTGACATGAGGGAGACCGACAAGCTCCGGTTCCTTAACTCCCCCGTGTCCCAGACTGACCTCTTCGGTGACGCGGTCAAGAACTTGCACAGCAGTTCTCGGCTGTGCAAAAGCAGACTGAGGCCATCAAACACATCTTGCTGCTGCCTCCGCCCCACTGCCCGCGGCCCCTCAGTCTGCTCGTCGCTGGGGGCGGCCTTCTGCGTTTGCCCTCGCTCCCAACAGCAGTCTCCACCTAAATGGCACCGTGGAGCCAGTCGCAGACAGGCCCCCCCGCCCGTCCAGGCCCCCGCCAAGAAGGGTGGCAAAGCCAAAAGCAAGCGTCTTTTCCACCGCTTCCTCCCCCTGAAGAGGGTCGGGTGGAAAATCCTTTGTTCCCTTTTGTTTTTGTTCCACCGCTGGCCTCAAAACCAGCGGTACCCAAATTCTCAATAAAAGAGCAGTTTCTTTCATTTCTGGGTCCGAAGAGGGCCCGGAGAGCAGTGGGGGGAGAGAATCCTCACCACTCTCATCCGCCTCTTCTACCGCCAGCGGGCAGCAGTGTGCAGTTCGAGAGCGCAACCAAGCCGCCTTCTGCACCTCCTACCCCGTGGAACCAGGTAAGTGTTGCTCAGCACACTCAGACTCCGCTACGGGCCGCCTCACAGAGAGAGCCTCCCGAGCCGCATCCCTGTGTTCCACCTCGCTGCCCCTCTCCGGGTACGCCTATGGTCCCTTTGGTCCTGCTTGTACGGTCTCTGCAAGCCTGGTTAGCGCTCCCCAGTCCGTTTCGCTGGCTCATCTGGACCATCAGGCTCGGCTATGTGATTCAGTTCGCCCGGCGTCCCCCGGGCCATCCACTCAACATCCAAGTTTCGGGCCATCCACTCCACTACAGTGAGAGCAGCCGATGCCCATGTCTTGCGGGCAGAGATCGCAGTCCTACTGGCGAAGGACGTGATAGAGCCGGTCCCTCCAGCCGATATGAGGTCAGGGTACTACAGTCCCTACTTCATTGTACCCAAGAAAGGAGGTGGGTTACGACCGATCTTGGACCTGCGAGTTTTGAATTGGAGCTACCATTGACAGGAAGCGAGGTGGGAGAGAGACGGGGGACGGGATCGGGAAAGGTCCACGAGCCGGGACTCGAACTCGGGCCGCCCGTTGGAAATTGAAATTCTTTCAGAGGCTCCTGGGGCATATGGCAGCGGCAGCAGCGGTAACTCCGCTCAGGCTGCTCCATATGAGAATGCTTCCCGAACGAGTCCCGAGATGGGCGTGGCATCACGGCACTCACCGGGTGACAATCACACCGGCGTGACGCCAGACCTTCAGCCCGTGGTCAGACCCCTCGTTTCTGCGGGCAGGAGTGCCCTTGGAACAAGTGTCCAGGCATGCTGTGGTGTTCACAGATGCCTCTGCCACCGGCAGAGCAGACAAGATGGTCATCAACCGACAAGATGGTCTACGTTCCTGTCGCATGTCGCAACTCGCCCGCCATCTCCTCCTCTGGAGTAAGAAGTATCTGAGGTCGCTTCGAGCCATGTATGTCCCTGGTGTGCTCAACCGTGTGGCCGACGAGCTGTCACGAGCTGTGCTCCCGGGAGAATGGCGACTCCACCCCCAGGCGGTTCAGCTGATCTGGAGAGAGTTCGGGGAGGCTCAGGTAGACCTGTTTGCCTCCTCAGAGACCTCCCACTGCCAGCTGTTTTACTCCCTGACCGAGGGAACACTCGGCACGGATGCACTGGCACACAGCTCCGCAAATATGTGTTCCCCCCAGTGAGCCTACTTGCGCAGACCCTGTGCAAAGTCAGGGAGGATGAGGAGCATGTCCTTCCGGTGGTTCCCAGAACTCATGCTCCTCGTGACAGTCCCTCCCTGGCCCATTCCTCTGAGGAAGGACCTCCTGACTCAGAGACAGGGCACCCTATGGCACCCGCATCCGAACCTCTGGAAACTCCATGTCTGGTCCCTGACTTACCCCCAGAGGTACTTGAGACGTGCGTATGAGACATGCGTACGCCTTGAATTGGAACCTGTTCGTTGAGTGGTGTTCTTCTCGCCGAGAGAACCCCCAAAGATGTTTGAAAGGGTCTGTGCTTTCCTTCTTGCAGCAAGGGTTGGAGCGAAGGCTGTCTCCCTCCACCCTCAAAGTACATGCAGCCGCAATTTCAGCATATCACGACCACATAGATGGCAAATCAGTCGGAAAGCCCGACCTGGACGTCAGGTTCCGTAGGGGGACGAGACGGTTAAACCCTCCTCGACCTCCCTCCAAACCCTCTTGGGACCTTTCCCTGGTGCTTCGAGCACTTCAGGATGCTCCCTTTGAGCCATTGCAATCAGCAGACTTAAAGCTTCTCTCCTTGAAGACTTTGCTGCTGATTGCACTGGCCTCTATCAAGAGGGTAAGGGACCTGCAAGCATTTTCGGTCGACAAATCGTGCCTAGAGTTTGGGCCGGGTGACAACCATGTTGTACAGAGACCCCGGCCTGGCTATGTGCCCATGGTTCCTACCACTCCCTTCAGAGACCAGGTAGTGAACCTACAAGTACGACCAGCTCATCAGACTTGGCTCCTCAGCAAAAAACTGTGCAATCGCACCTTCTGCTCATTATATACCTGCGCTGTGTGGCTGAGCAGCAGATGCAAATGATTGCACGCCAATGTGCATAGGCTCATTTAGTTTCACTCGAAGTAGATTGGCCTCTCTAGCGAGATTCCTATTAGTCGGTCCGACGTACGTCTCCATTCCCTCCTTCAGGGAACGAGGGTTACCATATGTAACTGAGACATTTTTATTTCTGAAACAGTTTAGTATGAGATATACACAAAACAGAAGGAATCACTTTTTTCACAGCACTATTTTAAACTTTTAAACATACACCTATCAAAGTCATATGCAACTGGAATGGCATAAGTAATGATGAGATAATTTTTGGTTGAACTATCCCTTTAAATAAGTATTTTAAATAAATTAGAGAGTTGTCATGTGCACAAGTGTAATAATGTGTTATTTTCATTTTACAGCCATAAAGTCCTGAACACATTTAGATCAAATCTGAAGAATAAGTTTCAGTGTCTTTACGAGGGAACAGCAAAACAGGGAAACCCAACACTCCTGAATGAGATTTACACAGAGCTCTACATCACAGAGAGTGAGAGTGGAGAGATCAGTAATGAACATGAGGTGAGACAGATTGAGACACAATCCAGAAGAGCAGCAACAGAGGACACACCGATCAAATGCAATGACATTTTTAGACCTTTACCTGGACAAGACAAACCCATCAGAACTGTGCTGACAAAGGGAGTCGCTGGCATTGGAAAAACAGTCTCTGTGCAGAAGTTCATCCTGGACTGGGCTGAAGAGAAAGAGAACCAGGACATCCAGTTCATATTTCCACTTCCTTTCAGAGAGATCAATTTGATGAAGGACAAAACAGTCAGTCTTTCAGATGTTCTTCATGTCTTTTTCCCTGAAACAAAAGAAAGGAATATACCCAGTGACAAATATAAAGTGTTGTTCATCTTTGATGGTCTGGACGAGTGTCGTCTGTCTCTGGATTTTCAGAGCGATGTGAGGTTGTGTGATGTAAGTGAATCAGCCTCAGTGGACGTGCTGCTGAAGAACCTTATTGTGGGGAATCTGCTTCCCTCTGCTCTCATCTGGATCACCTCCAGACCAGCAGCAGCCGATCTCGTCCCCTCTGAGTGTGTCCATCGAGTGACAGAGGTACGAGGCTTCAATGATCCACAGAAGGAGGAATACTTCAGGAAGAGAATCAGTGATCAGAGTCTGGCCAATACAATCATCACACACCTGAAGTCATCAAGGAGCCTCTACATCATGTGCCACATCCCAGTGTTCTGCTGGATCTCAGCCACTGTTCTAGAGAAGATGTTGAGCGAAGCAGAGAGTGGAGAGATTCCCAAGACTCTCACTCAGATGTACACACACTTCCTGATGGCACAGATTAGCATCAAAGACACAAAGTACAATGAAAAGAAGGACACAGACAAAAAGATGATTTTCAAACTGGGGAAACTGGCTTTTCAGCAGCTTGTGAAAGGCAATGTGATCTTCTATGAGGAAGACCTGAGAGAGTGTGGCATTGATGTGACAGAAGCATCAGTTTACTCAGGATTGTGCACTCAGATCTTCAGAGAGGAGTTTGGCTGGTATCAGGGGAAAGTCTTCTGCTTTGTTCATCTGAGCATTCAGGAACATCTAGCGGCTCTATATGTGCACCTCTCCTGTACATACAACAACAGAAATGTGTTTGACCAAATCACCCAACGAAGTTTGTTGTCTAAAGTTAAGGACTGGTTTAAACACAATTCATCAGAACATGTGTCATTATCTGCGCTGCATCAGAGAGCTGTGAATAAGGCTCTACAGAGTAAAAATGGACATCTGGACTTTTTCTTGCGGTTCCTTCTGGGTCTGTCAGTGGAGTCTAATCAGATTATCCTACAACCACTGATAAAACAGACAAGAATAAGATCTGAAAGCAATAAGGAAACAGTTGATTGCATCAAGAAGAAGATCAGGACCATTGACTCTCCAGAGAAATTTATCAATCTGTTTTACTGTCTGAATGAGCTTGGTGATCATTCACTAGCGGAGGAAATACAACAGTATCTGAAATCTGGAACAATAAAGGAAGCCAAACTCTCTTCCTCTCAGTGGTCAGCTGTATCTTTTGTGTTGATGACATCAGAGAAGAAGCTGGATGAGTTTGATCTCAAGACATTTGTTGTAGGAAACAATAAAGCTGAAAATATGCATGTTTTTCAGAAGCTGCTGCCTGTGATTAAAGAGTCCAGATCAGTTCAGTAAGTATCATTGAGAACAATCACTTCACTGTTAAAACATTTAAAAAATGTCTAAGTTAAAAGCTCATAAAGCTTCAGTGCTGCAGATGTTGTTGAGAGTTTAGTGTCAGTATTTGTATGTGTTTTCTATACAGTTCTATCTGCAGATTAGTTTTAAACAAGTTTAAAGTTACAAATGAATCAATACAAAATATTGATTTAATTCAAATTGAAACTTGGAGAAGAATGTTTATGAATAGTTTTTTTCTTACGGAATGAATGAATTACATTAGAAATGCAATTTATTGTTTATTACAGGAAGTTACTTTTTTTGTTGTTGTATGTTTTCAGTTCATAGTGTTTACAATTATGATTTTCATCTCTCTCCAGCTTGAGTGACTGTGGTCTCACAGATGAAGGTTGTGCTGCTCTGGCTTTAGCTCTGAGATCGAACCCCTCACACCTGAGAAAACTGAACCTGTCTTGGAATAAACTAGGAAGTTCTGGTGTGACGCTTCTCTGTGCTGCTCTCAAGAATCCTCACTGTAAACTGGAAATACTGTGGTAAGATCGTATTTGACTCTCACACATATTAAAGTCTGCTGCTGTGAGTTCAGCTGATTGAACTGTAAATGATTAAACACTTTGAGATGATATAGAGTTAAGAGTGTGTCGTTGTTCTCTACAGGTTGTGGGAATGTGGCGTGACAGATGAAGGTTGTGCTGCTCTGGCTTCATTTCTGAGATCAAACCCCTCACACCTGAGAGAACTGGTTCTGTCTTGGAATAATCTACGAGATTTGGGCGTCAAGCTTCTCTGCACTGGACTTAAAGATCCTCACTGTAAACTGGAGAAACTATGGTAAGATCATCTCTCTGATTGGTCACGTGTTTTTGTCCTCAGCAAGACAAGTCCTTTAATATAAATTCTAAGACTAAAATCATCTATAAATAAATGCTCTGTTAAACACACTAAATCTCAGCACAAGTGACTCTGATGACTGAAGATTAAGGTAATTTCATTAATCTCCATCCCATCACACGACCTACTGCTGTTTTTGACACATCAAACATTTACTTCAGTTGCTTATGGTAGTTTGATTAATACTGAACTTTGAGATAACATCAATGTTTAAAAAATAGTCATTTAAAGCCTCTGTGACTTACCACGCAGAGGACGGCTGACTCAGAGGTTGAGAGTTGAACAGACAAGAGTCTAAATGTGTTTAGTTTGAACTCACTACTACGGTGACCAATGAGTGAATGAAGGCTATAATCACTTTAGATTTCAACAATAAAAGGAAAGGCCCTCGCTCTAAATGGGTGATGATCTGGAGAAAATGAAGCTCATTAACATGATTTCAGTGCATGTTTAGGCTGTAGTTCTTACATTGTACATTAAGACTTTGAATATATCTATTGAGTTCATCACATTTCTATTTACACTGAACAAAATTATAAACGCAACACTTTTGTTTTTGCCCCCATTTTTCATGAGCTGAACTCAAAGATCTAAGACTTTTTCTATGTACACAAAAGGCCTATTTCTCTCAAATATTGTTCACAAATCCGTCTAAATCTGTGTTAGTGAGCACTTCTCCTTTGCCGAGATCATCCATCCACCTCACAGGTGTGGCATATCAATATGCTGATTAGACAGCATGATTATTGCACAGGTGTGCCTTAGGCTGGCCACAATAAAAGGCCACTCTAAAATGTGCAGTATATACGGCATGATATGTGATATACGACAGTGTGTTCCAGGTCCTGCAAATATCCAGCAACTTCGCACAGCCATTGGAAGAGGAGTGGACCAACATTCCACAGCACACGATAAACAACCTGATCAACTCTATGCGAAGGAGATGTGTTGCACTGCGTGAGGCAAATGGTGGTCACACCAGATACTGACTGGTTTTCAGCCCCCCCGGACCCCCCCAATACAGTAAAACTGCACATTTTAGAGTGGCCTTTTATTGTGGCCAGCCTAAGGCACACCTGTGCAATAATCATACTGTTTAATCAGCATCTTGATATGCCACACCTGTGAGGTGGATGGATGATCTCGGCAAAGGAGAAGTGCTCACTAACACAGATTTAGACAGATTTGTGAACAATATTTGAGAGATATAGGTCTTTTGTGTACATAGAAAAAGTCTTAGTTCTTTGAGTTCAGCTCATGAAAAATGGGGGCAAAAACAAAAGTTTTGCATTTATAATTTTGTTCAGTGTAGTTTATAAGCTGCCAGATGAGACAAAGCGTGTGTTTGATCATAAGAGTTAATAAATGATATGTAATGGGGACCACGTGGGTCCTGTGAAGCAAATGTGTAGGAGTTTATTAGAGGAGCAAGTGACTGTTTCTCCAGTCTTTTATATCACTATGAAACAATATCTCTCATTCAACTTTGTGTGTCTGTTTAGCCCTGAAGCACATGACCGTTTCAAACAGCACCACTGAGCATCAACATGCATAAATTTCATTCTATCAGCAGCAGTATGTGGCAATGCTTGTCATTATATCTCCTCAGCGTGAACCACAAACTACAGACATTTAAACTACAATTTAAACAGTGTCATTGTTTTTAACAGGTTGAGGGATTGTGGCGTCACAGATGAAGGTTGTGCTGCTCTGGCTTCAGCTCTGAGATCAAACCCTGAACACCTGAGTCAACTCAATCTGTCTGAGAATAACCTAGGAAGTTCTGAAGTGCAGATACTTTTTGATCTAAAGGATGATCCACATTATAAACTGGAGAAACTAAGCTACTGTGGGTATATTTTTTATTTAAAGCTTTTAAATTGGCCCAAGTTCAGTAACAGGCCTCATATGTTTGTAACTGAGAATATAACATAATAATTCAGCTCCACTTCAGTCTTTGTACTTTTATTTTAATTCTGTGATGTGACTGATTTATGAATATATTAATATATTTTCATCTCTTACAGTGTCTCTGTGCAAGTGATTAAGAGGGAGTTGTTTATAATTTATTGTTATTAATCTATTATCAGTTTTTCATTCATATCTCTGACTGTAATATAAATATATTAATATCTCTGGCTGTTTTTTCTCAAATGATCTCCAGATGTGATGTGACAGCAGTAATGTCTCATACTCATATGTGACTGTCTGTGTGTTTTATTGTAGGAATCTCAGTGTTTAGACGTCAGTCCAGTTTCCTCAGGATCAGCTGATGGTGAACAAGGAGCCGCTACAGAGACTGAAGACACAGAGACTTTGTAATGTAATTATTTTGTTGTGTCCTTCTCTTTTTGCTGGTATTTTTATTGTAATATCTGCTTTCCTAATGATCTTACACTCTTGCTAAAATAAGAGTATAATATTTTATAAACATTTTCTATACATTTAAGTATAGGTGAAAGCATTGTGTTACTGAGGGAAAGAATTGCCTTTTTTATCTTACCAGCAGATGGCGACAAAAGCTGCAAATTATATATTACTTTTTTTGTAGTACATTTTCAAGTGATGTGTGATGAATATGGATGCTTAAAAAAAGAGCACAAAAATTCCCATTAGAGTACACAGTGTTTGGTGTAACTGTAATTCATTTCTGTAATTTAATTCCACTGTTAAAGATGTAATTAGTAGCTAGTAATTTTTAAATTTTTTAGACAACTTTAGACACTGACAGTGAATGAATTTAAAGAATTTTCAAAGCTATTAACACCAGCAGCCATATCCCCCTGTAGCCCAAGACTAGTTGCCCACTGAAGCTAAGCAGGGCTGAGCCTGGTTAGTACCTGGATGGGAGACTCCTGGGAAAACTATGTTGCAGCTGGAAGAGGTGTTAGTGAGGCCAGCAGGGGGTGCTCACCCTGTGGTCTGTGTGGGTCCTAACGCCCCAGTGTAGTGATGGGGACACTCTACTGTCAAAAGAGCACTGTCTTTCGGATGAGACGTTAAACTGAGGTCCTGACTCTCTGGTCATTAAAAATCTCAGGATGTCCTTTGAAAAAGAGTAGGGGGCATCCTTTAACCCCGGCATCCTGGCCAAATTTGCCTACTGGCCCCATCCATCATGGCCTCCTAATTATCCTCATTTACTGATTTGCTTCATCACTTTGTCTCCACTCCACCAATAAGCTGGTGTGTGGTGTGCGTTCTGGTGCAATATGGCTACCGTTGCATCATCCAGGTGATGCTGCACATTGGTGGTGGTTGAGGAGATTCCCCCCTTCCATGTAAAGCACTTTGAGTACCCAGATAAGCGCTATATAAATGTAACGGATTATTAAATTATAATTTACTATTATGTAAAAAGAAATGTTAAAGATGAAAGTTTTATCTCTTTTTCTGGACAATTTCAATGACTTTTGGCATTTTAAAGTATTTTGACTTCTAGTATTCTAGTATCTATTTTGATATTAGTTAATGAACAATCAACGATGTACATCTTTAGAGCTACAGCTGAATTTATATTTCAAAAATTAATCTACATTGTTACTCTCCAGTTAATATGAACCAGTTTATTGCAATAATTACATTCCTCTTCACTTATGCAAAACAATATGTACAATATTGTAAGTATGGTGGGATTTGCTGTCATATAGTGTATCAGGGGAAAAAATACATTCAAGGGCCCCATTGTATCCTTTCATAGAGAACTATTTAAAGCTGTTTAAAGGGTTAGTTCACCCAAAAATTAAAAGAAATGTCATCAATTACTCTCCCTCATGTCGTTCATCTTCAAAACACAAATTAAGATATTTGGTCATTGTTACAGTGTAATTATATATTTAAGTACTGAGTAATAATAATTAACTACATGTACTTACTATAGAATTAGGGTAGGATTAGGATTTGGTTGAGGGTTAATTGCATGTAATAATGCATACTTTACTCTTATTACTATGGTAAGTACATGTGACATATGTAACAAGGACACTGTAAAATAAAGTGTTAACAGATATTTTTAATGAAATGAGTGGCAATGATAAATTTTTCAAAAATGAATTAGTTATTTTCTATTAAAAAAACCTTCAAAACGAGTTGTTGGAATCTGACAAAAAAATAAGTCAATTTCAAGTCGATAGAGTCAGCAAAGTAAATTGAGTAAAATTGAGTTAGTTTTCTGAAGATTCCAAAACAAAATCACCTAGCAACCAGATCTTAAAAGTTATTACGAATTGTAATAACACCAATTTTGGCACATCAAGTCAAAACCAAAATATTTATAGGAACAATATATTTTCACCCCTTTTTTCCCCATGATACAATTGTTTGATTAACATTAATGAAACAGACAAGCCTATATAAAAAGACCTACAGTACCACACGGATCTAATATAATGTTACACATCAGAAGTTTGTAATAAGCCTGTGCCCAATCCGACCAAGTGTGCCACACACGTCCTGAATAGTGAAGCCAAAACGCCCCCAGGTGGTTGGTCCCAGTATAGGTCATAAACCCCGCCTTCTCCATGTATTTTAATGGGACATGAAGCAAACTAAACAATCAAATTATACTTAGTAGTTTTTTCACGCTGATGTGTTAATTGTGTGTTAATTTTTTTAAATAACTTTAATTTCTACATTTCCATAACTGTTTATTTCACACCGACATCATGAGTCGTTCTGCAGTAAACTGTACTAACCGATTCTACGGGAGTGTGGGCGGGGCCGTGATAGTGCGGCTCCGCATGCTCACTACTGCACAGACTCGGGTCCCGAATCAGCGCAAGATGTCAGCGCCAAATTGGGACATTGGCGACTTCACTTTTCTGCAATGAAAGAGAGTGAAGGTGCATCATCCTTTTTTTTTAGTCTATGATTCCTACTCATTTGTTGATCAGCGAAAAATAAACAGATGCTCAACCGTAATTACTTGCTGCACGAGAATGAACCTCATTGGTTCTTGTTGAAGCTCAAACGTGCTGCGTAACACGAGAATGAACCTCATTGGTTCTTGCATGTCAAGCAATCTAAATAAAATTCAGCTAAATTAAATCTGTTCATCATATAACCCTGATCATGTCTTGTCAGAAAATTTGGACTGAAACTCCCAATTCATATGGTTTAGTTTTACGATCTCTTTATGATCTTTTTGAAGCATTAAAGTGGTAGTTGTGTAGCTGTCAATGGAGGGACAGAAAGCTCTCAGATTTTATCGAAAAGTTCTTCATTTGTGTTCCGAATATGAACAAAAGTCTCACGGGTTTAGAACGACATGAGGGTGAGTAAATGATAACAGAATTTTCATCTTTGGGTGAACTATCCCTTTAATGTGCAGACGCACTGATAATCCTTCTATTCAGACCACCGATATGAAGACGTACAATTTGTCTACAACAACTTAAAAACACACACAAACACATCGCACATACAGAGAAAGACACAAAGAGTCCGATTATTCCAGCCGCCACAAGCGCTACAACAGCGAGAGCTGCTGCGAGGAGGAAACAGCTGTGCTGCAGCACAAGCTCATAGATCCGTAATCCTGCGCAACGCTAGATTAAAAACTCCCAGTTTTGATTAAGAAAGCAGGGTTAGAGGATTACGGTCCAGTGAACTAAAATGAAAGCAGTTTTAAACTCAATCCCAGAGTTCATCAAAATACACAAACCTCAGACTGTCATCTCCACCGCAGATTAATGCAAAAGCTTCTTTGAAACTTCTGTGCGGCTCAAACTCTCATTCAGCCGAAGAGATGCTCTGAGGAAATAAAGTCGAATTTATGAAAGTAAAAAAGTCATGACAGTGAAGTCAAATTTTGTGTCATAATTCAGTTTGTCATAATTATGACTTTTTATCCCATAGATTTAACAAAGCATGTTTTTTTTTCCCTCTTATGTGTTGGAAATGGGCTTCCATAATATTCCCTTGTTCACGAGCTGGACACAAAAATACACACGGGTTAAAAAGACACTATACAAATTCCTTTTAATGGCGGACTGATTGTAAAATGTTTTGTGACCCAAAAGGTATTTTTATGTCTCGACTGCCGTTGCATTAGATCAAGAATTAAATCTGCACTTTAATGCTGCAGGAAAAATGTAATTTTTGTAATGTAATTACTTGAATGTTTGTTGTTGTTGTTGTTGTTGTTGTTGTTGTTGTTGTTGTTGTTGTTGTTGTTGTTGTTGTTGTTGTTGTTGTTGTGTCACTGACTGAATGAGTAAAAAGTGTTAAAGCAGTTTCAATTTATACCCATTTTTGTGGAGGTCGACGTGTTGTTTCGGCCTTCAGGTTCTAGAACATGAACATCGCATGAACAAATTCAAAAGGTCAGAAAAGGGTGGAAGAAACAAGAATGCAAGACTTTTTCCATTCAGTGTTCTCTCACTTGAAACCCTCAATGCCTTTGAAGGGAGGCAGAAATCACACACACACACACACACACACACACACACACACACACACACACACACTTCACACGAGACGTCTGATCTGATCTTCATTTGCATGGAAACGTTTCATTCCTCTTATGAATTCAGAGATGATTCTTTTGATGGGTCGAGCCCTGAAGCCAGCGCTCATAATCATATGGAAATTGTGAGACATGAGAACTGGAAAACTGACAAAAACCGGCACCTTCATTGCAGATAACAGAGGTTTCAAGGAGAACCTGTGAAATCAAGTCCTTGAAGAAGCTGCATACTTGTTCCTCCACATGGTCACCGGCTCTTGATTTATTCAGAAGAGACTTGGTAAAGGAGTTAAAGCAAGCTCACCCAAAAGTGAAAGGTTTCACATCACTGACACCAAACAGGATTAGATGATATATGCGTAATGAGAGCTGAAGCATACGGGAGATTTTCAGAGAATAGAGAATCAGAAAGATATTGGACGACTTTAGGAGACTTGAAATATTGTGCACAAATCATGTTAATTACTTTTATGTTGCTTCTTATTGTTCTTTGGAGACAGACAGCTGTGTTACTATTAACTGTTGTTGTATAATAAAAACCCTAAATGAAGATTATTCATAATTCTTCCATAAGTTTTGGATTAGTAAATGATGATGATTTTCATTTTTGGCTGGATGTTTCCTTTAACGATGGAGGAAATGGAATTAAAATGTAATTGTCTGACCTATAATTTGTCGTTTTCATTACTTGATTTTATTGATAGAAATCGATGATCGGGTTTTCTCAGTATAAGCCCATCAGCAAAGTGGATCAATAATAAAACACATTCATTTTAGTTTCAGATGCAGAAGACTGAAAGTCCATCTGTGAAAAAACATTAAATATCTGATCGACTACAAGAGGCAAATAATAAAAAAAGGAAATTAATCAAAGAATCCAAAGTAAACACATATATTGTTCTCGTAAAGAAATCATTTCAATGTGATAAAATATTTATATGCATTTTCATAAGTGTCAACCAATACAAAATACAGAAAGGATGATGAAAAATGAAGACAAAGTCTTGCACCTGTAGAGTGAATAAAACATAACCAGTCTGTTAATCTGAGGTTTAAAATCTCTGCGAACACAAAAAGAGCCGCGACAAAAACATTTGTGTTGTGTTGCAGATTCAAATCCGTTCATCCACACTACGCTGCATATTAAACGTCACGTATGATCTGCACAGCACTTTCAATTTCAGAAAAATTAACTTGAAAAATGACTTGTTAGGACGTCCGCAATGTTAAATCTGCATTATAGACATGTTTGTTTGTTCTCACTATTAAAAAAAAAGGGGGTTCATATAACACACGGCTTTAAGACAAATGTTACCAACAGTTGTGAAATAAAATAAGCCATTTTATAAGAGAAAGGCTAAACCGGTCAGCACGAGCCTTTAAAGGTGAAGTATGTAATTTCTGTATCGCCAAATGAAATAAATGACTGTTTTCAAACAAGTTTTCCATCTACCATTTGACATTTCAGGCATGTTGAAACTGTTGTTCGGGAAAATCAACCGTTGAATGAATGGCTTTGCAAATTAAGCTTGAAATGAACATTTTAACATGGAAAAATGACACACATCACCTATAATAAAACCCACAGACATGGCTTATCATAAATTAGATTAAGAAGGAACATGTCTGTAAAGAATAAAATGTTCAAGTCCTTTAAATCTAAATACAAACTACATGGATGTGAGCTACTCTACAATATATTAACTGGTGTGATAATTGAACTGCAGTTCACCTTAAACTAACACTCCTCTCTTTATTCATATTTCACTGACTTTTCATCTCATTGTCCATCTCTGAAAATACATCGTAAAATGTAAAATAAAAAAAGTTGATGTTTAAAACTTTGCTCAGTGTCCAACGTCGCCCCCGGTTATAACACAGCTGACATCATGTAACACCGCAGGTAATGTTCAGTCAGTGCATGTCCGGCTTTAGGAGAGTCGAGGAGCAGAAGTGTGAAACTGAAGTCCTGTGACGTCCACCAGCTCCTACATCAGTATTTATTGTGCCATTCACACTGTCCCACGCTCACCTCCTCGATGTCCAGGTTCTTCCTGGACCTGTAGACGAACTCCCCGATGGCCACGAACACGGAGAGGACGAGTCCGGCCGCCAGAACGATGAAGATTCCTCCGATGTTCTCCACACCCAGAGCGCTGGCCTCTTTACTGTCCTCCTCGGGACAGCCGTTTCCTCGCCACCACTTCTCCTTCATCATGTGGAGTTTCCCCTCCTCCTGTAACTGCAGGATGGCGATGGTCACCTTGTCACGATACGGGGAACCTGACAGAAACCCAGGGTTATCATCAGTATCTAAAACTAAAGCCATGAAAAAGAAAGACACGCCTCCATCAAAACACATGAACACACACACACAGAGCAGAGTCTGCAAAGCGTCACGAGACTACCTCAGGAGATCACGTTTGAATATTGTTTCATACATGTTTTAATATTTAGACCACTTCTATTATTGATTGCCATCAGGATGTGAAGAGAATTTAACAGTATATAAAAAAAAGTGTTTGTAAAAAAAATTGCCTAACCTACCTTTAAATTAACTTGTTTTATTTCAGCGAGTTGCTAAGGTTTTTCATTTTTGTTGTTTATTTCAGGATTATTATAGCCAGCTAAAACCATAAAAGAACATGTGTTACTTGAAACAAACGTTAACTGAAATAAAATAAAATATAAAAAAAAACATTTTATTTCGGCTAGTTGCTTAGGCAACATTTCTACTTTCCACTTGATGTACTAAAGTAACTAAAACGGAATTAAAATGAATAAAAACTACATAGACCTAAAAAAAAAACTACTTAAAATGACAAAAACGCACAAGACAACTACAACTTTAAATATAATTAAATCGAAAACCAAATAAAAATATAAAATGCAAAATATTAATAAAAAACTATAATAGTAAGATACTAAAATAACACTGGTTTATTTGAAGTACTAAAATAACTAAAAATGGGAAAAAACACTATATAAACATATTTTTAAAAACACAAATCTAATAAAAAAATGACAAAAACACAACAAAAATACTAAATCTTTAACTACAATATAAAAATAAACAAAATAAACAAAAATATATTAAAATATAAAAAATAAAATCTAAGGTACAAAATAGTACAAATAGTGCAAAAATAACAATGCTTCAAGTCCGTTTTTCTAGGATTTGTCATTTCTAAATATTTTCAAAAGGCCAATACTTTTATTTTACAAGTTTAAAGGTGAATAAAATGTTTACATTTCTGTAATCAGCATTATTCACCACATTGATTTATTGACACATGTGAATAAATATGATGAAATATTACAAAATATCACTGTTTCAAATTATGGTTTCTCTAACTGAAAGAAAACTAACAAAATAAATAAAGTTTTTGACAATATATTTATAAAGATTTATTAGGAACACTTTACAAGGCTTCATTTGTAACTACATTAAAGTTAAGATTACCTAATGCACTGTGAACTGACATACTTCTATTAACTAACATTAACAAAGATTAATAAGTGCTCTAAAACACAGCATTAATCAATGTTAACAAATGAGACCTTATTATTGATTTATTGATATATCCTAATTAAATGTAATTTAGAGACCTTAAGGAGAATTAGTATATATATGTGTGTGTGTGTGTGTGTGTGTGTGTGTGTGTGTGTGTGTGTGTGTGTGTGTGTGTGTGTGTGGTTTACATACTAGATCTGACCTTTAAAAATGATTTATTTGATCACTGGTGTAACTCAATTTACTCAGGTTGATTACGTATCATTTTCAACTTATAATTTTTTCATTTTTAAACAACACCAGGTGGTTCAAATGCTACTACATGATGCAGTTTCTTATGACCATCATGGTTTGATGTGCGCGTACCGATAGGAGTGCCCACTCCGTAGCCCTTGGAGTCGATGAGTCCGCCGATCTGGGTGAGGTTGCAGTTCCTCTGGCTGATGTACTCGATGCTGGTGGACTCCATCAGGAGAGCGTAGTCTGTGGTCAACACACGCTGGATTCCCTCGCGGTTGTTCTTCACCAGCGCTGTGTTCTTCCGGCTGCTCATGAACGCCCACATCTTCTCGTAGGTGGAGATCTTTGATTTCTGGGAAAGATATGTCATAGCTTTATTGTAGAGCATGTGCATGGGTTCGATTTCCAAGGGAATATTTACCCAAATGACAAATGCATAAATGAAAACTTTTAATGCAAGTATAGCCACTTGAAGGTGTGTGGCAGACTTCAGACATTGACAGACTTTACAAAATAAAATAAAATAAAATAAAATAAAATAAAATAAAATAAAATAAAATAAAATAAAATAAAATAAAATAAAATAAAATAAAATAAAATAAAATAAAATAAAATAAAATAAAATAAAATAAAATAAAATAAAATAAAATAAAATAAAATAAAATAAAAAAGTTTTATTGGTTTTATAAAATTTCAGCAACAGCATTTTGAAAAAGACACTAATTGTGTCAGGCATTGACAGACTTTACCGAATAAAATAAAATAAAATAAAATTTATTTTAAAAGTTGTGTCAGTACAAAACAAAGTGTTTTATTGCTTTTATACAAAAGCAACAGCATTTTGAAAAATACACTAATCATTATTATTATTAATATTAGTTATCATTAGTTATTATTAATCATTAAAAATATTATTTTTTGTGCAAATTAGTACAGGAATTTTTTAGTACTTTTATAAAATTTCAGCAACAGCATTTTGAAAAAGACACTAATTATTAATCATTAAAAATATTCTCTTTTTTTTGTGGAAATTAATCTAGATCATTAGCCTTTGTTTTTGTGAGTATATCAAACAATTTTATAGTTTTGAATGTTAAAATAAAAGTATCAGTCACCAGGATTGTTTGTTTTATTGCTTTTATAAAATTTCAGCAACACAATATGATAAAAGGCACCAATTATTAATCATTACAAATATTTGTATTCTTCTGCAAATTAATCTAGTTCATTAGTATTTTTTTTTTTTTTTGAGTATATCAACTATTTTACAGTTTTAAATGTTGATCATCTAGTCAAGGAATAAAATAGGAGAGGTTGTATTATATAAGTATTTTATTAATATGATATTTTATTGATCAGATTCATAAAGCATCATAAATAGATATATTGGTGACATGTAAACTAAGGTTCGTAGTTGTTTCTGATATAGTTGATATATACATTTATTAGGCACAATATCACCAGTCAGGCTGCCTTTGACACCGTCTGCCATACTTCACTGTGGAGTATCCTACATGCCCTTGGAGCACCACCCAAGATCGTTGCCCTGTTCAAGTTGCTTTATAGCAACGCTCAGAGCTGTGTCCGTATCAACGGCAGAGACTCAGACTGGTTTCCCATCTCCAGTGGCGTTCGCCAGGGCTGCGTGGCTGCTCCTGACCTCTTCAACTGCATCATTGACCATCTGATGTCAAGGGTTTGTGAGCGGGTCCCCGGAGTGAACTTCGGCAGTTACCACCTGACTGACTTGGAGTACGCTGACGACACCATCCTGCTCAGCACATCCTACAGCCAGCTGAGAGACGCTCTGGGCATATACAGTGAAGAGGCTGAGAAGCTTGGCCTCCAGGTGAGCTGGACGAAAACCAAGTTCATGTATGTCGGTGACGGACCGCATCCACCTTCCCTGCGGCTTGGCAATAACATTGTAGAGCATGTCAAGAACTTTGTGTATTTGGGATCCATAGTGACAGACAACGGGGACCTAAAACCAGAGATTACCCGCAGAAGAGCCCTGGCTGCGTCAGCCCTGCAGTCTCTCTGGAAACCACTCTGGCGGCACCAGACCATCTCACGCAAGACGAAGATCCGGATTTACAACTCAGCAGTACTCTCCATCCTGCTTTATGGCTCGGAGACTTGGCCCTTAAATAAGACACTGGCTGCAAAATTAGATGGCTTTGATAGCAGGGCTCTCAGAACCATCGAGAACATCAGGTGGCCCCAGCGGGTTTCCAATCAAGTGCTTAGAGCCCACACGTGCCAGCCCAGAGCATCCTACCTGGCTGCACAACGTCGCACCCGCTGGTTTGGCCATGTCCTCCGCCATCCTCCCGACCATCCGACAAGAGCCATTCTCCAGTTTGATCCGAAGGCTGCAGGCTGGAGACGACCACGAGGTAGACCCCGCACCCGATGGCTTGACGTCCTTGCGGGCGATCTCCAACAACATGGAGTTGCTATGGAGGATGCAGAGCAGCTGGCACAAGACCGTCAGCACTGGAAACAACTGGTTCATCTGGTCGGCTCAACGCACAGGGATGGGACGCCCCCCTACCCATCGCAGGAGCCAAAATAATAATAATAAAATAATAATAGCTTCCAGGACCAGAACTATCTATTTTATAATCAGATTTAAGAGCCAAAACTATCACTTTCTATAAGACAATATTTACAATCTCTATTTTGAAAAACCATATGAAATTATTTACAGCCAACAAATTTTAAACAAATTCAATGGTTTTTAAAAGATGAGCAGCGTTTCAGACACGTTTATTGTTCCCGCTGTGAATAAATGTACAGTACGCTGATCTTGCTACTGGACTTCCTGTGCTTATGCCATTAAAATCCTTCTTAGTCAGTGCTGTGACAGATGTCCTCATAACCCTCTCTTCCTCTATAAGCTGCTTTAATTCGCTCTGTACATGTTGAATTCCCGCTGGCTGAGGTTCGTGTCCTGTAATCATTCCCGCCAATCTGTGCATGTAAGATCACAGGTCTGAGTGTCTGGAGGTGGAAATGCTGTCAAAAACCACCTCTCTCAATTCAGTGCCAAACCAACGTATCACAAAACACACACATACTGCATCAAATGTTTAAACAGGCTGAATTTCTGTAAATGAGACCTGGATTGCCTGATCTAAAAGTTGACTAACCTTAAAGAAAGTCATAGTGGATCCGTCCCTCACGGCGCCGTACTCAATCTTGGTCTGTTTGGCCAGGTCATCGGCCGAGTCTATGGGCGAGTCCATTCGCTCCACGGTGAGGAAGGCGGCCAGGTTAGCCGTGTAGGACGAGATGATGATGAGGGTGAAGAACCACCAGATCCCTCCAACAATCCTGGTGGACAAAGCCTTGGGCATCAACTCCGATCCTGACACGAGAAATATTCAACCAGTTAACCAACGAGAGATTAAACATGCTTGTTAAAATAAAATAAAATAAAATAAAATAAAATAAAATAAAATAAAATAAAATAAAATAAAATAAAATAAAATAAAATAAAATAAAATAAAATAAAATAAAATAAAATAAAATAAAATAAAATAAAATAAAATAAAAGTTAAATTAAATTAAATTATCATTTTATAAAATAAAACAAATGAATAAAGTTGTGGTCTTAAATAATTACATAAATAAAAACCAGAAAATGTAAGTATCTAGTATGTAAGTATGTAAGTAAATAGTTTGTATCACTTTATCTAAATTGTTTTTTTTAACTCTAAATAAAATTCTAAAATAAATAAAAGAGGAGAATATATTTGTGGTTTCAAAACACAAATATAATATAGTTTATATAACTTGTTTTATCTAACATACAAATATAGACAGGCAGATAGATTCCTCTACAGAAGGAAAGCACAGGTGTTAAATCTCGTACCCTGCTGCATAAGGGCTCCAACCCCAAACCAGACACTGTTGATCAAGGTGAAGTTGTTCTCGACCACATCAGAGTCAGGGTTGCAGGGATGAGGGTTGTACCATTCATACGGAGTAAACCTGCAGAGACACACAAACACACTCAGCATTTACTGTACATGCACATAACTCACATTTCAATATAAGACATTTGTCACTGATAAGAGAACCACTGAATTATAGTGTTCAGTCAATCCAAAGTTAATAATAAGGTCCCTTGATGTCATTTGAATTATCTACGTAAAAAGTCAATATATAATATTTTAATGGTTTCCTACTTGCCAACACTAACAGATTTTGCTTGTGAAGTTTAAAACCGAGACACTTTTAAAACAACACAACACTTAAAAAAATGGCAAGTAAAAAGTGCAACAAAATAAAAGAAAATCACACTATCCACAATTATTCTTAATTTTATCAGCAAAATCACAATCACCACATATTTATTGTGAATATTCAATAAAATACCTCTAATATTATCACCACTAACTGTCACCAACAAAATGCCAGCCATTATTTCACAATACATGTCAAATAAACTGTATTTCACTCCGACAATAAACATCCATAAAATCAATAATTTGATATTGCATCATTGGTTTTGATTTGATTATGTAATTTGCAATGAATCATGGTCTCTCAGCAATTTCTTCTTCTAACATTTTGCCCTCATCTTTCACTGGTGTATTTGGTGTCCTGACCGATGTTTGACTTCTCTATATGATTGCATTTCTCACATTGGTGTCCAGACGACAGATCTTGCTTAAGTGGAAAATCCCCCATCACTATCACATTCTTGGTGGATTTATAATGCCTCGTATTTCATTAGATATTCCCTCCATCAACCCAACACATCATTCTCTAAAACCTAGACTCCCTTTCTAACATACATACTCATAACTCTATAACCCCATTTAACTGATTAACTCTTTCCACTCCAGATCATCTGGACAATATGTGGCGCTGAATTTGTTTGTACTTCTTTGTGCTTTGCTTTCATGTATTTAACTGATTATTCATATTTTCCATTTTTATTTTCATTATTACCCCCCCAAACGATTTTACAATAATCAGTTGTTTGTTTATTCTACCAATGAGTCCACCCTCATTAAAAAAATCAAAGTCTGTATTGCAATGTTGTTCATCTTGGAGCTGATATGGGAGAAAAGACAAATGGGAAAATATTTTCTGAATCAAATATGCTTAAAACAAAAATGTGGCTGCTCACTGTTGGACTCTATAGCAAATATTTTTGGCTGTTATATGTTCAAATAAATCAAATAAATAAATACCACTCGCATACTGTAGATGAATGCTGTTGCAGGCATGTTGCTGTCAACAACTAAATAATTTATATTACATATATATTACATACATATAATTATATATATATACATACATATATAAAATAAAATATACTGAATACTGATCAAATTTACAAAACAATCTTTTATATTTGAGATCATTTGTGTCATGTTCTCAACTTATTTCATGTTATATTATTTTTCCCACACAGGGCCGTATTGGAGGGGCCCAGAAATGTATTTTGTCTATGTCACAATATTCCCGGCCCTGTTCCCACCCACAAAAAATAAAGGTTTTCTTTAAAGATTTTTTTGACACCCAATAAATAGCCCAAATAGAGGCTATTAAAACAACAAAACCCAAAGAACAGGCGGGAGACCAAAGGAAGAAATTATATATTACAATACCGCAGAGAGGAAAAATATATAGAGAGAGAGAGTTGCATGACAAGATTCATCCAGACAAATATGATATTTCTGAAAAGATTGAGTTTTTCAATTTGGGCATTATAAATACTGGACATGTGCTTGAATTTGACAGAAATGTTTTTAAGAAAAGTTAACGGAAGTTTTAGAAAAGTTAACGGAAGTTTTAGAAAAGTTAACGGAAGTTTTAGAAAAGTTAACGGAAGTTTTAGAAAAGTTAACGGAAGTTTTAGAAGAGTTAACTGTAATAAAAGTACCATTGCATTTGCATTTAAAATGAGCTGGCCAAGTTTTTGAGCTGGGCAGTAAAACACGAGCTATAATTAACCGCAAAACATATAGAAGCATGAAACCGGTCCAATTTGAAGAATTGAATCCAATCTAAAGGTTAAATGTGTTAAAGTGATCAGTACCTGGCGATGACGAACAGCACACAGCTGACCCCGAGGCAGGCCAGCAACACGTACATCCAGATGTCCGGAGAGAGCGGGTTCAGGAACGAGAACACCCCTGGGTTCGTGCCATTGGGTTTGTGGTAGAGAATGGAGATTCCCAGAGTCATGAAGGGCTTGGAAAAATCGATGACTTTCTCTCTCACGTAAGTGATGGTGAGCGGCGCTACGGCCAAATCTGCAACCTGTAATGAAGCCAGTGAGAATTAACTCATAGGAACTTGCTTGACTCTTTAAGATCAGGGTCCGGTTTCACAAAGCTATTTTAGCCTGGTCTATAGTGTTAGACAAGTCTGAAATCTGCTCATAGACTAGTCTAATGCAAGTTAGACTGTTTCACAAAAATAAAGACTGGCTTAATTTAGACCAAAAAAATTAGACACCTTACCCCCCAGGCTAACTTAGGTCAAAGACTCTGTTACCTTGGCAACCAGCAGTAACAATCAGTTACGTTACAAACTGCCAAAAGAAAAGGGAAAATGGCTCACAATTTAAACATTTCTTGTTACTACATTCTCCGCTAAATTTCCCAAGTAAAATGTCCTTGTAACTGTTATACTCCTCCAACAAACACAAATATTCTGGGGTAAACTGCACTGAGCGGTTGAATGCGCTTACTCGATCTGCCATGTTTTTTATTTTGAAAAGTGTCTTATTTTACCCAGAATGCATTGCAGTGTAGTCCTACTTAAGATAGTCAGAGTCTTAAGTGCTTTGTGCAACGGTCTGATTTAGATGTCTATCTGAAGTCTGACTATCTACTATATCTAAGCCATAGTCAAAGTCTATCTTTGTGAAACCGGCCCCAGATGAAACGGCTTGATGAGGACACTAGCATACATATAGCAATGGACTAAAAGCAGCAAAACTCTTTATTTTGACTTACATGGTCGATTAGCTCTCTGACCATGCCGTTCCACTCTCCTTTGTCATTCTGGGCTCCATATTTCCCGTCAGACACCAGTTTGACCTCATAGGAAAAGCCCAGAATGTTGGACAACTCCTTCAGCAGGTCCAGACAGTATCCTTCAAACCGGTCGTTCCCATACAGCGGCTTATCTGACTTCTTGTACATCACATATGGGTTTTCCTGCAAGGGCAACAACACTATCAGCTCCAGCATGTGCAGTCCCTAGGTCTTGTTGATGTGAGTCGGCTGATTCCTACCAGAATCGTGGTGACAACGAGAGTCCGGTTGGCCATGGAGTCGGTCACGTTGGCGTTTTTGTCTTTGTTGTTTTCTGTCAGGTTAAGGCCAGTGTTTGAGTTCCACACACCAATCTAAACAGATTTCATGCTTTTTAGAGGACAGATTAAAGGAATAATTCACCCATTATGAACCTGACTAAAGGATGACACTATTAATTCAAATATGATCGGAGATTTTAAATGCATGTAGAATATTCAAATGTCTGTGGTAATTGTGTAATTTCTGAATTTCTGAACTATAAAATATAATTAAGAGATACGTACTGTATATATGTATACATACACACAAACACATATGTATATATACAGTATATATACACAGTATATATATATATTATATATATGTATATTATATAATATAATTATGAGATATGTATTGTATATATATATATATATATATATATATATATATATTTACATACATATATAACATAATTATAACATTATTATGAAATAAAAATATTTTCTTAATCAATTGTAAAAAAACACTTTGAACACTTACATAAAATTATAAATTAGTTTAATACATTTTATAAATCTACATATTTATTTATAATATAAATACACTAAATTATATTTTCCTGATAAGAACATTGTGTTGATATTAAATAAATAAAGACATTTATTAAATATTTTCTTTACTTCTTGTAAAATAAATAAATAGACTAACAAAGACTAAAAAAAACACTCCAGTTTGAAGTCTTACAAGGTAAAAGGAAAACAAGACAAGGGAAAATAAATTGAAATAAATGAACCAAATTAATGCATTATGTCTGAGGGAAAATAAATCTAGAGAGCAATGAGCCTTAAAACAGTGCAGAAAACAGACTGAATCTTTTAGTTATCTAACACATATATTACAGAGCAAAAGCAAGTGCTTCACATCACCATCATCCGTCTATTCACGCCGTCTTTTACATGATCCACTGATATAAACCCAGTCTCTCCTCTGAGATTCTCTCTGTGTTTCTGTGTACCGCAGTATAGCTTCATTTGCTACGCTACGTCACCACTGTCTGAACGCTCTTTTAAAACATACATTAAGAGAGTTTCTTGGCGTGCGATTAGTGCTCATAAACAGATGTTTAATAAAATGAGCTCTCTGCATTGTTGACTATGAGTGATGTGATATTTCAGAACTGCATGCAGAGCTCTTGGAAGCTGCTGGCTTTGAGCCACAGACTGAGAGTTTGAGTAATCGAGTAATAAGTTGAAGTAATAACTTTGAATGTCAAAAAACTAAGTATAATCCATAACTAAGCCATGTGTCTCTAATGAGACTTAAAACAAACCAGCACAAGAGGTGTCAGCAGGTTGAGGGGCACGGATGAAAAAAGTACCATGGTAATACCATGCTTTTTAGAAAATAACAAGGCAATCATTCAACCATGGTACATTTTGCAAGGGGAAAAGGGACTTGAACGTCACATTTCTGATATTCAATACAAACCTTCCTCCATACTTTGTTAAAACGACCACTTTCCATAAACTGCTTGTGAAAAGAAAAGAAAAAGCCAAGATTTGACATGTACAGTATGACAGATATTAAGATACGTGGCTTAGACAGGTGAAGATTGCGGAAGAATCTTCTGCTTTTACCTTTTCCATGCCATCCTCTTTCAGACTGATGATGTCGAGATCAAAATCTTTCCTCAAGCCGTCCGTCTTGTTTATAACTATCTGTCCGGTCAGGCCGTTCCACTGAGCCTGCAGAAGTGAGGAGAAGAGAAAAGAGGATCTGATTTTAGATTAAACATGAGGGGGTCGTAAAAACTCGCCAGCATTATTATCATCATCATTATTGAGAATGTGTGTTTGGCACATAACCAGCCCAGTGTTTATAACTTTACCTCGCTGTATTAGCTCACACACACTGTCGTGCGTTTTGGGGGGCTTTCTGACATTTTTTTTTTTTTTTTTTTTATAGGCCTAGGGTATAAGATCGAGAGAGAGGGAATGAGATTCTTAATAAATTATTTTTTTCAAAAAAATAATGAAATACATTCATTCATAAAATAAAAATATGATTAATTTAATGCATTTTAGAAATAAAAAACCTTACATTTATATTAAGTAAATAATCATATTTATTAAATAAAATACTAAAATAACTATTAATTTAATAAATTATTGTAAATAAAACAATAATTGTAAAATACATACAATTATTTGTTATATTATTCTATTATTATCGTTTATTTAATGAATTCTTAATAAGTAGGCTAAATTAATTAAATAAATTCATTCATTCAAAATATAATTAATTTAATACATTTTATAAATTAATGCATTTATTTATTTATTTATTATATAAAACATACAATTATTTGTCTAACAAGCACCTTGAATTTATATGAAATAAATCAATATTTGTATTAAATAAAATGATTATTCATTTAATGAATTATTTTAAATAAATAAATGCAAAATACATTAAATATTTTTTCCCATTATTCTATTATTATTATTAATTCAATGAATTCTAGTTAATAATTCTAGTAAATAAATAAATAAATAAATGACTAACGAGCACTTTGTAGTGCCAGGACCTTGAGGATAAGGCTTGTAATGTGTAATGTCAAATTGAAATGTAAACCATAATTTCCTTGGTTACTTATTACTCCCTAGTTTGTTTCTATGGTTACTTATGATTTACACCTGTGTCTCGTTTAGTTCTCAGTGTGTTTATACTCCCTGTTTGGCATCTATGTGTGGTTAAGGTTTATATTTCTCCAACAAATCCCTGTTCTCTTTGCTAATTAAACATTATTTATAGTGCCTGCTATCACTCCACGTGTCTTCAACCTTGCTACCTTCAATATTTATCTCTGCTTTTTATCATCTGTCTAAAGCAGCCCCATTCACCCAGTGACAAACAGCGAAGAGAAACAACCTAGAGATCCATAGATCACAAATAGTCACATGATCAACGAAGTGCCCAGAGCAATAGATCAGCGCTGTTCTGCAAGGAGTTGTTAGCAAATGGACTCTATAATGAACCTCACGGAGTGGATACGTTTGGATACTCTCCAAATGGAGAGACCGATCTCCCCAACAGTGGATCATCCCAGAACATGTGAATTTACAAGGATGCAGCGCCTATATAGTCAACAGACATTCAGTAAAGCCTGATGTGCAAATCCAGTGGATTATTTCTTTAATTTGCTGTGGGGTGGGTAGTAGCATTCATAATCTTCACATACAGTAGTGGAGATCTTAAAAGACTTGCTTCATATACTTACACTGAGGCCGCACGACCTTTGTCCAGATTTGTTCTAGTCATTATTCTCTGGTGTAAATCTCACTAGATCCTTCCTTTTTATCACATCCTGCTCTCGATCGCATGTACAGTGAGCTCCAATTACCAACAGGCCAAGATTAAACACACCAGACCCAGCTGTGCTTAGCATAGCCTTTACTAACTGTACCAGTGGCTCTCACTAAGATCAAGAAGATGATCACCAGCACTGGATTAAAGAACTTCAGAGATACATTAACTAACATTGAGTTCAGTGGAAGTGTCAGAAAACATCTCTTTTGACAGAGCTGTGCTGGAATGGAATTAAAATTTAACAAAACATTTTGTAATCTGGAAAAAATACATAAAAACTAAACTAAAAAGATACTTTTATGGCTCTAAAACAGTTTTTTTTTTTTAGTTAATTTAATAATAATAATAATTATTATTATTGTTATTGGTTGTTTAAATAAATTATTATAAATAATAAATGATGTTTTTAGTTTGCTTTTAAAATACCTGTCAATTCATGATTAACAATAATAATGATGATGATGATGATAATAATAATAAATTCATTCCTTTTTAATTGTTTTTACTATTATTATTATTATTATTTTAAACAAATGTATTAAGAAATTATTAATAATAATAATAATAATAATAATAATTGTTGTTGTTGTTCATTTTTTAAATACCATAAATAATAAGTTTTAAAAACCTTTAAAACCTATCTTCCTTAAACAGGAACCTGCCAATAAATGACAGACAAAATAAATAAAATAAAAACTATCATCCATTCCTTGCTGCTCTCCATGATCTGTTTATTAAAGTAAATAGGCAAAATAGAAAAACTATTTTGAGACAATATAAAGAGAAAAATATCTCCAAATAAATATCTGGAGAACAACATAAAAAAAATATATTTACATAAAAAAACCTAACCTAACCTACCCAATTATTGTAAATAAATAAATAAAATAAAATATTGTAAAATACATTAAATATTTTTTCCCATTATTCTATTAAAAATATAATTTCCTTCCACACCGGTCATGGTTCAGACAAACAGGTAATCCCGCCCCCAAATTCGAGAGATTGCTCACTGCAAAGACGATGGGTGGAGCTAGAAGATCCAAAAACACCCTAACCTACCCGTAACCCCATCACTAAACACAACTCCACCCATAGGTCCACAGAGGTGGACGTCATTTGGCTCTTGCCAAATTCACTCTATTGGTTGAGTCCGTGTTATATCGGCCCATTCGGTTACAATTCCATTGTGTGCCTCTAGTGGAGCAGAAAAGACACGCTTCACCTTTAAATCAAGAGATCCCCAACTATAATGAGTTCACCCGCACAGCCAGCATCAGTAATTCAGCTGGAGCCATTACACACTCGACTCGTCCAACACACATTCATCCTCCAGCCTGCAATGCCAACATGCTGACTCAACAATACCTCCTCCAAAACAGGAAGACAAGAACGCTTGGAAGATGTCATTGGGAGAGAGAGAGTGTCTGTACATAAATCACCGCAGCTGTTTAGAAGTGCCTCAAAACACTTTCCAGAAAACTGAGTACTCATGAATTTGGACTGAACCCTCTATCCGAGTTCAGGAGTGTCTGACACAGTTTATAAGATTATATATGATAATTCTGTCATCATTTACTCATCCATGTGTCATTTAAATGTACATGATGAGTAAATGATGACTGAATTTTCTTTTTGGATGAACCTTTTCATTTTGGGCACAAGTGTTTAAAGGGATGGTTCGGAGTAATTTCAACATAGGGTTCTTTGCACCATGACCTCGAGCCAAACACCCCCCAGAAGCCTTTTTTCCTTTGGTTGAACATTATTAAAGTTAGAGCTTATTTAGAGATATCAGCTTGGCTTAGTGCAGGCGCTAATGGATCCAAGGTTGTATCTCGTAAATTACCCCACTAATAATGCCCAGAATGGGACCAAACTTCTACAGTAGTACAAATAGGTTCTGTACTTATAAAACGAGGCATTGGAAAGTTTGTAAGTACATCAGGAGTTTATTTAAATAACACTTGCCTGATGGCTAATGCTAACGCTAACCCGGACGTCGATGTCACTTCCGAAATTTGGGAAAAGCCCATAAAAGTCCTGGCAGACAGCGATGCATAAGGATGTAGTGTAACGACGTCCAGAGTATAAAAATGTTTCGCTGAATTTTGAAAGTTTTATAAATGCTTGTATTTTCCAATCGACACTTAAAAAGTATTTCGAATATCATCCAGTTATCAAATGGAGTGTTAAATTTACTAGCTTTTCCCTTACACTTGTGAGTTTTGCAAATGACTTTTACAGGCTTTTCCCAACTCATTGAAGTGACCTCGATGTCCGGGTTAACGGTAGCATGAGCCGTCAGGCAAGTGTTATTTAAATAAACTCCTGATGTACTTACAAACTTTCCAATGCCTCGTTTTATGAGTACAGAACCTATTTGTACTACTGTAGAAGTTTGGTCCCATTCTGGGCATTATTAGTGGGGTAATTTACGAGATACAACCTTGGATCCATTAGCGCCTGCACTAAACCATTCGGCTGATATCTCTAAATAAGCTCTAACTTTAATAATGTTCGACCAAGGGAAAAAAGGCTTCTGGGGGGTGTTTGGCTCGAGGTCATGGTGCAAAGGTCCCTAGGTTGATTTTTACTCCGAACCATCTCTTTAATCAGGAGCATTTACCTCTTTGAACAGGCTGATGAACCTGGATCCGAAGCGCCAGGGTTTGTGGCGGTGACACTGCAGTGAGCTCACGGTGATCTGAGACGCTCGCTGGGACGCGGCCGCGACCATATACACCGCGTCGTACATCAACGCTGCTTCAGTCTGAGGCACACACAGAGACATGATTCATCAGACATGCTACTACACTAGATCAATCTGGTCAGATAATGACTCACTTCTTTCTAAATTCAATCCTGGGTTCAAAAGACACTTGATATTAAGAAATATTATCGATTTTACTGCACTGACACTGAGAACAAGAGATCAGCAAGAGAACAGAGGACAAGAGATCCTCTGATAGTATTGTAAAGCGCTTTGGGTGTACAGTAGTACATATGAAAGCGTTATATAAATGCCTCATTCATTCATTCATTCAAGAAAACTTGAATTGACGGACACTTATTGAACTGAGCTGAATCAACACTGAACTGACTCAAGCTGAATAATGACACTATTATCTTCTATAGAGCTGCTTTACAGTTCAATTGAGTTCATTTCATAACTGATGAACTTTGCAACATTGACACTGCTACTAAACTAAACTAACACTGAACTAAACTGAGCAGTCGTTTTCTTCTGTAGAGCTGAAATTGAATTTGTTTCATAATTGAAGAATTTTGCGTTATTTTCGTGTCTATTAATGTAAAACTGCTTTAAAACATCAGTATATAAACAAATAAATGTGACTTGGACTATGCACAACATTGTATAATTTGATCAAGTATTATGGTAAAATCATTTTGTGGAGATGTCTTTTTTGGACTATGGTAAAAACATGCTATTTACCTTGGAGTGCCGTGATATCATGATATAAATAATATATATTTTATATATAACTATAATATAACTAATCATTCAGTATCATCCAAGCTAACAAAAATATGTTCTGAATGTTTTTTTTAAAAGTTTCAAAAACTTTTTTTTTTTTCTTGATTATGTTAAGGAAACATTCCATTTTATCATTCTACATCCACCAACATTATGGGAATGTTACTTTTGAATGTTTTCTGAACATTCCGAAACATTTAAACATTTACATTTAACATTAACATTTAAAAAATGAACATGAACGTCGAACTAAAACGTTTCCGAAAAAAAAAAAAAAACGCTCCTTGAACGATGTATAAATAATGTTGGTAGCACTTTATTTTACAGTCCTGTTCCGCATGTACATATGTACTTATTATAGTAATTATAATAACTGTAATAACTAGGCACCTACCCCTAAACTTATCCTTAACCCATGTAGTTACCTTATATGTGACCCTGGACCACAAAACCAGTCACATGGGACAATTATTTGAAATAGAGATTTATACAAAACACGAAAGCTGAATAAATAAGCTTTCTATTGATGTATGGTTTGTTATGATAGAATGGTATTTGGCCGAGATACAACTATTTGAAAATCTGGAATCTGAGGATGCAAAATAATCGAAACATTGAGAAAATCGTCTTTAAAGTTGTCCATTTATGTTCTCGATTGTGCTGCATTCACTCACAAAAATAAATGTTTTATATATTTACGGTAGGAAATTTACTAAATATCTTCATGGAACATGATCTTTACTTAATATCCTAATGATTTTTGGCATAAAAGAAAAATCGATAATTTTGACCCATACAATGTATTGTTGGCTATTGCCACAAATATACCCGTGCGACTTGTCAAAATACCATAGTGTTGCTTTGTACCATTTTTTTAGTACTAGAATAGAGTAAAACTTGACTATCTGTAATATGATGATATATGTAGAGGATGGACAGACTGTCATCATTCCGTCCAGCAGGCCGGTCTCAGGTTTAGGTGGAGCCTGCAGTCGCTCCATGGACCATTTCTCCACCACTGACGCCACCTGAGGGTTGCCGATGTTGAGCAGACGGAAACCCGTCATGTTCACCCCGCTGTATCTGTACGGCTCCAGGTCCAGCGCAAACAGATCCTGTGGCATATCAACACATGAACTCACTCCTTACAGATGAAATTAAACGCTTTAGAAAGAATATTTGTTTTCTAGCTATTGAGTGCAGCAGGGATGACGTATTTTTGTAGGCCAAACCCCAGAAATGAGCATTTTAGCACGTCTGGTTCCATCGTCCTGAAGTCAATGAGTTTTTGTTTAAATGCCTGAAATAAGGTCTGGTTAACAGAAGCTCAAGATATTTTCATGTTTTATTCTACAACATAAAATAATAAGCAGTAAGTCGGGCGATCATGGTATAGTTTGTTGGTAACACTTTACAATAAGGTTCATTAGTTAACATTAGTTACATGAACATGAACTTAGAATGAACAATACTTCTACAGCATTTATTAATCTTAGTTAATGTTAATTTCAGCATTTACTAATATGTTAACATTAGTTAATGCAACATGAACAAGCAATTAATAGTATGGATGCACCGATAAGAACATTTTAGCCGATACCGATAACCGATAATTCTTTATATTTGAAAGCCAATAACCAATATATTGGCCGATAAATCTAAATCCAAATTTTTATATGATTTTTGAGATCCTGATTACAAAACAAATCACCATTAACAGCCATGTCCCAAGCACACAATAATGATGTTCTCGTTATAATGTAATGTAGCTTATATGGCAGACTTGTGCTGCAGTTGCACTTTACTGGATTTTCCTTTTTGAAGTTATTTCAAGCAATTCAAACCATTAATGGCGAACAGTGTCCATCTGAAGTGCCTCAGCTGAAGGAAATAATCCATTATTTATCGGCTTAAATATATCAGCCAAATTTCTTCGGGCCGATAACGATAACATTAAAAATGAACATATATCGGCTGATACCGATATGGTGGCTGATATATTGTGCATCCCTAATGAATAGCTGTATTTTTATTAACTAACATCAACACAGATGAATTAATACTGTAACATATGTATTGCTCATTGTTGGATCATGTTAGTTAAAACATTAACTAATGTTAACAAATGAAACATTATTGTGAAGTGTTTGTTAATAGCCTAACTTTTGCTTTTTACTTCTGATGACTATATTTAGGCTTCAAAATACATAAAAGTTGTGTTCACTTGTGAATATTATCATGATGAACAAAATGTGTAACAATATATATATATATATATATTTTTTGCAATAATCCAACAGGAAAAATCCTATTGGGTTTTTATCAGGGGAACCAGGGTTGTGCGAACTTACAGGTTGGCCTACAAAAATACATCCTCACTGCAGCATCTAGAGACTGAAAACATTGAACAACACTAAATGCAAACCAGCAGAACACATGTTGTTGAAAATCCCTGTCAAAACTATGACACCACCAAAGAAAAACTCAAAGAAAGCATGTAAGAAACTCACCAGAGTGGTAAAAAAGAAATGGTAGTATTCTGTCATCATGCCCATAGACAACAGCTGGAGAGAAAGAGAGAGAAAGAGAGAGAAAGAGGAGAACGTGTTAAACCTCCTTCTGCACCAGCATACTCACATAATGAGCATTAGATATCTAAAGACACACATGTACAGTATTTGCTCTGACCTGAAATCAAAACACTGGAATAAAGCATGACTGTGTCTTTTTGAAACAACAGCTACAAAGTGGAGCAATCAAACGCATCACATTTGATGGGGATTTAGTTTAGGGATTTGTATTTGTATTGCTGTAACACGGTAAATGGGATTTGATGATGTCAATGAATGACATCAGACATCGGTGAATAATGTCAGAACATCACACGATATCAAATTCAAAACAGGTCATGCTTTAGTCTTTTACTTTACTACTAAACTTTTAAACAAGGCTTTGTCACGACAAACTTTGCTTTTCCACTCAAAAAACTGCAGTCAGTTAATCTAATTTTGTGTGTTGTTTTCTTAAATCAAGATAAATTTAGTCGAGAAGCCAAAATACTGTATACAAATACAAAATACTGTGTTTTCTAAAAAAACAAAAATCATCACAATAAAGAGAGTTCATGCTTAAAAAAAAAAAAAAAAAACATTTGCCAATGGGGTCAGAAAAAATAAGCTTAATCCTTTTTTTTTTTGCAGTGAATGAAATTTAAAATGGAATTGGAATTTGGAAATGGAAAAGGCATTCCCAACCGAGCTGTGAATGTCGCTCGGTCCCGGCGTGTTACTGTACCTGTTTGAGGACGTCTGCCCCGGTCTGGTACGAGCAGTCAAAGATGACACAAAACTCTTTCCCCTTCTTCATCTCTTTAAGAAGCGGCCGGGCATCTTTACTTCCTACCGGTAACTGCCGGATTTTGATCTTGATACTGTACCGCGACGGAGCCTTGATCAGCTCCTGAAGACGAATTAGCCCTAAAAATAATGCATAGACAAAATCAGCAAAGATGACGGAAACGCACTACCATTCAAATGTTTTTGTTTTGTTTTTTTAAAAAAAAAGAAATTTAATTCAGCAAAGACACATTAAATTAGTCAAACACGACAGTAAATATATTTATAATGTTACAAAATATTATATTTTAAAAAAAATTTTTAATTAATTTTGAACTTTCTATTCATCAATGAATCAGAGTTTCCACAAAAATATGCAGCAGTTAATTAATTAATTAATTATTAATTAATAACATGTACTTACTATAGAGTTATGGTAGAATTAGGGTTTGGTTGAGGGTTAGTTGCATGCAATTACCGGTATGCATAATTTACTGTTATTTCTATGGTAAGTTCATGTAACATATGTAACAAAGACACTGTAAAATAAAGTGTTCCCAAATAAAGTGTAACCGATTCTCCTGAGAAATGAAAGAGAAACATCTGAGCAATAAAAAGGGTGTTTCTGAAGAGTCTGCCCACCTGTTGCGTCCTCGTACACCACCGTCACGGCCTTCCACTTGTAGAACTGCACGATGTCCAGCACAGCGCGGCTGATGGAGACGTAGTCTGGGTACAGGTTGATGTAGAAACTGTCTTTGTTGTCCACAGACGGGTGTTTCCAGCGGGTCTGGATGTGAGGAACCTCCAGCGCGTTACAGATGGACTGGACCGCACTCACTGAAGAACTGTGGGACGGGCCGAACACCGCAGCCACACCGAGAGCCAGCTGATCACAGGCTGACAGCAAGACCAAGAGAACATCAGGGACTTTATTAACACACTGATCAGATATTCCCCCTAATTCAACTTAAAATGTTAAGTTCAGCTGCCTTAAATGTTTTAAGTATAATCAAACTGGCCGTACAAGTCATTTCAACTCATTTTTTTAAAATCTTGCCTACACTCTTGAAATTAAAGATTCCCAAAACATTTTTTTCTTAATGTGAAGAGCATTTTATAATAGTTTTCCACTATAAAGAACCTTTTGTGCTTTGAAAAGATGCCATGGATTTGAAAGGTTCTTAATGGAACTATTGATGGCAATAAAGAACCTTTACTTTTAAGAGTGTTGAATCTTATACAACTTAAAAAAAAGTTTAAATTGGTTCATTTATTTTGATGAGGTAAAGTAACGGAAAAACATATATTGTAATAACTTATCGATCATATAATTTTGATAGTGTATATTCAAATGCAATTATATAACCTAAACTACTAATAGGTACACTGAAAACAAACAATTTTCACTCCGAAATTTCTAGTAAATTTCACGGCAAGTTACACTGGTGTTATTTTCATTTTAATTTTAGTTTTATTCGAGTTTTATTACTGTTTTGAATTAGCTTTTGTTTTTAGTTTTCATGTTAATTTTAGTTTAACTTTTAGTCATTTCGTTATGTGCTTTTGTCATTTTACTACTTTTTTTTGTTTTTTAAATATTGTTATTTAGCTTAAATTATTTTTATTTCAGTTTTAGTTTTATTTAGTTTTAGTCTTTATTTATTTCCAGTAAATTATGTAATAACTTTGCAAAAGCAACCTTTTTCTAATTCTAATTTTTATATTACTTTATAAACTAATATTTATATTTTATTTTATTTAAGCTTTATTTTAATTAACAGATATGTTTTTAATAGTTTAATACACAATGTATATAATCATATTAGGATTTGCTTTGAGCTCCCTTTGCTACCATTCCTGTAGCTCAAATGGTAAAGCATGGTGCTTGCAACATCAAAGTCATGGGTTTGATTCCCAGGCAATGCATGAACTGATCCTGTTGCTTTGAATAAAAGTGTCTGTCAAACGTGTAAATGTAAGAATCACACCTCGTCTAGAGGCCTCGAAGCTGTCGAACAGGTTGATTCTCTGGATGTCGTAGGTGAGGGTGGTGTTGGGCATTAAAGTCCTGTTTCTGTTAATGTTGGTTACAGCGAATTTGAAGGCAAGTTCCTCCACACTAATCGGTTCATTCTCAAGTGTCTCGAAAATCCCCCCTGCACAGAGAGAAAAAGGACAAAAAAGACATTAGTAATCTCAAATCTCCTTTACAGATCTCAACAATGTCTCAAATGCATTTTATAGCTCTACACTTTTACTGTGTGTCAACTAAGAAGAATTAGAGTTTTCAGCCATGCTTCATTCAAGAAAAGATGTTTCTCCAAAAATTGAAACATAGAAACCAATAAGGTAATGTGCATGTATGGTGAAGGTTAAAATTCTGCAATTGAAACAGTTATTACCATAAGATAAGAGCCATACTGGAATGTCTCACAATCTCTGTTGTTTTCTCAAGCTGCGGCAGCACAAAACAGTTTATGAATTTTCGGTCATGACGTCTCTAATCCTTAAATGATCTTACAGATGATTAGATGCATCTACACGACAACTACAGACACAATTCGACAAAACAAATACAAAATCTGCTTTAGTGCACAGCATACACGCATATCTGTACAGGAGCACAGGTTTAAATTATTATTAGTCAAACCTCAGAGAAAACACACATACAGTAGTGTGATGATAAATGCACAACATACAAGCATTGTATGTTATTGTTTGCAAGCATTGCACTATATGCAAAAAAAAAAAAGTTCTTTTTTGGCATCTATGGTTCTTTAAAGAACCTTTAACATTAATGGAATGTTTCCATTGGACAAAATGTTCTTTAGATTGAAAAAAAAAAATCTTTAGATTATTAAAATGTTCTTTTAAGAACTTTTCACTGATAGGTTCTTTGGGGAATCAAAAATGGTTCTTATAGAATCACTGTGAGAAAAAAACAAACCCTTTTGGAACCTTTATTTTACACGTAAGAAAGCGAATTGACCAGCATTTCAAATGAAGGTTTAACATTTCAATTCTTCAAACAAATTAAAGGACAAACAGTTAAAGTCCTTAAAAGTATCCTGTTAATGACAGACATCTGATATAACCTGACAAACCTCCAGTGAAGTTCATGACTTGTATGTACTGTATATGTGACAATATTTTGGCCTAATTTTATATTTATACAGATATATATATATATATATACATTTATATGGGATATAAACTGGGCTTCTGGCAGAACAGTTTGTTTAGTTAGTCATTTTATTGAGTTGCGATGAGTAAAAATCTATTGTTTAACATTTATGATATTTGACCAAAATAGTTCTTTAAATCAAAATTGTTCTAGTTTAGTTAACCTTTCTTGTTCCCCACGAACCACATCAAATCAGCACATTGTTTTTTCAGTCGCCTGTCTGAAAGATGACAACTCTGGAACAATCATCCGTCAGACGCCAGCGATTGGCTGCGAGCACCTCGAAAAACAACTTCAACAGGATTTTTTGGGAGAGATTGTGATTGATGTTGTAAGAGAAGAGAGGTAAAGAACGAGAGGGCAAGACCTCCCCTCTGGGCTCTGATTGTGAATGACCTTTTTCCTCCACTGAGAGACCCTTGTGTGGGTGAAACACGCTCAAATCCAGCCCGATAAACACCAGGGTTAATTACAGTTAGCAAACCACACCGCGCCGGAGCTGCTCTCCTCCGTGGGGAATATTTCATTCTCACAGGAGGGATAAAAATACAGACTTTCTCAGCGGTAAGCTCAAGGTAATGACATTTCATTGTGGCTGTTCGAGCAGAACCTCTTACAGGCTTATGTGAAAAGGCCATGAAAATCAAATATGTACTAAAGCTTCAGATGTTCAAATTATTCCTGTGGAACCGCTCAAATTCATTTCAATGGTCTTGACAGCTTCATCGTTCCACTGTTCAGCTGCCATGCTTGCTTTAATGATGCTTTATCTTATGATATGCTGCATGAACTAATTACATTATTTACTTAACAAAGAATGCATTGTGTAAAAAACAGACAGCTAAATATCTTTGTATACCAAACATACTTATAAAATGTTCTATCTATCTATCTATCTATCTATCTATCTATCTATCTATCTATCTATCTATCTATCTATCTATCTATCTATCTATCTATCTGTATCTATCTATCTATCTATCTATCTATCTGTATATCTGTATATCTATCTGTATATCTGTATATCTATCTATGGTGTTCCAAAAAATGCTCCTAATGATCCTTATGATGTTCTTTTTCATTTAGGATGCTGCCTTAGAAGTATACAGTATACAGCAAGGAAGATCACTATAGGTTTTTGGACAGAACCATAGAGTGCATGACAGATATTTAGCTCATGTTGAATATATGACATTTAAGATAATGGGCCCTATTTTAACGATCTGAAACGCAAGTGTCAAGCGCGAAACGCAAGTAACTTTGTGGGCAGATCTTGGGTGCTGTTGCTATTATACCGGCGGGATAAATTACTCTTGCGCCCGACGCAAATCTAAAATGGGTTGGTCTGAAGTAGCTTCATTATTCATAGGTGTGGTTTGGGCGTAACGTGAAATAAACCAATCAGAGCATCATCTCACATTCCCTTTAAGAGCAGGCGCGCTTGTTCCATGGCGGATTGCTATTATAACGGCGGATTTGCCAGGCGCACACCAGGAGCGGTTCACAGCCGAGGAGACCGACGTTCTCGTCAGGGCCGTAAAACACAGAGAAGTGACATTGTATGGGGATGGAGAAACCCACCCAAATTAGCTTCGATTTAACAGGCGTATAAAAATGTGGGTAAATGTGTAAGCTAGATTTATGCCTATTCTTTCACATCTTCATGGACACAACAATGATTTCCCTCGTGTGTTAATATTTTTCCTTGTAATAATGTATGGTTTTCTAAAAATGAGAACTGCTGCGTCTGTGTGTAGATTAGAGAATCAAAGTGTATGCGTGTTGTGCACACGCTACATTGATTATGGCCAAGCATGCGCCCTTAAAATAGCATCTGAATAACGCGCCACTGACTTTAGACTAGGTTTTTCCTGGTCAGTGGCGGAATTGTTTTCTAAACCTGCAAAATAGCACCAGGGAACCTTTGGGCCGGAACACGCCTCCTCTTTGCGCTGAACCGCCCGGGAGCGCAAGTTAATTTCCTAGTTTAGCGACGCGCGTCTGTGGAGGGAAAAGTCCGCTGTGCGCGGGTGCAAAATAGGAATGTTACATGCGTCGGTGTACAAAGTCAATTGCGCTGGGTGCAAGATAGGGCCCATATTGTTTTGGGTTATAAATGCATAAACACCTCTATGAGCCCTTAATCAAAGGAAAATACATAACAGCAATCAGATATTCTCTTTGATCACCAACCAGATTATGTTAGAATATTAATGTAGAGCAGCTCTGCAACTACAACATTCATTATTTATTTCATTAAACGGTATTCTATTTCAGACTTAAAGGGTTAGTTCACCCAAAAATGATGTTATCATTTACTCACCCTTATGTCATTCCAAACACGTAAGACTTTTGTTCATCTTCTGGAAATAAAGATCTTTTTGATGAAATCTGAGAGGAGCTTTCTGTTCCTCCATTGACAGCTACACAATTTTCACTTTGACACTTCAAAAAGTTCATAAAGAGATCATAAAACTAATCCATATGAATTGGCCGGTTTTGTCCACATTTTCTGAAGAGACACAATCAATTTATATGATGAACAGATTGAATTAAGGCTTTTATTTACATTTAAACATTGATAAGCGAACATTAACAGAAGCTCAACCGAACCTGCTTGACGCGTGAGAATGAACCTCATTGGTTCTCGAGGAAGCTCAAACGTGATGCGTAACACAAGAATGAACCTCATTGGTTCTTGCTGAAGTTCAAACGTGCTGTGTAACATGAGAATTAATCTTTCGTTCATCTTCGGAATACTTTTGTTCAAAGACTTTTAAATGTTCATCATACAGTATAAAGCGATCGAATCTCTTCAGTTTTACAATCTTTTTAAGAACTTTTTGAAACGTCAAAGTTTCAGTTGTGTAGCTGTCGATGGACGGACAGAAATCTCTCAGATTTCATCAAAAAGATATTTATTTGTGTTCTGAAGATGAACGAAAGTCTTACAGGTTTGGAACAACATGACGGTGAGTAATTAATGACAGAATTTTCATTGTGGGATGAACTAACCCTTTAAATAAGAGCAGTTTCTCTCTCAGGAAGCGAGGAAGTCAACCATGACGGGTCCTGATCGGCTTGTTGCCGGGTTACTGGTTAAGGCACCTGGTTTTCTCAGAGCTGTGTGTAAAGCCAACGTCTTCAGAAACAAATGCACCGTCAAGGTTCACAGGGCAGCAATGCCTCACACGGACCAACAAACACACAATGGCTTTTGCTGAGCTTGGTAATACTGTACATGATATATGCAAATAGCAATAATTCAGTACCATTATACTTAACAGTACAAACCAGTCTGAAACCACAAGAACAACCTAAAGCTGACGCTCTTATCTTTCAAATAAAAAAGGCAAATCCAATGCACATTTACTATCAAAACAGCTTTTGCATCAGGAGTTAAGAAAGCAATCAAACCCGTTACAGGCTTGCTTACTCAGGGGAAGCTCTCTACAAATTCAAAGTCACCTTGTGCACATGCTAATCCACGTCTGTAAACACATTGCACTCACCATTTTGAGATTAACTACCTCATGAATGGCAAATTCGCAAAGTACCTCAAAGTGACCAGTTTCCACAAGGCGTGTAAACCTCTCTGATTTGGTGTACCAGCGTGGAGCCGCTGTTGACATGAGCTTCATGCTGATGCTCAGAATAATCAGGGAAAACCCACCGATCCCAACAAACACCTGACAAACAACCTGGAGTCATCCTTCAATTTTACTTCCAGTAAAACAAGTCTTTTCCTTCTTAATCTCTCCTGTTCATTGTTTATATCTGATAATACTTAACAGTAGTTGCATTAGGTGTCCCAGCAGAACCTGTAAAGACTACCTGAAAACCATACTTGAGTAAAGGTACAGATACCTTACAGCAAAGATGACACCATTACAAGTTTCAAGTCAGCAAGTATTTTACTCGTACTTCATGTAGGTTTAACCCTTGTGTGGTGTTCATATTTTTGTCATTCAGCCAGTGTTCGTGGGTCTGGTGGACCCGCTGCATGTTTGGGTTTTCACAAACACAATCAAACAATTTTATGTTAAAATACTCAACAGATGTTTACTTCATCCCAATTACACGCAATATAAACAGCATATATGGTTAATATTTTCTCTTTTCCTTTGTTAGATCACATTTAAGAATTGCAACCTTGTGCGGGAACGGCAGGGGTAGAAACACAAAACTCACTCTCTCACACTTACACACAATCTCTCTCTCGCACGCACACACACACGCACACACACACACACACACACACACACGCACGCGCACACACACACACACACACACGCACGCACACACACACACACACACACACACATTTGTACAGTGTGTGGTCATTGAAAATGTGTTCTGATATATATTCTTCACAGAAAATGAGCCAAGGCCAATGAGTCTGAGTTTGAAAAAATAATTAATCGTATCATATTTTCTTTTGATAAAGTCCTAAAGACCCGAACACAATACAAGGGTTAAAGATGCACTAGACCTCAACACCTGAGAGACACGAAAACCAGAAACTGTTGATTTGTGAGGAGATTAATCACATGTTTATTTTCTAAAATCAAAATAAAACTGAACACCTCAAAATTGCTATAAATCAAGGTTCATATAACAGTCTCTTAAACGCCTACAGACTCTCAAGTCTCAGTTAGGCTCAAGTGCTCAAACAAACAAACAAAAAGATATCCTTCAAAAAGTTCTCTTCAATATGACAGATACATCAAATAATGTATACTCAAAGCCTGGTTGCACTGGATGTGCTGGTTTCGGCCATATCACCGGCTGTAGTCATGTTCTCATCTCATACATGAAACACCTGTGATTCACAACTACCTGCTAATACACTCACATTCGCGTAAACTAGCCTTGTTGATGAGTTTGGGTGAGTAAAGGCAAAACGCACAAGATATAGTTCCCTCAGTGGCCTGTAGATGGCGATATTCTTTTGTAACAGAAATAAACTGCTGCAGAAAAAGTTAGGTGCCATGCAAAGGCTGCGTCCGAAAACTCGGGCAGTGACTTGTTGCCTCGCTGCCCTATCAGGCAATGACTTTACAGACAGCGTCTGCGCATTTCGGACAGACTTCTGAGGACGCGTGACAGTTTAATGATCAACAGCAAAATAGAGCGAGCTTTGGTGAAAAGTAGTATTTAATAGTATTTAATGACTACAATAGTAAATTCTCGCTAGAAATATTGCTCAGAAATGTACATTTACACACAAACTGATGACCAGACGCAACTTTCAGACGCCATCTTTATTTTTCTAGCTCAACTGTCACAGAATGGAACGTACAGGATCTGTGTTGCCTTCAAATATCCATCAGATGAAGGTTTCTCAGGAGAAAGGAAGAGAAACTAACACTGGATTCGGACGTGCCTTGATGTCCTCAGACCTTGGAATACGTCCTCTTTCAGATGCAGACAGAATGTAACGAGTAACTGCATTAAATCAAATCAAATCAAGTATATTTGTATAGCGCTTTTCACAATACAGATTGTATCAAAGCAGCTTCACAGTATTAAAATAAAATAATACAACAAAGTTTGTTTCTAGTGGAATTTATTGATTGATAGAATAAAATTAAATATCCCCAAAATATCCCCAACTGAGCAAGCCAAAGGCAACAGTGGCAAGGAACCGAAAAACTCCATCAAGTGACCTAATGGTGTTACTCATCACAAATGTATTGGAGTAAAGAGTACATACTTATTCAAAAATGTAGTCAAGTAGAGAGTAAAAGTTGCTAATATCTTTGCTACTCAGTAAAGTATAGTAACTAATTACATTTACTTTAATACTTTACACCACTGCAGATAACTTTGTGAATTGCAAGCTTGCCGTTTGTTGACCACTGCAAAATTATATGTGAAACTGAAACACTTTTGTAATCACTCAGGATCTGCTAAATATATATTTTTTTTACAAATTACTACAATCTTATATGCAGTGTTGAGGAAAGTTAATTTTAACGAGTATCCAATATTACAATATCATGTTATGGAAAGTAATGTGATGCGTTACTTTTTCTCACCTGGGCTGGGCTTGCTTGAATTTTTATTTTAATATTTGAATTAAGAATTAAAATTTGTAAAATAATATGTTTTATAACTTTTAACTTTCACTTCCAGTTTATTTTTCATTTTTACTTCCAATAAAACAAGTCTTTTCCTTCTCAAACTCTCCTGTTCATGTGCAGTACTTATTTACAAATACAAGATGGACGTCATCTTAAAAATATTATTCAAAACCCTATTCTGGCATTTGCGTATAGGGCATTTATCACCTGAAAAGCAGCAGAGCATTATGGAAGCGAATTACAGCAGTGACGAAAATGAAAAGCTGAGCAGTCAAGCAAGAAACACTGAACATGCCAGAATCCTCTAACATCCTCACCTTCATGTGACTTCCAGAGGAGATGTAGCAGCACAAATGAGGATAGCTTTTCATTAGAGAAGCGTTCCACTATGCTGAGCTGCTTTGGAAGAAATGATGTTCGGATCACGGTGGTTTCTATTGAATTTTGCTGTTCTCAGATTCAGAGAGCGGATGCATCTGAACCTGAATATAGTTTTTATCATTCAAAACACAGTTCAAAACATTTCTAACCTTCAGAAATATACAACAATACACAATGGGTTGGACCTTCAAGCAGAGAGAAATGATATGATTGGCTGACCTGTTGACCTGTTATATAATCATCCAATCACAGACCAATTAAACAAACATGCATCTTAGAATCTGGGAACAAACTGGGCACAGTTTCAGAAAAACTAGATGAACCTTCATCATCATGCATGAAGTTCATTCAGATTTCAACCGGCTTCTCATTGGCAGATATGTCTTCAGCTCTGACATCATCGCTGGGGTTTGGGTAATGAGATGCTAATCAAATGAAGGCATCAATCAAAAGCGTGACTTTGACAAATTGCACAATTCGCCGTGAAGTGGAATACATCGGAATTAATTGATTTCAGGCTCGGGGTTTGTAATGTTTGCGTGTCACACGGACAACCTTGGTGTGTCTTTGAGACTATAAAGACATATTTCACTTATGGACTGAAACTCCATTAACATATGAAACAAATGCACAAATTCTACTTAAAGCTGCATAATACAAATGCATCTTCAAATAAATTGACAGGGCAATGGGGCTAAAATGCCACCAATATTAATAAAAATGCTTCCAAAAACCAAGATATGGTGAAAGACAAAGTCTCCGTATAAGTTCTTGTTTTTAAAGGTCCCGTATTATGCCCCTTTTCACAAGATGTAAAATAAGTATCTGATGTCCCCAGAGTGTGTATGTGAAGTTTCAGCTCAAAATACCCAACAGATCATTTTTTACAGCATGTTTAAATTGTCATTTTTGGGGGCTCAGAAAAACGCACTGTTTTAGTGTGTGCCCTTTAAATGCAAATAAGCTGCTGCTGGACGACCCAGGGGGCGGAGCCTCATGAGCTCACGCTCAGTCTGTCAGGGCAATTTCATCTCACGGAATGATGATAATATCAGAAACTCTCAGTAACGGTGTTCATTTCGAGTCGGACAATAATGCCTACAGAGTCAGAGTGCTGTATAGAGATGAAACAGGTATGGTTTAGTAGTTTAATTACGGTTATTATAACGTATTTGTCATCTGCTTGTATGTATCCATTATTTATTAATAGCCTACAAGTCTGCTGTCTGAATGATGATCAAACATATACTGATGAGTTTAATAAAGTTTATTGTACATCACACAAAAGATGAAGCGTCAGTTTTACTTCAGAAAATCACCTTAAGAGCTGAGTAAACACAGTAAGTTATAAGAAGTGCGCAAGTAGCCTACATAAACGAATTTCGGTAGAGTTGAGGGAGCATTCCTGTGGGCGGAGGTTAGTCAAAAAACGGTTCTACTGACGTCATTAAAGAAGGAAGTAGAGGGATGTAGTCCAAACGAGCCGTTCGATGTAGGCGACTTCTGTTAAATAAAATATCTCGCTTGGCATTGAACTTTGAGCTTTATAATTTTACAGATATTATTTATGCTCTAACAACAACATTGCACACTAACTAAAGTTTGAAACATGGGATCACGAAGAACGGGACCTTTAATACTTAAGCAATATCACACGAGCAAAAGTGCTGTGTTCACGAATATCAGCACGTTTGGAAATCAAATGTGATATTGATTTTATACAACAGTTCAATAAACAATAAGTTTATAGGCTATTAGATGACTTACATTTTAGAGATAATATTGTCGGTTTTTCCTCTGTTTTGCCAACGAAAATAGTTCCAAACAGTAAAGCCATTGCGCTTCTCCGAGCAACACAGTTTCAGTTTCGTTACTGAATGAATCCGTGTTATTGAACGAATCGGTCTAATGAGTGACTCGCGACTTTCAGGGCGGGCTCTGTGGTATCTGATGTAAGGTGAGTGATCTGCACGAACACAAATCCTCTTATCTCGCTGACATATTGACGGATTTACAAACGGTTTGGTTTCTTACAAACGTTATTAACGTGGCTATAATTCCGAATGCTTGAACATGTATGTTATAATTATTCATATGTATGCAGTGTCATAACTACATCTCTGACGTTTATAACAAACCAAACCGTTTGAAAATCGGTAGAAAACTGAGCAAGTTATGGTTATTTTAAAAGTACATGCAGCATTAAAACACAATGTTACGAGTGAGCGAGCTGACTGTGGCAAGATGGCCGTCACGTGCGGACGTCGACCTCCATTGGCCTTTATATGGCCATCTAGCCTTTATTATATGATATCTATGGCCTCTACAGGCAAGGTCTGAATCTGAACATTCCTGATGGCAATATCAGTCCTTCAAACCCACTAGCGCCACCTATAGTTCAAAACCTCACATACACTACTGGTCAAACGTTTAGAGTAATTAAGATTTTGAAAGAAGTCTCTTATGCTCACCAAGGCTGCATTAATAAACAGTGATGTTGTGAAATATTACAATATAAAATCATTTAAAATGTTATTTATTCCTACTATAAATCAGCATATTAGAATGATTTCTAAAGGATCATGTGACACTGAAGACTGGAGGAATGATGCTGAAAATTCAGCTTTGATCACAAGGATAACAGTTCTTTTTAAATTGTAATAATATTTCACAGTATTACTGTTTTTACTGTATTTTTTCGATCAGCCTTGGTGAGCATAAGATACTTATTTTCAAACATTAAAATAAAAAACATCTTAATTATCCCAACCGTTTGACCGGTAGTGTAGGCTTTAACTTTTGAATCAAATGGCCTAGAAGCAAAATTGTGATTTTTGGTGAAGGCCATCTTGATCTTCCTGAAATCTGTGTCATATAACCCTGAGACTGTGCCAGTGTGTTGCTGTGAGAGTTGTGGACATGAGTGTTGAGTCTCAGAGACGGACTTCACTGTGATGTGAGCCAACAGCTAAAGGAGCGAAGGACAAAGATGCAGTTGTTCCCTCCATTCATTCAACATCCCACTATCCCACATGACTGCATCACAGTGTGTGTGTGTGTGTGTGTGTGTGTGTGTGTGTGTGTGTGTGTGTGTGTGTGTGTGTGTGAGTGTGAGAGAGAGACTGAGATGTCTCTGTTCTGGGTACCTGATCTCTAGAACTGGCCAATAAGATGCTTTAGGCTTGTTCTGATTAAAAATACAGAATAAACAGAGAAATTAAAATCTTAATTAAATAATAATCTAAAATTTTAATTAATCCCAAAATCTAATCCAATGCAGTTAAACGATTGTTTTGAATGAAATAACAGCATCTAATTAATCTGATCATGAACATCACAGTGATGCTTTCCAAAATGCACTGAATAGGCTATCACAAAATGTTCTGAAAAAAAAAAAAAAAAAAAAAAAACATGGTCATATTTCACATAAGAATTAAATAAAAGAAATAAGTACCTTTTTTGCATAGAGGAAATAGAGACTTATTTATTTTCATGACAATTTAGCACATTTAACCTCCCTCCCCCTAATACATACATATATATATATATAATTATTTATGTATTTATATTAAAATGTTAATATTTATATTAAAATATTTTAATATAAAATGATTACAAATATATATATATATATATATATATATATATATATATATATATATATATAAAGAATTATTACTAATGCTGTTCTGCAGCAATTATCAGTAGGATTTTAAAAAACAGTAGGTTTTACATTAATGAGAAGTGTAAATGTGAATGTAAATAAATGTAGTCAGCATCTCATAATCAAACTGTTAGTAATATATTCCTCAATGCAACATCCTCGCAGAGCTTTGGCAGGGTCACGCCGAGGGTCTCTGAGCAGAAAGCAGATTAGCCCGGCGTGTTTAACATGCTTAACAGGGACGATTTCTCAGTATTACCCAGCGACTGGGTATCTGACCCAAAAGCTGAGAGGACTAATTGAAACGCTAACCATATGGAGCAGATTAAAGGTTTGCAGAGAAAAAAGATTAGATTCGACCTCAGACCAGGAGAAATTATACAGCGGATTAAACGCACAAAGAACATTATTAAAGGCTCTAAAGAAACACAATCAGCCACCTCTGGTATACCAATCCATAAATCTCAATTGTTATTTAACTAGTTAACAACCACACTATGTTGTGAACAACATCACACAATCTTTACAACTCTGAGGTCAACCGTCCTGCTGAGTTTTGCCCCAAACCAGATGAAACTCGCCTCTCTGAGCTCTCTAGTAATCCTGAAGACCTTGGCCATGTCCGAAATCACCCCTTTACCCTTTAATAGGGAATTATTTGAGGGGACATCCATTAGTAGTGGTGCCCAAAACCATAGTGGACGTTATCTAGTGCACTCATTCAGTCCAACAAACGATGTACACTTAACGGCTAGAGAATACCCATAATGCACTGTAAGGGTCGTGCCGAATTGGATGCCGATTGAGCCGAATCTTCCATTTATTTTCCAAACTGCTGGTCTAATGTGGCTATAGCCTTTTTAATTGATTATTAAATTGTTTAATTAAGGTTTGTGCATGCCAGTTTCCATGACAGAGTTCAAGATAAATCTTTTCATTACGACTGGAGCTGCCAGTTTGCTTAATTTCAAATGATTATTAAACTGCAAGCACAAACTATGCAAAAGCAGCCGTCAGTGTCTGAATCCACTCACTCGTTTTCATTCACTCCCTCATTTTGCAATATTAGTGAAGTAATGTATAGGGAATAGTGAATCAGGGTATAGGATGCGGTTTCGAGCACAGGTCTTGATTTGCTTGTTCAGGTGCGTTTCATCAGGGTTGAAACTCAGGAAAGTGGACCTCGAGGGCCAGAGTTGAGCTTTACATTAATTATGCATTACCAAACTTACAACATTCATACACTGGACTGCATTAAATCAGAAGCATTACTGGTCAATAAATACAACAACAGATCATAAGAAGCTGTTAGATTAACCTGCATTTTAGCATATCTGTCCAGATCCCCACTCTCTCTCTCTCTCTCTCTCTCTCTCTCTTTCTCTCTCTCTCTCTCTCTCTCTCTCTCTCTCTCTCATAAAACAATAGGATTAGATGGAATGAACTGGAAAGTCCAATGAAAATACTGCAGCTGGAAGCATCACCTCATACATGCACAAAAGAGGCACACAAATTAATGACTCAGGTTGAGAACTTATGGATGATATTCAGTTCAAATTGTGCTTCTAGAAAATTATAAAAAATAAAAATAAATTGTGTGTGTGATCATAAAACTTAACATATTCTGATTCTGCTGCATTAGATTCCAAATAGACGGATTTAGTTTTACTATCCCCCAAAAAATGTGTCAATGACATTCTACCTCTTATGCAATTTCCATTATTGACATTTATCACCTCAGGATTGTTAAAAATAATTTTCTAATAAGAAAAATCATATGCAATCATATGTGATGACCAAAATTTAAGTTGCGTGGGGTCAGAGGTCACTCTACCGCTGGACCTAGACTCGCACGACTGTTACCGGAAGCCAGTGATTACAGTTTATAAAGTTATAAATATGGTTATTTTTTCTTACAAAAACGCACCACTTCGGCTTCAGAAGGCCTTTATTAACCCCCAGGAGTCGTGTGGTTTACTTTTATGATGGATGGATGCGCTTTTATGGGCTTCAAAAACTACCATTCACTCATATAGTTTGGAAGAGCCAGGATATCTGATTGTGTTTGGCTGAAAGAAGAAAGTCATATAAACCTAGGATGGCTTGAGGGTGAGTCAATTATGGGATAATTTTCATTTTTTTGGGTGAACTAACCCTTTAAATGTCAAAAAAAGAAAAGAAAAAAAAATAGAATACTTTAATATGGATAAATAAGGGACCACTTTTATATCGCATAGAAGCATGAGGCACACGAATTAAAACCTAAAGAAGTTTTAATGCAATGACAATTTTTTGAGCAACTTCAAGTGTCCAGAGTTTTGGAGACACTGAAATGGCCGAAATGAAACAAACAAACATCACAGTCCAGAAATGTTAATTCCACACACAGCTGTTATTAACGAAGGGCTTTGAAACTCACCGATTCTCAAGACCTGCTGCGCGCTGAGACTGACCTCTGCCATCAGACACAGCAGGATGAAGCTCACACCTGTCCCCTTCAGCACGGGACACCTGCAGGAGACACACTCAACATACATATCCTTCTTCTTTGTGTATCCATACAGGAATGATTTCCATCCGAGCAGCATCTTTCCACTCACTCGTACTGGTGGGAATCACCCATCCTCACATCCATAGGTGCTAACTGGGCATCACTTTCCAGAATAAGTCATCCCTTCCCGCGGTGCTTTCAGGACATAGTGGCGTTTCTGACAGCCAGGGACCGCGCGACTCCCAGTCCGTGCGCGCGAGCTCAATTGAGGGCACTGGCGACTCTCTGATCCGCAAACATGGATCCGTTGTTAAGATTAACTTCAAATCTGGCAGCAGTCGACCTCGACAACGTCTTTGCTCTTTGGTACACCGAGGAAATGATTAAATCTTGTGCTGGCGCTCTGATGGAAACGCACATCTGCCAGCAGATTAAATACCCGTTTATCTGTCACTCGCTGTCTGTGATTTCGCCAAAGGGGAAGACACCTTATTCAACAGCAGTTAACCCACTTTTAATAATATATATATTTTTAAAACAATCGCATTATATAAAAATTACTAATAAAAATAACTAAAACGACCAGGTCAGAAGTGATAAGCAGCTGTGAGAAGTTTGTGAACTAGGCTACTGATGGAGATTTGATTCATTCCAATGATTCAAATCTTAAACAAGCTCAGTAAAAAAAAAAAAAAAAAAAAAAAAAAAAGATTCGATCGGATTGATCAGTGGTTGATTTCGGAATAGAATACTAGGCCTACTCTTACTATTTCTGCTAAATAAAAGTATGGCAGTGCAATTTCGGTAGTGTACGGAGCCATGGGACATGGTGAAGAAGAAAAAAATAAGATGGGAGGAAAAATTATTTGGCAACGCTTTTGCGTTCTCTCGCAAATGTTTTGCATTCCCCTGAGAAACTTTGCATTCCTTTACAAAATGTTTGCTTTGCCCTGAAAAAATTTGCATTCACTCGCAAATAAACATTTTTTTTTTTTTGCAAGCAAACGCAAAGTTTCTCAGGGGAACGCAAACATTTTGCAAGCGAACGCAAAGTTTCTCAGGGGAACGCACAACATTTGCGAGAGAATGCAAAATCGTTGACATATTATTTTTCCTTCCGTCTCATATTTTTTACCACCAGGGGCTCCGTAGTAATGCGCTATTATTCCGAATCCAGCGTCTTTTGTGTGTCATGGGTGAGTAATTAAATCTTCACTCAACCGATTCTTTAGAACGAGTCGCTCGCAAAAGTCTGTCCCTGTCCCAAATGGAACACTTCATATGTACTTTCAGTCTAGTGGACTTACAAAGGCTGCATGTGTCCGTTAAAGGTGCCTTATGTAAAAATAAATAAATTCATACTCCACATTCCATACCAGATGGGGGCAGTATACCTCCAGAAAGTGAGTTGGTCTACTCTAGAGTATGAATATCTTCAAGCTACTCCCCTTCACCTTTACCAGTGAATATGTTCATATTCGTTTTGTTCATATTACATTTTTATTGTTAGTTTGAATTACATTAATTTGACAGACAGCATTCGCTGATGTTGACCAAGCTAGCGCCAACGTAACCAGAGCTTCCAACTCTCACGCATTAACCGTGAGACACACGCAAACACTTTTCACACGCTCTCACCCCACACATCAATTTTCTCACGCACAGAAAAATCGCGAAGCAAAGAGGACACGGAGACCGACAGACTAGACAGAGCAGGTTAGTTATGATATAAAAAAATCTCAGCTCTCAGATTCTGTCAATTAAATACCGTTTTGGCGCTTGTAAATGTTACACGACAGATCCCTAGCGCATGTGAACCGATCATCTCTACTAGCTAATAGTAAAAAAATCACGAACACTGAAAGATACAGTAACGTTAGGCTACAACTTACCAAAATGTATTCCTCATACATAATATCGACCAATCAGTGTTTTTTATCATCGTGAAGAGGTCAATAACACAGCTGGAGAACAATTATGTCAGATTTACCTCAGGAAAGCCATTTAATATACATAATATAGGTCACGTAGTTGGCAAGAAAAAAAGAGCAATAGAGATTGTGCTATGTGTACTATATTACAATACTGTATTTATGAACGTTATATACGTTTATCGAACAGCCTTCGATACATTTCTATGTTATAACTTCCCGAAAATCTACACAAACATATAAAACAAACTTCTAACGAAATACTAACAGCATCTTACTTACCAATCCAAACGAAATGTTGCAAGTTCGAAGTCAAACCTCATTTTTTTCATGTCCATTAGTTGTCTCCAGCGATGGAAAGCAGTGCCAATGTTTACTCTGGTTCTGTTCCTTTTTTATCAGATTTTATTTGAATGTAGTAGTGGGCAGTAGGCTACTTTCCACACGATTGACATCAGGTTCAAGTACGCCCACAAGCCGTGCGAGTTATTCGTGTATTGCATGTTTGGCTGGTGGTTGTGTTGCCGGCATACCGCCTCCCATGGCCGAAACTGGTATTACGACACCTGTCGGGCCGTGGCTATTAATGCTAATGCTAATTGAGGTTGATATCTCTGCAGCACTATAACTTGACATTTTTTTAATGACATCATCGCCCTTATTTCTTCTCATTCTTTTGATGCATGTAGCTCATTTTTTGGATATTTTTACCTCAATTTTTACATAAGGCACCTTTAAGTCCATCAGACCATCAGCGAGCTCAGCAGCAGACTTCTTTCCGACAGTCAAAGTGGCATTACGTCACGGAAGTGCAGACTCGTAGGAACACAGCTAGTGTTTAGGGTGCCATTTGGGACATGGCCTCCAATCGGGAGCGAAGAATGAGCAAACGTGTACGTTTTAACCATTTAGTACCATATGCCTTTCCAAATGAAGAAACATTATTCTTAATCAAAATGCAGTCTACGAGCCATCTAGAGAAGGAGTAAGTATCCTAAAAATGTTTTCCCACAAATGTCAAAAAACAAAATTCATAATTTTGTCCTTCATTTTATCAGCTGGACATGTATTTTATTAAGCAATAGAATAATATATTTCTGTGTTTTGGACATCAATAGGCCTAAAGGTCCCATCACACAAAGAATGATAACTATAGTAGCATACATCAACACACAATACTGTTCAATCTAAAGATGCGTTCACGCCATGTAGTAATTACCGTAATTACGAGATTACGACTTGTAAAAAGGGTTTTCGCATCCTCGTAAAACTCATAATTACAACTGGCCATTTTCTGAGAGCGCCCACATAACCGTCATTTCTCCGTTTCAATTTGGCAGTGATAAGTAATTACCATAGAAGTGCATTATTCCGAGTCCGATGACGTTAAAAGCACCAAAAAGCCTTCACGTGCTTGTAGAACTTGTAATTACAACATGTAAACTCGTAATTTTGACCACTGCAGATTTAAGGTGTGTTTGACTTGAAGCAACGATGTGACCGATCAGTGTATGATATCATAGTACCACGAGAGCGATTCCAAAGCATACAGAGCTTTTTATGGCAATTACAACATGCTATGAACACAAGAGTAGTTTGTCGTTTTAAAGGTGCAGTATGTAATATTTACAGCTAGGGGTTGAAATAGCTACTGCAACCCAATTTTAAAATATTTGAATTTGGATTCCTTCACCCTCCTCCTCAGACTCGACGCTCACGTGGGTTGACAGATTAAGGACACGCAACAGGAACGAGTGCTATTTACAATAGAAGGCGACAAGCTGTTAACTGTAAGTTGATGAGTTGAATTATACTCGTTTTAATAAGCCTTGTTCATAGAGCTTTTTTGATGGATGCAGAGGTTTTTAAGGTCATGTAGAATCTGCAAACTCTTACCCAGTTCGTTTGCTGGCTTCCATCTCAGTGTTTTCCACCAACTGGCAACCCGGGGTGTCGAAACACTATTGGTTAAATTGGCAGTGGGCGGAGTCACACAGACCAAAACAAAAACAAACATTCAACACAGAAAACACATTTCAAAGCAGAATAACTGGCTGTAGAATTGTTTTCCGGAGAAACAAGTATGTGAACTTATCATGTTTCCTACATATCTGCAAACATATTATGGCATTTTTATGCTTTACTACAGTCCAAAAAAAACTAAAACAAAAAAAACATAACATACATATGGCACCTTTAAATGCTTGAGCTCTTTAAACAGGATGGATTCTGATTGGCTGTCTACAGTATGTTTTTATGGTTCATCTTAAAAGTTGGTTCATCTTTTTTTGGGAAAAAAAAAAAACTTTTTGAAAGTGATTCATCCACTCTGGATCTGGTTTAAGAGGTGATTGCTACCCGTATCCTTTAGGTCTTTGTGACAGTGGGTTTATTTGGCATTAGAGGGATTACAGAGACAGGATCTGGATCACAGATCATTTAGAGAGGGAGGATAGCCTACAGTTCAGCCCCTGTAAACAGAGCCAGATAAAGCATGACGCTGGTTAATGCATTTACAGGATGATTTACTCTAGAGGTGTTTACTTTGACAACACACTCGCCTATAAATTGTAATACATATTTTGTTGTCATTGTTTGTGTATTTCTTTATAGTTCAACAAAGGGAAGAAATCTCTGTAAGCTGTTTTGCAATTCAACTTACACTTATCAAAATGACAACAAAAAATAGATGAAATCCCCAATAAGCTACACTTGTAAATGGTAAGGGTGATAACTACGGTAAATGCTCAGTAAGGCCGTCTACTGGTTAATCATCATAATGACAATGGAAGGTCAGGGCAAGTTATTTCAGGATTGCAATGAAAGGTGAACAAACACAAAAAATGAATTGTCAAACCATTACACTCAAGATAGCTGAACTGAGACAGACTCTGTGACAACTAGACAATTTCCTCTATTTAATACATGTTCTCTCACAAGTGAGAAAAACAGCAGACACTTGCAAATAATAATTTACTAATTTATAAGTGGCAATACAGTACAGTATGATATTAGTCCCCTGTCTGCTGAAAAGAGAGAGCCCTGGGATATTCGCATGAATATCTCTTCAAATATTGTCATATCCTCAGCTCCAGGACAAACTCACAGCTGTTTATTTAGAGAAAAACACACCTCTTCTTAACTGCCAGCAAATATCATCCCACAGGGCTGAAACCGGTTTGATGTGCTGTATGCGGATTCAGTGTTTGCTGTCCACACGCCTCAGTGAGAAACAAAGGTTGTTTATAAGGGCTGGATTCATAACTAACAATCACAGCTTTGAGTTCACAACTTTATGTGCATCCACTGACAGTTTTATGGAGTTCTCCATCCGTTAGGTTTCGCATTCGAGGGCAGTTGCTCATCTGGTGCGGGACCCTCTGTTTACTACCTGCATTCTGACATTTTATCTCATGGGACAAAGACTCTGGAGCTGAAGGAAAATGACACCATGACAGTCTTAAACCCTTCAGTAGCTTCTGTTCTCAGCTGTGATGTCAAATCCATTTCACATTTTTAAAAGTACTACGGGAAAAAAGTCACTGGCAAAATGATAGTTCACCCAAAAAGTTTCTTTCTTTTGTTGAACACAGAAGAAGATAGTTGGAAGAATGTTTGTAACCAGACAGTTTCTGGTCCCCATTGATTTCCATTTTTTCATATTATGAAAGTCAATAGGGACCAGCAACTATTTGGTCATTCTTCTTTTGTGTTCAACTGAACAAAGAAACTCATACAGGTTTAGAACAACTCTGGTGAGTAAATGATGACAGAATTCACATGTTTGGGTTATCCCTTTAATAAAGCTAAATCTTAGTGATTTATATGTTGCATGCATTGCATAAATATTTTTCGTGGTTTAATATTTAATGTGAGTTCTCACGGTCTTGAAAAACCTGGATATGAGGGAATTTTAAAAGTGTGATTTTTAGACCTGGAAAAGTCATGGAAATCAATAAAATCAAAAAACCACAACCATCCAATCAATTCTCCATAGACAAAATCAAGTCCCGCCCGACATTTGTTCTTGTTTGAGAAGCCATTTCACTCTGATAAACGTCACAATAGGCAAGAAAAGACGATCGCAACCTTAGTTTCATGCTGACTTTGCCTTCTAGTTTCTGTAAATAAAAAATGTTTGACAAATCTTTGTCGTTCCAGCAGAAGAACATTCTGAAATAGAATCTACTGGAATGATGGATCTTTAAAATGATTAGTATTTAAAAATAAATGTTGAAATAGGGCTACATCAAAAAAATAAAACTTAGATCCACAATCCAAAGCTACTGTCGGAGCTGTTCGACTGCACCCTGGAGTAGTTGTACCCTATGAAGAGCGGGTTCAGCGGCACGGGATGAAATGCGGATCCAGAGGTGAAGGACGTGTAGGGCTCGCTGCCGTTGCTTCCTTTGAAGCGTGTGGAAAGCTGAGGGGGGTACAGCGTGTTTCTGGACACATACTGGCTTTGCATCACATTTGGGCCATGATAGTTCAGGTCCTGAGGTGGCATGATGATGTGACTGTACACTAAAGACCCAGTGATCACCGGTTGCACACTGTAGGGTGAATGTTGACCACTAGAAGGCGTAATGGAGTAGCTGAACGCAGAAGGCTGCAGAATGGAGCGGCTGTTGTTCTGGGGTAAAGCTTGGTGTCTTATAGAGTTTAAAGCGGGTTTATTAACATGTCGCTGAGAATAAAATGATGAGCCTGATTTTGGACCAACACGACGACAGAGAAATATAACTCCAGACGCCATAAGAAAAGCACTAGTTACCCAACCGATATACAGCGCCTCTCCTAGTTCCCTGCGCTGCGCGTCGATCAGTAGAGGGTTGTAGAAGTCTCTAATAATAGTGTGAGCCGTCCAAGAGACCGGGACGATAACGCAAATGGACGCCAAAATCTGCATCGCCCCCGAGGAAATCGCAATCATGCTTTTGACACGCGGTTGATCCTTGAGACACGACGTGCAACGGAGGCCGAAAAGAGACATGAGCAGCCCGAGTGCAGACAGCACCAGAGCGCTACACGTCAAGCCTCGGGACGCCTGCAGGTCTGGCGGGAGGAACAGCAGAGAGTCGTACACTTTGCACTGCATGTGTGTGTTGGCCTGCCTGAAGCACGTCATCCACAGACCCTCCCAGCGCGTCTCCATCACGATGATATTCTCCCCGATGAACGCCGTCACTTTCCACATGGGGAGGCCCGTGACGGCCACCGTCCCGATCAGACCGATGATGCCCAGGCACAGAGCGAGGAGTTCACACTTGCCCCTAACCATCATTGACCTCCGCCTCACACGCTGTAGTCTATTTCATTGGTTTTGCTAAAAGTAGAGAAACATTTTGATTTATGAAGGATTATGTGACACTGAAGACTGGAGTAATGATGTTGAAAATTCAGCTTTGATCACAGGAATAAATTAGCTAGAAAACATATATTTTAATACACTGATTTAAATAGGCTATGATTGGATCATTATTGCAGTGATTATTATGTTTCCAGCATGTTATATGTTTGGCAACAGTTCTTCTAACCCTTACTGATGGAGTGTGTAGCTTTTCATTTCTTACACAACCATGTAGGAAGACACATCATGGCCATATTCCAGCATGACAATGTCAAGATTCATCAGGATCAAACTGTGAAAGAACGTTTGTGAGGAGAATGAAGAATCAGTTTCACACGAATCGGCTCCTCTGAGTCCAGATCTTAAAGGGACACTCCACCCATTTGCATTAAGCTTTGCATTGTTAGAAACCCAGTCATACTGTTGAATGGTCGTGCAACACTCTCTCATTTTCCCTGAGACGGGAGAAATCCGTTATTTACCTCTTACACTTCCTCCAACAATGACGCAAAAATCATCATTTTGCGTCATTGTAGGAGGAAATGTAAGAGGGGGGGATTTCTGTTGAGACTACAAGCACTAGTTCCTCATCTTTCCCAGGGGCGGGACCCGCTCACGCTACAGACCTATTACAGATCAGTGGGTGGGACTTTACTCTCTGAAACTGAAAGCAATATCCTCCATCTTGTTTGAAGCTAAGCTAACAGGCGCTGTGGAGACAGATGTAAAGTTATGACAATAGCGGAGGAGAGTACTCAATATGATATAGAAGAAGAGGATTTCAGAAGTCTGATGCTTGAATCAGGTGTTTGTGGCTACCTTTACAAGCCGCATTATAGCAAAGAGCAGCCGAGGCAGAAGACCTGCCTGCCGCGGACGAGGAGCCCGGACTGGCTCGAGTTAGGGCGGACTGGTGGCGCCGGTGATCTCACTATGCAACTACGAACCGCTACGAACACAGAGATAGAGTCCGTCTGCGGCAAAGAATTTCAACGATGACAATTTCTCCTGGACGAAATCTCTGAATCAGACGAGGACACGGACGTTTGTGTTGAGAACTATCCTAGTTTCGCACCGCATATGTTCTGACTGAACATCCAGGTACCATGCAATAATTCACCTTTTCAAAAGAAATACAAACGAGGAGTAATGCACTAATGAGTTCGCCAACTAACTAGACATTTTGTGTGAAATGAATTTCAAGCTCTGGTGGTAGCTAGCCTTGTAGACGGAAGAGTGATTTCTCTTATAGGCAGATATGCGCTGTTCTGGATTAGTGGGAGTGGCTTGCGGAGCTGTGCAATGTGGTGCATTGTGGGAGTTGTTGTCTTTCATACAAATGCGTCCTGAAGTTATTTTTTGTCTTTCCTCGGTCACGAAGGCACCAAATTCAAAATTTATTTTACATTTCTACTACATATATGACCCACTTTAAATAAAAAACAATGTTCAAATGGGTGGAATGACCCTTTAAATTCATTGAAAGTCTTTGGGATGTGCTGGAGGAGACTTTAGAGTGCTGGACTCTTGCATTGACAATACAAGATCTTGACCAGACAATGATGCACCTCATGATGGAAATAACATCTTTACATTTATTTCCATCAAGAGGTGCATCAGTTTTTGGTCAAGATCTTGTACTGTCAATGCAAGAGTCCAGCACTTTGTAAAGTCTCCTCCAGCACATCCATGTAACCTGAACAGTTTGAGCCTGATGAATCTTGACGTTGTCATGCTGGAATATGGCCATGATGTGTCTTCCTACATGGTTGTGTAAGAAATGAAAAGCTACACACTCCATCAATTAGGGTTAGAAGAACTGTTGCCAAACATATAACATGATAGAAACATAATGATCACTGCAATTATGATCCAATCATAGACTCTTGAGCATGTTTAAATCCAAAAAGTGACTTTTTCTTTTTTTGGCCGTGGCAGTGTATTTCACAATAGTGCTGTTTTTACTGTAGTTTTGACCAAATAAATGCAGCCTTGGTGAACAAAAGAGACCTCTATCAAACATGATGTTGTTCTGTGTCTAGCCGTTTTTGTTTTCAACAAAAGAACATGTCCTGAATGATTGTCTCCTCAAATGACAGGAAATTATCCTCAACAAATGAATGAATCCACTCACCCTGTTCTGAACAAAGATAATCCTGTTGGGCAGTGATTTAGTGTCCAAATCCAGAGGTCTCAGACTCAGTGTGTGAAACACAAAACACAGGTGTGTTAGAAAGGTAAATGTTGTTCCTATATCAAATAGGACAGTCAGTGTCCACATAGATCCACATGGCAGTGTGCTACTATACATCTTAATGATAACTCTTTTTGTTATGGGAAAGTGGCAGTGGAGTCTTCTGATTGGTCCAGGATGATGAGGGTATGTAGAGATGCTGATGGTGTGTTTACTGTCCAGTGTTCATAGTCTGTCAACAATGGCATCTCTCATGTAAACACACTCAAATGAACAATGACCTTGACTAAGACAGAGTTATAGGATCCTAATAATTCATCACTAGAGGGAGCAGCTGCACCAATCTGGTTTTAAGTAGTGCTTTGGAAGCTGAAATGAGTTGCTTTTATCCTGCTTATTTGGCACCAATGCAGAAGTCAGCAATTTTCTGTGAATGTGCAAAACTTTAAATTTATTAGCCACTCTAGAGAACGGGAAGAATAACAAAGTGCAGAAAACTATTTGCGCTACAACTCAGTCTGTTCATGATTACGATGATAAATTAAAATAATATGATAAGAAATACAAGTTTGCAATATTAATCAGCATGATGGGCTGTTTTTGTACAACTAAAATAACTTGAACCATGTGACACCGGAGTTACAAATCTCCATGCCGCTCACGTTAAAAATAAGGTTGATAGTCAGTACGTTTTGGACAATATTTTTAGTTGCTGCGCATTGCATTGTCTATTTATATTGCCATTTATTAACCATAAATTTACATTAGATCCAGAGCACCAGTTGTAGACCATCTTTAGCACCACATAGGCACGATGACTTTTGTAATAGTCTAATCAAGGTCACTTCTCCCTGGTGACGACCCACATCTTTTGCATTAGCGGCCTGAACTATGAGGCCACCACAGTCCACACAGGCTCTGTTCTCAAACCCAGTGAGCTGCCTTGCTGGATATACTGCCTACATAGAGAGCAAACTTCCAAGAAAGCATCCTAACTAAAATTGAAACTCATAAGTGAGTGATTTAGATAACACTCTATAGGCAGTAACTTTTGTTGTCACACAAACAGCACTGAAATAGTGTTCTGCATTTAGCATATTGCTAAGGAAATAATGCAATACCCTCATAATTATAAAAATACAGTGTGCATTTAAATTTGGTAAAATAGTCATTTTAAAATAGCAAATTTTGGGTTGCACTTTATTTTACAGTACATGCACTTATGTGTACTTTGAAAGAAGAACATACTGGGTAATATAAGGTAACTACATGGGTTAAGGTTAGGTTCAGGGTTAGTACCTAGTTATTACAGTTATTGCAATTACTATAATACGTACATAGTATGTTACACAGGGAACAGGACTTTAAAATAAAGTGCTACCTAATTTTGAATTAGACTGAACTGTTTTATCATTATTTTTGGTATTGAATTAAATGAAACATTTATCTTTTTATTTTATTTATCTTTTATTTTTATTTTTTTAACCCTTTCTTTCTTCAATGAGCTAATCACAGTGCATTCTGGGATTGGACTCTCCCAGATAGTTCTGATCCGTTTCCTGGTTCTGTTGTAGCACTACTATACTAACACCAGCAGCTCTTGTGTAACTCACTCGCTCTGGGTGTGTCTACACAGAGACGCTAAAAACAATAGCCGTCTTACATTTCACATCGGCTTTCTGTTTATCCGAAGCCGCAGGGCATAAAGATCTCGAACGCACTGAGCTGAACTAAATCACCAAATTCAGCACCTGCCTGTAACTCAGGCCCCGTGACTTTTTGAGAAAACACGTCCTCCGAAGCTTAGAGATGAACAGATTTCTTCTAAGAACTATTACTGAGCAAATACACAAAGGAAACAGAACATTACCATTTAAAATTACCTGTGAATGCGGAAAGATATGAGGAGGAAAATCAAATGTGTTATCCTAAAAGATATTTCACATGTTTATTGATTCAAATCATTGATTTGTGCTTTCATATTTACAAAAATATCTGAATATTAAACATTTTTCCTAGTTTATCTTTTAGACAGCTTTGAAGTAATGCCTCAAGTGACACACTTTACAACGTCCGAGGTATGATCAATCATATAAAACAACAAAAGAAAATAAAACAATTTTTCATCTTTATCTCAGTCACAGTTCTCAAAAATGCTCCAACTTACAAAGTAAAAAAAAAAAAAAGAAAAAAAAAGAAATTAGAAATGACATTCAAATAGTCAAAAACAGCAAAGAATGATTCAGGGGAAAAACTTAAATGTGCAAGCAACTTTTTTTTTACATTTAAAACCATTTATTTTAAGGTGACACTTGATTTTTAGGTGACGTAGTTACTTACTCAAATAAGCACTGACTAACATTAATGAACTTTAGAGTTACGGTTAGGGTTTGGTTTAGGTTTAGTTACTTGTAATTATGCATAATTTATTGTTATTACTATATTAAGTACATGCAGTAACGTGTGACTACGTCACCTTAAAACAAAGTGTTACCTGAAACCTTTGGTTTGAAGTCTGTCCTTTCTGTTTCTCATTTGCTCATAGATATTTAAAAAGCCAAAGTAGAAACTGTATTTAAATTCTAATAAAACATTCCCAAGAATGAAACTGGGCAAAAATGAAATGCATGACTATCTTTGTTACATTTAAATGTTACGATTTTATTCTTTTAAAAAATAAGCATTTTGTTTAGAAGTCCACCATTTCCGTCATCTCTCTCTAACACACACAAACAGACAAAAACGCAAATACACAAGCCTGTGGGTTTCAGAGATAAGCCACCGCGCTGCGGGCGGACGGGTGTCGGGACGGTTGTATGAACGACTGCTGTCTGGTCGGTTGGTACGACGGCTGAATGAACGACTGCTGTCGGGACGGTTGATACGACGTCTGAATGAATGACGGTGGTCCTGACGGATGGCTGTAGTCCGACCGCGCTTGCGGATGGAAGGCCACGGGTTGCGGCTGATAGGCCACATAGGGTGCGTTCCTGTTGTACATGTACCTTGGGTCTGGGCCCTTGTCCAAGGGGCCGGTACAGCAAGTGAATATGCAGCCGCCGGCGAACAGGAAGGCCGACGACACCCAACCGATGTACAACGCCTCCCCAAGTTCCCTACGCTGGGCGTCGATGAGCAAGGGGTTGTAGAAATCCTGTATAATGGCGTGTCCGGTCCATGAGATGGGAATGAGGCAGCAGAAGCAGCCCGCTAGGATCATGCAACCGGAGATGATCAGAATCATGCGCTTGGCACGGTCGTTGTCTTGAATGCATGCCGTGCACCTCATCCCGACGATTGCGATTAGTAAACCCAGACCGGTCAATGCCACGGAGCAGCACATGAGCCCCCGTGCGGCCTGGAGGTCCGGTGACAACGCCAGCAGGGAGTCGTACACTTTACACTGCATCCGAATGTTGGCCTGCCGGTAGCAGTTCATCCACAAGCCCTCGTAACGGGTCTCCATCACGATGATGTTCTCCCCGATGAACGCCGTCACCCGCCACATTGGCATCCCGGTGCTGGCCGCCGCCCCAATAAGCCCGATTAGGGTCACGCACATTCCCACAATCTCCAGTGCGCTGTTCGCCATGACTCCAGAAGCCTGCGTGCCACAGATCAGCAAGGGCAGGTTTCAACTGTGAGGATTTGCATCCTGCTGGAATGGGAGCTCTTAGGTGTCCACCTGTTCCCAGTCTCCGCCCTCTTGCTCAAGGGAGGGAGGGAACGCTGAGGCTGGTTGCTATGAAATCGTATCCCCTCTTGAGTGTTTGTGTCTGGTTTTATGTCGCTCAGGGGGGAGGAGGAGCACGTAGCTGTGTTGATGTTTGCTCAGCAGAGGCAGGTTTTCTGGCAGAGATCCTGTTGAGGAAACGCAGGGATCACTGAACCGCCAGATACAAACCAACACTGCTGTCAATGTTTAACGCCATTGGTGTTGTGCCTCATTAAATTGCTGTCTGAAATGTTCAAAAACATCAGCTGATGGTTTAACGCTGATGTTTTGTTTTCAGTGAAAGGTGAAGCATGTCATTTTTGCACCATTGGAGATATCAAAAGGAATTTCATTATTTTTACAGTTCCATTTGATGCTGAGTGGTGTTTAGCATGTTGCTATGTGGTTGCTAGGGTGGTCTGGGGGAACCACTAAAAACAACCAAATAGCAACATGCTAAGAACCACTCAGAACACTTTAGAAGTTGCATAACAACACCCTAGCACACCTAGCCTGTTACTATGTGGTTGCTTGGGTGTTGCTATGCAGCTGCCAAAGCGGTTCTGAGTGGTTTGTAAAATGTTACTATGTGGTTGCTTGGGTGTTGCTATGCAGCTACTAAGGGGCTCTGAGTGGCTTTTAGAATGTAATTATGCTGTTACCAGGGTGTTGCTATGCAGCTGCTAAAGTGGTTCTGAGTGGTTTGTAAAATGTTACTATGTGGTTGCTTGGGTGTTGCTATGCAGCTACTAAGGGGTTCTGAGTGGCTTTTAGAATGTAATTATGCTGTTTCCAGGGTGTTGCTATGCAGCTGCTAAGGAGGTTCTGAGTGGTTTTTTAGAATGTTACTATGTGGTTGATCAGGTGTTGCTATGCAGCTGCTAAAGAGATTCTGAAAGGTTTTTTTTAGAATCTTACAGTGCAATTGCTTTGGTTTTCTGAGGCAACCACCAAGCACAAGCAACTAAGTAGCTGCTAAGGTGTTCTAAATGTGGTTTCATCATGTTAATTTGAGATTTCTAGGGTCTTAACAGCTGCATAATTACCGCTCAGAACACTTGAGCAACTGCATAGCAACACCATAGCAACCTTTGTATGGTCAAGCGTCTTTGCAATTCCTTTTGATAATGAGTATTTTTTCTAAAGTATTCAAGTTTAGCAGTTTCTATGGGGTTGAAAGGGTTTTTAGCTGAAAATCAACATACCAAAAGCAATCAGAACACATTAGCAAGAATTTTTGTACTTCCATTTGACTTTTAACCTGTTGCTATTCCTGCTTTTTATGCATGTTTTTAATTTATGATAATAAAACACACAAAACACCTTAGCAGCTTCATAGCAACACCCTAGCAACCTTTATATGGTCAAGTACTACTCACATTTTCTTCAGAAAATGTGAAAAAAAGCAAGTTTCTGTTCTCTACAATACGACTGACAGTAAGTTTGACCATAAACTTCTAGTATTAAGTTATTTTCCATCAGCAAGTCCAGATGAGAGTTTAGATCAAACTATTGTTTTGACGCATCAACTGTTTTTAAAATAAGATCTTAGATCACTTGCACATATTTTTTTCTCACACAAACACAAAGTCATTGTCACTCATGTCTGCTGGTAAATTTGCATTAAGGGTGTGACATTCTGAGGTTGTGGAACATTTCCTCTGACAACACAAGAGAGACAAACACTGGAAAACCACATGAACTGGTTCGACCAGCATTGCCAAAACTAGGCTGAAAAAAAGCAAATTCATGCTGTCAGATCCAGGAAGGGAATGTTTTGAGACTACAGACCAGAAAATAGTACATCCACAGTTCTTTTTAACTCTTTTTAATACAACTAAAGTCATACCAGTGCTTTAACAATGTACAAAGTGAAAAAAAAGTCACAGTCAACTTTAAATCAGTTAAATGCTGTGTGGAAAATCCCACGTTGCCATATTTAAATTTAGCTCATTTCATCCTATTTTTATACAAATGTAAATTATTAACATAATTTTATAATATAGGCAAGAAGGAAATGCATGAAACATCAAGCATCACATATACAGTCATATACTATCAACAAACAGACTCCATAAATCCTGTTTTCTTCTGAATGTTCGTTCCCATCTCAAGTTCTTTCTGCACTGGGGTCTCTATGGGAGATTTTAGTGGTAAAGTGCAGCACTCACTGTGTGTGTTTTAATATCTTGGCTGGTTATAGACTGAGGGTGGAACGGAAGAATAGGCTGGTTGATATGTGGGTTGTCCGTAAGGGTATCCATATGCGGGCCTGTAGGAGTAGTTATACGGGGCCGATCCAGCACGATACATCATAGCAGCCATGTCCGCTTTGTCCTGTGTCCGTGGCGCATGTCGACAGAGCAGAATCACCCCGGCGCAGAAGAGCAGAGCAGAAGTGACCCATCCGATATAAAGGGCCTCCCCGAGCTCTCTGCGTTGAGCGTCAATCAGCAAGGGGCTGTAGAAGTCTTGGATGATCACGTGAGCCGTCCACGACACGGGGATGATGGTGGTCAAGCAGCCCGCCAGGAACAAACACCCTCCACTCACCAAAACAATGTGCTTGGTCCTGGGGCGGGAGTCCACCAGACGGGTACAGCGCATCCCTACGGATGACACGATGCAGGCGATGGCGGACAAAGCGACGGAGGCGCACATGAGACCCCTGGCAGCCTGGAGATCGGGTGGAAGGAACAGCAAAGAATCGTAGACCTTGCATTGCATACGGATGTTGGCTTGCCGATAGCAGTTCATCCACAAGCCTTCCCAACGCGTCTCCATCACAATGATGTTCTCCCCGATGAACGCCGTCACCTTCCACATCGGGAGGCCCGTGACGGTGGCGACGCCGATCAATCCGAAAAACCCGATGACTAGCGCCACCACCTCACAGCACAAGGACTCCCGTCTCTTCCTCTTCTCGATCTTGAGCTGCTCCTGGTATAATTCCTCGGCAGACTTCTCACCAGGATAGCCCGTGTACACACTGCCCCCATAGGCTTTGTCTGCGTAGGATTTGTCCGCATAGGACTTGGTCATATAAGACCCGGCCGTGTAAGACATGATGGTCGAGAACAACCAGACACAGAACACAGCTCTCCTTCACTGAGGTGTTTCTCAAATGAGACCGGAAGATCCAGATGACACGTATTTACAGCCAAGAAAAAAATGTTAATGATGTTATGTGATCAGACTGGTTCTCCTGCTCCTAAAACATCTGATCATCACCTCCAAGGAAACTGGTGATACTTGAAATGTTCAAACAAATGACTTCTGCCATTTGGCGGCTTCTAAATATGAGCATTCTAGTCACAATGCAAACTCAAAATAGCTTGTTGCACTGTAAAATATTTAAAATTAAATTAAAATTTAATTTAAATGGGAACTTTCAAGGTAAGATTTTAAGGTAATTTTCAAGTTATAAAATATATATTAATAATAAATAAAAATATATAAATTTAAATGTTTTTTAAAGCTCAAGTTATCAAAATACAGTAAATGACTACTACTAAAAATACAATAGTCAACATTTGAAGTTCATCAAAACCTTTCATCAAAGTTATACATGAATTTTTAATAATACCCGGACAACTTTGATTAACTTTTTTGATCCACTTCAAATTTTGACTACTGTAATATAAAATGAATAGGCCTAAAATATAAATACAAATAAATATATAAATAAATTTGTGAATGACAATGACTATTTTGACATTTTATAACACGGGTATATGCAATATTATTGCTTATACAACAACAACAATAATAATTATATATATTTTTTTATAAATATAAATAAAAATTCCCAAATAAAAATAATTCAATAAATTAAATAAATAATTATTATCCAGCTTGGGCAATCAAATAAAAAATGTATTCAGCAGCACTGTAGGTGTAAGAAAAATATATAAAAAATAACCATATACAATTTAAAAATTATAGACAAAACTATTTATAAAATTACTTTATACAATTAACATGCATATATACAATTGTATTGCTCTTTCATAGCTCTGCAGGACACTCAAATTGTGTTAGTTTTAACTTTGTCTCACTTGTTTTTCTTAAGATTCCTTAGGAAAAACAAAAAAAACTAGTCAATATTTTACATCAATTAAAAGTACAGAGCAACAAAATGAATGCGGACAGCAGCTCAGATCATTTAATGTTTCATCTTTGGAAGAATTTGATGAGAAATGTTTCAGTTCATATGGAGATCTCTGACTTATTTTCTCAAAAGGTTCCTGAAGTTAAATTTCCCATGATGCCCCTGAGCTTCTGCTGTTTCCTTCAGCTGCTGTATCTCAGTGAGAGGTCAGGTGTGTTACAGGTATTACAGCACTTCCAGGTATGAAACGCAAATACAACAGACGCTAGACAAGAGATGGAGGGTGGAACCTGAGATGGCTAGTGTCACACACACACGCACGCACACACACACTCCCTTCTGTAGATATCTAAATCTTACATCAGTCCAGCGTCAGTGTATAGACCATGATGCATGCGCCAGAGAAACAAGCGCGCAGCCATCTTTACAATATTGTCTTTGAACTTCCGGTTTTGCGGTCGCTCTGTATGGCATTGCTGTCCAAGAGTAATTAGCTTTTGAAGTGGATTTACTTAATGTAAAGTTAATGTAAGTTATCATGAGGATTGTAATGTTTAAAGCAGATGTCTTAACAAATGTCAGTCGACCGGGAAGATTTTAAAACTAGCCGTTGATTCATAAATACGCAAGATCGCTGTGAAAATACGGAAGTCAAAAGACAACGAGCGCAGCGCTGAAAAGAGGCGGGGTTACATAGGGTGACCATATTCCAGGTCATGTCCGGCCGGGATTTCGAGATCGCCCAAAATATCCGCGATTCGGCTTTTGCTTTCTCGTCGCCATTCATTTTGTTTACATGTACACCTTTTGATTCAGTAGTACTGAATTAATTCCGATTGGTTAATCTGAATGTAGTGTTTACATGAACGCTAAACAAGTGATCGGTTGATGTGCGTGTAAGCATTGCTAAGAAAATTCCTGTGTTTTCGTCTCGATCGGGATCCGTGTGAATCAGAATGCATGACCTGCAAAGCTGGCACGTACGTGTCAGTGTCAAATAACGTAATAATGTAAACATAATGAATGGTGACTGTAGAAAGCAAAAGACGAATCCCGAGCATTTTGGGCGATCTCGAAATCCTGGCCAGATATGTCCGGGTAAAACAGGACGTATGGTCACCCTAGGTTACATAGCTTTCATTTATTTTCACTTACAGTAAATAAATGCATGTGGGTGTTGCTCAAATATCTAAGCATGTCAGATGCAAATCTCATGCAGACGGCATGCCAGTATTTTTCAGCATGTTTTTTTTCAGCCTGTCTACTTTGTAGGCTATATACAGCTGTGTGCAGTGAATCTTATCTGATTAATGCATTTTTTTGTTAAAAGCACAGCGTGCCAAAATCAAAGAATCATGCATCAAACCTAAAGGGTCAAGCAATTCAAAAAATAAGATCTATTTAATATCACAATTATTTCTCATACACAGACTTTTGCTGAAATCTTCAGCTTAGATGTGTTTCCTGAGGAAAAGATTTTAATATGAACATTTCTCATCCAATTATTTCAGTCAAATGATCTGAGCGACTGCACATTCATTTACAGCTCTAAGCTGTCTTACTGTATGTTTGCTGTCTTATTTGTTTCCACTTTTATTCCTCCAAAACAACTTTGAGAAACATCCGAGACATGTTCAAAGTTTTCTCTGAGAATCACACAACTTCATTGTTTAAATGATCCTTTAATATCACTTAATTTTAACTTGCACATTTAATATTACAATACAATCTTACGATTACAAAAGTACAATTATTATAATATTTAATAGTGCAGTATTTAAGTATAAATATTAGATAATAAATAATATTTATAATAAAATATTTGATCATAAAAAGAAAAACATTTTAAATGAACAAAATTACAACTTTCTTTATGCAATTTATGCATTTTTAATGATTACCACAACAGCTAGTCGTATTCATAACTGAATAATTCAGATATAAACGTTTAAAAGTAGCTGGGTAAATCATATAATCAAGTTAATTTCAGTGTATTTTTTTTTTTTTTTTGGCAAATAATGAATTTTAGATGATTATTGTTGACAGATTGTTTAATCTCATTCATAATTGAATGATTTAATCTAAAAACAGAATAGGTAAATCATATGTTTGTGATAGATGCACAAGTTAGTTTCAGTTTTTCCTTACAAGTACAGAACTACAATAAATCAATTCAACCCAAAATGTATCCAAATATAATACATGATCATATCATATTACACTTCATATACACTGAATGCATTTAGTTAGTTAAGTGAGTAACATTGAATCTAATTAACCAGAATTAACCACACAGAGATTTTCCAAGATTCATCAGACCAAGACGGCAACAAAAGCTTGAAAAGTAATAAAACTAAGACGACACACATAAATAAACAACTGGACTGAATGCATCATTTATCTCGGTCAGACGTACTGACTCTTCCGGTGAGAGTTAGAAGAGGGAGTCTGTTTCAACATGCTCATCCCCACCGGGACATACGGCCCGTCCTCCTCGTCCTTCCTCTGTCGAGGGGCGTAACGGCACAGCAGGATCACCCCCGCAACCAGGAGGACCAGGAACGTGGCGAAGCCCACGTACAGCGCCTGTCCGATCTCACGCTTTTGCGACTCCAGCACCATGGGGTTATAAAAGTCTCGTATGATGGTATGAGTGGTCCAGCTGACGGGAATGAGAGTGGCGAGGCCGGACACGACGAAGAGACACCCGCCCACCAGCAGGATCACATTCTTGCCCCGGCTGTGGTCCTGAAGGAAGTCTGTGCTCCTCATCCCGCAGACGGACACCAGGACGGCGAGGACGGCGAGCGTGATGGACACACACATGAGCCCGCGGGCCGCCTGGATGTCTCCCGGCAGGATGAGCAGGGAGTCGTAGATCTTGCACTGCATCCGGATGTCCGCCTGCCGAATGCACGCCATCCACAACCCCTCCCACTGCGCCTCCATGATGATGATGTTGGACCCGATAAACGCCGTGACCTTCCACATGGGGAGCGCAGTCACCGCGATGGTCCCGACCAGCCCGACGGCGCCCAGCACCAAGGCCAGGATCTCCAGCTTAGCCCTCATGTCTACAGTGGCTTCGACTCGTGAGCAGAAGTGATGTGAAACGCCAGCGTTTTCGGGTTATCTGACAGGAATGAGGTAGGAGGGGTTTGGTCCATCCGTGCTATGCGGTAACGCTGGTTTCTGTTAACTGATGACAAACGGACCTGGTTTTGTTTTTAATGGAAGTCTGTGACTTCATGCATCTGTTGCATCCGCAGTTACTGCTCGACTGGTTAAACACATAACCGGCTCCATAGTGAGGGCCAACATGAGCTAAAGCAGTGGCTCTCAACCACACACACACACACACACAAAAAAAGACTTGAATTAAAACAGAAATTTTGAGGTTGAAAGACTGAATTTTTTAGAGTAAAATGTACTCTTTGAAAAAAAAAAAAAAAAAAAGGGCCTCAGCACTATGCAATATGATTTAAAACCATTTAAAATGAGACAAAACAAGATTAAAGGGTTATTTCAACCCCAAAAGCCATGCGTTTTTGTAAGAAAAACATCCATATTAATAACTTTATAAACTACAATTGCTGGCCTCTGGTAATGGCTTAAAACAAACAGGGCTGGGCAACAAACTCAAGCTCCTTTTTAAAAATTTGTGACTAAAGGTGAAAAATTACTTCTTGTGGCCTGTGTATTTACAACGAGTACAAATAGCGATGCAGATTAACACTAGGAGATTTCCTAGGCAGATATTGACCCCCTATATTGAGGGGGAAGCACAGGCAAAGCACTGCTACTTGGACACAGAAATATCATGTAACACCTGAAATTCGCTATCTCTGCACCCAAGATATCTGATAACTCTGCACCCAAGTAGCAGTGCTTCGCCTGTGCTTCACCCCAATATAGTCCCAAGTCAATATCTGCCTAGGAAATTGCCTAGTCTTAATATGCATCGCTATTTGTACTCGTTGTGAATACGCAGGCCACAAGAAGTAATTAGGTTTTATTTTTATTTTCACTTTTACTCACGACATGCTATCCGGCAACAAAGGATTCCATTCATTATGCTAAGCTAAGCTAGCGGCGGCGCTGCCAGACTAAGACAATGAATGCACTGAGACAAAAATGCGTTTGCCCACCTATCTAAATGTAGGAAAGACGGTGAATAAGCCCTATTTCATAAAACGGTGGAGTGTTCCTTTTTTTTTTTACAAACGAAGGCCTTTATTAACCCCCTGAAACCGTATGGATTACTTTTATGATGGATGGATGCGTTACCATTACCATGTGTAAGTTACCATTCACCCCCATTATGAAGTTTGGAAGAGCCAGGGTATTTTTTTATATAACTCCGATTGTGTTCGTCTGAAAGAAGAAAGTCATATGCACCTAGGATGGCTTGAGGGTGAGCAAATCATGGGATCATTTTCATTTTTAGGTGAACTAATCCTTTAAGTCTTTCCCTGCCATTGACGGAATTTTCCCGGCTTTCCATGTTTTCACTGTTATACGGTATTACGCATCTTCTGAAAGAGTACAGAATCAAAACACAGGTGAAGGAGAAGAAGAAGAAACAAGTGATAGAAGCATTGCTTATGCACATGTAAAACAACGTGATCATCAAACATTAAACAGCATATAAATCAAAACTGCCTAATGTTACTGAATGAAATGTAGAAACCCATGAAGAGGTACAGGACTGTAAGGCTTTAGGGGTGTTGATGGACTCGACCCATATGTTTTGATTATTGTTTGATATTGTATGTTCGGATATTCATACAGCAAAATATTCTGGGGGCCATAAAAGTTTTGTGAAAATTATCAAAAATGCTGGCAACTTAAAAAAAAAAAAAAAAAAAAAAAACGCTGGCAGAGAAAGAGTTAAAATAAGCTAAATATCAAAATCAAGATTTTAAATTTTATTTTAAATTTTATTTTAGAAAAAGGTAAAAGGTAACTATTTTCTTGAAAAAATAAAAATAATAATGTATTATAAAAGTACTTAATGCACATTACTTTAATACACATTATAATGCATTGAATACCGTAAGCTCATGAATAATTGTAACCACATTTATACATTATTATACTTATCTACTCATTACACCTTTATAGAGTTTATTTGGTAACACTTTACAACAAGGTATTATTTGTTAACTTTAGTTGACTACATTCATTAACATGAACTAACCATGAACAATAGGCTACTTCTACAGTGTTTATGAATCCTAGTTAACTGTAATTTTTACATTTAATAACGTATTTTTAAATCAAAAGATGTATCTGTTAACATTAGATAATACACTGAACATAAACAATGAACAATTGTATTTTTTAGAAACAAAGGTTAATAAGTGCTATAAAAATATATTGTTCATTATTAGTTCATTTTAACTAATACATTAATGTAAACAAATGAGACATTTTTGTAAAGCGTTACCATATATTTCATTAAAACACATGACACGCAACTAATTTCAGATGCAACAAGGATTCTGTGGTATACATAAGTGTTACCTAAATATATAAATATAATACATGTTAATATATAATAACATTTTCTAGTTATGTCAAGTTCTAAAATATTTGATCAGGTAGAAAATTGTGAGTAAAAAGTAACACAAATATTAGATTTTAATATTAAATATATTTTAAATATATTTTTTTTATATTTTTTTATAAAAAATAAATTTTATTTTTAATAAATAAAAATATTATTTTTAAAAAATATTTATTTTTTTCCAAAAGAAAATCCTTAATCCTTACCCAATAAATCACAAACAACTGGAAAAAGGAAATAAGGGAAATATATTATCCCACATTGGGGGCCTTATAATATTGCAGTGAACAATGGAGGTCAAAAGGTCAAAAAGGTTGAGAACCACTGGGGTATTAGATCACCCAAAAAAAAAAAAAAAAAAAAAAATATATATATATATATATATATAATATATATATATAATATATAATGTTGCTGTGGAACAGGAGAATTAGTCTTCAAGCAGCTCTTTTCCCTTTCATCATCACGCCTGCTTTGAAAGCTGCGCAAATAATAATAATAAAAAACCATCCAAAAAGAATTCCATTTATGATTCTGTTAAACTTTAACCAGTTATTTGAGAAACTGGTAATAGTGAGATACTTATTTAAGATAGTAGAACTACAGCTGCTGGCAACCCGAAATTAACATTCATCAAGTGCACATACAAGTGAAAACTGGCGAGTAAATAAAACAGTTATTGCTAATTTTGTAAGGACAGAACAACATAATACATCGTATAAATTGCATTGTAAGAACAATAATCTAAATGTTGCTGTTCTAAGTGATGTGAACAAATCAAATCAACGACACTTGTTAAACTTTTACCTCAATTTACAATGAGATGTTTATCTAGGATGCCTACAGTTTTCAAATCTTCCATGCATTAAACCACGAAAATGAAAATATGAGGAACAACTTTTTTTTTTTGTGACGTGCAGTTTCACTGAGCGTATATGATGATTGATGCTGTTTGCCACCATTATGCATGGAAACAACAACATAATCCCATATCAGGAAGAAAAATATACTTATAATAAAAATAATGCAAAATGCAAAATACTAAATGCTTAGTAAGAACATGTTTATGGCTCCTGAATGTTCTCGGTTTATCTTCTACTGGCAGGTATCAGTGTTCATTTTATTCCTGGTTTTATGACTATATAATGTGTTTCTTTTGTAATTTAATGTGAATGTATTTTTTACTTTGAAATCATGGCTGAACATAAGATCATGTTGAGCACATTTACAGGAGCTCTCAGAGAGCAGAAGCTTGTCTCACCTGAGCTTAATGTCACTAGTCTTCATGTAAAACACTGAATTATAATCAGTAAGAGGTTCACTGAAGAGTCAACAGAAACTTTCAAACCTGTCTTACGGGTCGGGCTGCTGTGACTTCATCTGTGACTGAGTTTCATGTGTCAACTCAGACGTCCAACCTCAGAAAACAAGAGTGACATTTAACAACATATGATTATGACTTATGTATTCTGTCAATATCACACTTTTCCTATTAGACAGCAACTTCACCTTTTACTTAACTGTAGACAGTATAAATGTTTCACTTCTACTTTAATAGAGAAAACCACTATACATGCTCAGAAAATATGGGACATTTAATTAGACTTTTGTAGAAAACCCCCCCCCACAATGTTTATATTTAAAGTAAATGAAAATGTTCCTCGGATTTTCATATTTACCTATGATATTTACACGAAATGTTTGTGCGCCATCTTGCGCATCTGTGTAAAACTGCACGTTGAACATCAAAATCACCAGACCAGGAAAAAAATACTAAATTCCACAGCATCCAATTAATAAATAATAATAATAAAAAGGGTATTATTTTATTGTTTTTACACATACCACGGTTAAAAGTATAGATACGTACTCTTTTCACGTAAATGCCACAGTAATTTACTTGGTAAAATTATGGAACCAGATGACAAAAGTGAATGATTAAGTTAGCAAGAATGCTAATCATTCACTACGTCGTATTACCATCTGGTTCCGTTATTTTACCATAGTAGCACCACAGTACAGGCTTTTATGAGCTGTGAAGGTTAATATTTAGCCTAAATGTTGGTTCATTTAGTACAGAACTCCCTTAACTTGATAAACTTGCCTTGTTTTTCCTCACTTTTCACTGGTGAAGTGAAGTCGACCACAGAATCCTTCAAGTAGGCTAAGTCAGGTTCAAGGTAAAAGTATTCATTGTTTATCTTCTTCACATCTATGTTAAAAGTGTAACAGCCAATAGACAGAAAGACAAAAAAGAAATTACTTTCAACAATACAACAGAAACGTAAGGAACATAACGTAGTAGGCTAATAAACTTACCCAAACCTTAAAGTGTCAGATGTAATGTAACTTCGAGTTCGACATGAGGAATAACATTTCTATGCATTGCATTACATCTCAGTTATACACTCAAAATAACGGTTTTGCATACTTAATGTGTACTAGCCTAATATGCAAAAATATGGTAACGTTACCACCTTAATTCGACCACTGGGAGGCAGATTGCTTTTTTAATCTAATGGTTACAAAAAAATATACAAAATATATCAATAAATACTGTAGATGTTATACATCTCTATATAGCCTTAATATATTTATTTATAAATATATAACTTATTATAAATAATACGTTCAGCTGTATAACAATTATGAGATTAAAAATAATTTATGAAACAGCAAAAAAGTATTGTACAAAAATGCTAATATCATTGTTTAGAAAATATTAAATTGTACAAAAATAAACATTCACAACAGCAAAAAATGAGCGACAATTTCTTAAAAGCCCTGACGTGACTTTTAAGAAAAATCCGCTCAGAAAGTTAAAATCTACCTTCATTACTACTCTGATCTGAATGCCACATAAAGCAAAAAAAACAAAAAAACTTCAGATTACTTACAATAAATATTCATGAATTAATTTCTATGAATGATGGGCACTGATGATGATGATGCGTGTGTGGTCTGATGATGTCGCTCTGGCCTGAGGAGAGGAACTCTATCAGCTTGTATATCTCACACACATCTGAGCGCTGAGAGATTGATTGCTTCACTCATCCTATATTTCACTCCTGACTCCAGAGTTTCCGCTCAAAACATTCAGCCTGAAGGGATCCTGGCACTTCCATCTGTCATCGATGCCAAGCAGTGCCGTACATCTAAAATTCCAACCGTAATTGACTTGTATGCACAAATGGCAAGATCACACACGCAGGTCAAAACATGAGAGCTTCATATTAACACTGGTGGAAATGTGACTGGAAATGAAGAAGCATCCACGAATCACAGGGATCGGCTTTGGATATGTACGAAACCAGTTTATTTGATATAATATCAATCCACAGCTCTATGTACAAAATAAAAATGCAGTCTCTATAGCTCAATGGGAATGTTTTCAATTAGAATTCATTATCATCTAAAATATTTTCCAGTGGCTTTTCTTGATTGCATTCAGCAAATTTTGGAATTTTAAAACACGAACCAAAAGTTGCTTGTTTAACTGAGGAACTCACAGCTAAAACAGAACAAAATAAATGAAAAGGTCCATTAAAAAATAAATGACACTGTACACATTTTGTCTGCGTAAAGGCTCGGATCGTCTTCTATAATGCGAGTGTTGATTAATGTGTCAGTAATGCAGGGCCGAACCACAACAAACCATATAAACGTGAACAGAACAGTCCATCAGCTAAAAATCATATTGCATTTATCAACAAAATTCAAGTAAAACAGGACATAGTGACCCTAGAATGAGCTGTAAAAAAATCCTCCGCTCGGAGAAAGGAATCATAAAAAAATCCGTTCAGCATTATTTTGACCTGAGATCAATCAATATTCAATATTCAACACAATTACTCAATGAATAGTCAACTCACATGTAGTTTTCAGGTCAGAATAGTGCGCAGTATTGTACATTTCAGAAAAACTGAAAAGAAATAAACGCAAATATATACAAATCCAAAAGGAAAAAAAAGGGCGTTTACGGCTTTTCTGTACAAACATGAGAATGTTAAACGAAAAAAAATGCATCATATTTTATCCGGCTGTTGTTTCGTCTTACATCTAAAGGACATAATAAATAAATCACAGCCCTTATTTTAGAAATAAACAATGAAAATGTTTGGCAGATGTTGGCGGCTGCCAACGGCGAATGTGCAATTCTAATTCTATTGATTGTACCACCACGTTCCCCGCGGTTTCTGATTGGCCACAGCGCACACGTAGAGCTCATCTAATGTGTGTGAGTGTCTATGGTGGATAAGCGTCATATCTTACAGCTATTTCGACAGGAATGTCTAACATTCGGGAATATTAGTGAGGAGAAACCGTGGTCATGCATCGGCCGAGCTTTCACTGAGTCCGTCTCCTGATGCGTTTCAGCTCTGGGTTTCGTTTTCCGCGCTGCTGTCCCGTCGCACCCAGATGACCTCATCAGGCAGCGCCTGCTCATCCACACTGGCCACTGACATGGCGCACTGCTTCCCTACATGAGAGAGCTTGGCATGCTGGGATTTGTAGTCCTTCTTGCTCTCCGCTTCCTCGTCCTCGTCCTCCTCGGTGTCTCCCTCCAGCGAGAGGGCGGAGAGCGGTCCCTCCAGGTCCGGCTCGGTGGACGGGCTCAGAGCGGACTGAGAGAAGTCGTCGTCGTCGCTCAGGATGTCCGTTTCCTTCACGTCGTGTTCCTGCTCCTCGTAGCGCTGGAGGTCGAACTGTTCCTCCACCCAGCGGTCGGTGTCGCCCGCCGGGATGCCGCTCTGCTGCTGAGCATGCTGGGAGTCCGGCGAGTCGCTGTCGGGCTCGGTGTCGAAAACAATGTCCGTGTCGATGGTGAAGCGGTTTCGCACCAGTTTCCTTCGGCCCAGAGTGCGAGTCGGAGCAGAAACTGAGGAGATACACAACATTGAGCATTACTCACAAGATAAAATAAACCATATGCATATGTGTTGACATTCTCTTGATTTGTGCTTATAGGTGAGAGTGCAATAATTCTAATGAAATATAAATTTCTATTTATTATAACTGATTATAATTTTGAGCAAAATAACCGTGATTTTCAGTTCAACCATTATACAATTTTCATTGACTAAACCTAGACTAAAATGCTCAGACATTTAGTCGACTTAAACTTGGTTGACTAAATATGATACAAAATAAAAAGTACATCTGACACAGGACTAAGACTCAATTAAAAATAGTTGACAAAATGAACACTACAGTACTTCAGTGTCACATGATCCTTCAGAAATCATTCTAATATGCTGATTTGCTGCTCAAGAAACATTTCTGATTATTATTAATGTTAAAAAAACAGTGTCCTGAAGTCAGTGTTTAGCATCAGCTGTGTGTGTACCTGCTCTGTTCATGGCCGGTCGGGCTCCTTTAAGAGCGCACAGGCGTTTTCCTCCAAAGGGAACGTACTGCTGATTTAGAGGAAGACTTTCCGTCTTCAACAGCTGACGGCGCTGTTTATCTCTCAGGATGGAGTGAACCATCTTCAAGAAGTCTTTCTTACTCTCTGGAGAGCTGCACACACCATTTAACACACACATTTGCACATTGATATCACATCAGTTTATTATTCACATTGATTTTAGACATACAACACTTATAAATGGGTCAGATAAATATGGTTTGTATTTGTGTTTCACATAACAATAACAGCACATTTCAGTTAAAGGGATACTTCACCGATCAGCATTAAGCTTTGTATCAGTAGAAACCCGGTAGTATTTTCGAATAACCGTGCTTCCCTCCCTCATGTCCCCCTGAGACGAGAGATTTCTGTATTGTGTGTCTGTAAAAAAAACTCAGATGACGCAAAAATCATCATTTAACATCATCAGAGGCTTTGTTGTCCAGAGGCGAGAGACTCCAGCCAGTAGGAGGAGCTCGTCCCGCATGTCTTCAACCCACCCATAGGGGGATCTCACGATAAAACGGTGTCTTTTCAGTTTTGAGTCGACTAGTAGCCTAGTTGTGTCATTTCTTCAGATACTGTCCTCTGTAACCGGTAGGCGTGGCTTGGGAGTGGCCTCGTAGGGCGGCGAAGCAAGTGCATTCTGGGAGTTGTTGTCTTTCATCCACATGAGCCAAAAATACATTTTCTGGCTTTTCTCAGTCTAGAAGACACCAACTTCTAAAACAATTTCACATTTCTACTACATAAATGACCCAATTTAAATACACATTCATCTTTCCAGCGGTGAAATATCCCTTTAACATGCACATATATGTACATAAAAGCTGTACAGGGTTCCTCCACCAGAGGGTGACAGTTTTCCAATGAATGATGTTTGTTAAATGTATGCGTGTTGTTTTATTGCAGGAGACACTGACCTGCAGCAGAGCTGAAACACTCTCTCTGGTCTTCCCTCTGATTCAGACTTCACATGGATGATCTCACAAACGGCTGCGCTCTCTCCGTCTGTAACCACACACACTGTGATCAGGTCCCCAGGGCTTCGTTTGGGTCTGACATCTTCATGCATTGATTGTTTGTTTGTGTGTGTGTGTCACACTCACTGGTGAGCTTACCTGTATTGGACAGTGTGCGCACCTGAAGCGCGTCAGTGGGGATCATGTGGCGGAAACGGAACGGATCTTTCTCCTCACCCGAGACCGATGCTCTATGAGAACCACCCTGAGAAAGAGAGACATGCGCGTGTGACTAATGTGCTGTTATTATGAGGGTGTGAACGCTGTACAATACTGCATGAAACAAGAGTATGAATACAACACCCAGTTAACTGATGAATACGGGACAGAGAGAGGGAGAGAGAGAGGTGTTTGGGAGTATCGTCCACATCACAACACTCACCATTTTCTTCTTCTGCTTGGAGTAATCTTTACAGATGAACACAACAGCGGTTTTAAACACTGGAGAAGAAAGATAAAACATTACTCTTCAGTTCACTTCAGAATGTCACATCTATCCATCTATCTATCTATCTATCTATGAGTTGAGGTTGTGTGGGGTTTGAACGTACCGAATGTGGCCAGCTGTGGCTCTTTCTTGCACTTCCCTAGTGAGGAGGACGGGTTGATCCATGTCACGCTGGTGTGGAGGAGTAAATCTCCCATAGACAAGTCAGCAACCTGTAATCATAGCAGACGCCTCTGTTAGAGAGCTCGCACAACACACGCACACACACGCACACACACACACACACACACACACACACACACACACACACACACACACACACACACACACACACACACACACACACACACACACACACACACACAGAGCTCGCAATCTGCAATCCAGAAGGAATCACGTCTGTCCCTGGCTGCATCATTCAGGGCTACAGTTATATTATGCAACTAAAGTTTCATTGTATTCACATAATAAGCTGATAAGATTTAAATATGCTGTCGATAAATACAGGAGTGAAGAAGGAAATCTGATCCGAACAACTGTTTTAACATTTTATCAGCTGCAGAGCATGAAATGTGGTTGAAACCCCATGGACTGAGACTTAAGTTCTGCATTATCTCAAGTTATACTGAAATGCAACCAAAAAAATAAAGAGAGAACTGACACCATGTGAATGACACCATCATTTTTATATTGATAATCTACATAAACAAGAAGTCAATACTGAACAATTCACATTTAGACACAAAATGATTTGGCCTGTTATTCCATTTTTTGTTTTCCCTAAAAGACCACAGTTCATATTGATGATAAATACAATTGGACATGTTGAGTGATGCAAGCAGTGACGGTTGCTTGTCCAGTGAAATCAGTCGACTGGAAACAGCTGATGTAAAGTTCACAAACCTCTTTCTTTTCTCCAGTCTGTTCAGAGATGAGGAGGTCAAAGACGGCTCCAAACTCCTCGTGGATCTTCTGCATCTCGTTGATGTGACTGGCCACCGTGTTCATGGCCTTCATTGCAACTGCACAACAGAGAGAAAAGAAATTATATATCAATCATATACATGCTAACTATATAGCTTTGCATGCAGAAAGTTGGTCAAAACATAACAGTTCAGATTAATGGTTTTAAAGCAGATCTTCAGCTTTAACATCTGACTAGACGAGTCACATCTGAAACCATTCAAAACCTGCATCATATATACAGGCAAACCAACATTTATTCAGACATCTTCCACATTTCTCACATTATCACAGTTTATTCGCTATAGTTTAGAAAATGGTAATAAAATATGACCAGAACTCAGTTGATATTTCACTGGTTTTGTCCATCCTTCTGTTAGACTCTCACAAATGAATCAGGTTGAAGATCTGTCAGATGTTAAATTTAACTACACAATTAGATAATACCAATTTAGCTCAACCAATTACTAAGCAATGCTTCATTTAGTTCAGTCTGGGGTGTAAAAAGGTCGCATTAGCAATTAAAGAAAAACACTTAAGCAAAACACGGTCAGGTCAAAGTGTCTGAATAATACATTGACTTTGATACATTTTACTGGTAGTCACTGTATGAAGAATTTTTGGGTATAATAATGTCACAGTTTACTTTATTTTGCTCTCCTCACTTACATAAATGAACTATAGTGTCCTGCACCCACTAGTAAAAAAATATCAAAAATGATGATCTGGTGTCTGAATAAATTTTAGTTTGACTGTATATATAATATAAAGCAGCCCAACTGTTTTCAACACTGATAATAATCAGAAATGTTTCTTGAGCAGCAAATCATCATATTATACTGATTTCTGAAGGATCATGTGACACTGAAGACTGGAGTAATGATGCTGAAAATTCAGCTTTAATCACAGGAATAAATTACATTTTACAATATATTCAAATAGAAAACACTTTCACAATTTCACAATATGACTATTTTTACAGAATTTTAGCACATTTTTTGCCTTTTTGAGCATTTGTGAGATTCCTTTCAAAGAAATGAAAACATGTTTGTATATATATGTCGCGTAAAGCTTTCTGATGCACACAGCTCACCGTTCAGATGGTAGTGCTCCTCGCTGTCGGGGTCGGTGAGCGAGTGCAGTTCTCTCAGCAGAAGAGGGTATTTCAGCACTCTCTGGATGGGTTTGATCAGGAACGACTCCAGCGTGGACGAATGCTGCTGTTTGGGGTTGCGCTCGTCCAGGAACGCCTTGAAGGCCGCGTCTGTCTTCGCTGGAGAGAACGCAAACACAGGAAGTTGTGATTATGCTGTCACAGGATTGTGTTTTTTGATACTGATAGGAAGATTTGAAGACTGGTGTAATTTGTTATGTTTTACATTACAATATATGCAAAATGTCAGGACATTCAGTTCTAATGTAACTAACTAGAAAACAACTGTTAAGTAAATGTCACAAATCTGCAGAATGGAGGTTAAATAATAAAAATAGACAGTGAGAAGATCCAGACCAACCTCACAGACACACACACACACACACACACACACACACACACACACACACACAGCGGCAGAATTATACAACTGACGCCCCAGAGGCGCTCACGCAGGGCTCTGTGAAAATCCCAGAATTCACAGGGAGCAAGGTCATTTTTGAGCTGATATTTACGCACCTTTGACCAGCACTTTGGGCACTTTGGTGTGGCTGGCACAGAAAGCACTGTAGATCTTGAAGCGGTCGGCGTAGTACAGGAACGAGCCACCCAGAGAAAAGAGGATTTTCTACAAGATCAGAGGGATTTTGAGAGAAATACATCAGGTATCATGGTTTGTGTTGGATAAATCTGGTTATGAATAGTTTTGAGTGATGCAATAACATGGTGCGTTCAAAAAACATGGTAGTATCATCACACATGCGCATTGTGCATGCCCAAAAAACAAGGTGCCATAATAACAATGACATTAAAATGCGCAGACCAGACACTCTGAATGTTTAATGGAGCGTAAATGAAACCACAGTCACAAACCTTGAACTCTTCCACTCGCTCCAGTTTCTCCAGGTCCGGCACCAGTCGCGTCCCGTCTTCCAGAGTCTTCAAAAACTCCACCTGGAATTCCAGCATTTCCGGGAGGTTTCCAAACAGCACGTCCAACTATTAAACACATAGGCAGGGAAAAAGTATGTTGTCAATTATAACAGCTAATAAAAAAACAATAATTATGTCATATGGACTACTTTTATGACATACATATACATGAAGAGTTCAGATGCAAAAGCCTCTAAATGCCATCTGAAATTTTCTTCTGGAATGATCAGTTTTATCAAGCTCGTATATTTAAGTTCAGTAATTTCACTTAAATGGCAATGAAAATGACCTATTAATTGTCATTTAAGTGAAATTACTGCACTTAAATATATGAGCTTGATAAAAATGATCATTCTAGAAGAAAATTTCAGATGGCATTTAGAGGCTTTTGCATCTGAACTCTTCATATATATATATTGTTAACAGTGTGAATTTCTTTATTTAATTATTTAATTTATTTTACTTTTTGCATTTCAGTTTTCATTTTAATTGTGTCATTTCATTTTTTGTTTTCAGTTTTTGCCATTTTTATTCATTTACTTTTAAATCTACATAGTTTTTTATTAATTTTTATATTAGTTTTATTTATTTTAGTACATCAAGTAAAACTTTTTTGTTTTAATTTTAAATAAAAAAATTAAATAAATATAAAGTGAAATAATTTTTATTTTATTTATTTTATGTGATTTCAGTTAAGGATTTTTTTTTTTAATGAATTTCGTCTTAGTTAATTATTATAACCCTGATATATATATATATATATATATATATATATATATATATATATATATATATATATATATATATATACATACATACATATATATAGACAGAACAAATATATACATATTTAATATTCATTAAATATCAAATAAAAAATGTGTAAAATAAGTGTTCATATCAGCAATTTTATTGTTATTTTAATCTTAAATAGTTTAAAGTGTGTATTCTGCTCTATAGATATATGTATCAGTCAAACTACATGTCTTTTGTGTCTGCAGTGATGTATAATGGGTTCTTCTCCCATATGTAGGGCATTAAAGGAGCAGAAACATGACACTGAGAACTTCCTCTCTTCTGTCTGATGTAAGTTTTCCTCATTTTGTGTCTCCCTCCCACTCCCTTCTCTACCTCTCCTTTCTAGTGTGTGTTTGTCTCCATCTCTATGTCCTCCTACACGCTCCTCTCCATCAGGACGATTATGAAATATCGTTCTGTGTTCTGGAGGTGTGTTCGAGCTCACCAGCTGATAATAATATGAAAGCATCAGCGGTGCTCTGACTCACCTCGTCCTGAGTGAGGAAAGACTCCTTCTGCAGAGGGGTTAGATATCGCCCGATCAAACAGTTCAGATCCTGAAAGAGAGAAAACACACACACACAATCACATTAAAGAACAGCCTATCAACAAATATGAAATATTAACAATAGCTATATTCTGCCAAATATTTGCCCAGTTTCATGGCTGTATAATTTGTTAATATCCCTGAGAGAGATATTTAACACATTTCAATATAGGAACTTATTTTGGCAGGTGGTTTGAGGGTTGACAGTGCTAAAGGGAAAATGTGAACACTAAAGGCCCGTTCACACTAAGGACAATAAATATAATGATAAAGATCTAATAATCGTTCTAAATTTAAATGAATAGCCGAGTCGACGCCACAACTATAACGATAACAGCACTGAGAAACGATATCATTGGAATCACTTTCAGAATGATTGTTTCCAGCTAATGAATAATAAACAATGATAGCCAATCAAAATTCATCCTGCTTTAACGAGCTCGAGCATTTAAAGTGTCAGACGACAAAACTTCAGCTCGCGCTTAGAATAAACAGAACGATATCACCCGCTAAATAAAAAAATAAATGCATGCACACACACACACACTCTTGTACATCTATCTTTATGAGGACATTCATTGACACAATGTAATCTCTAGCCGCTTACCCTAACCTTACCCATCACAACTAAGTGCCAAACCCGAACCCTTACCCTAAACCTACCCTTAACCTAATTATAACCTTATCCCTAAAACCAAGTCTTGACCCTCAAACAGGCCTTTAAAGGGGTCTCAGAAAGTGAGGACCGGCCAAAATGTCCTCACTTTACTCTCTTTGTCCTCACTCCAATGGTCTAAAACTCAAACTGGTCCTCACAAAGATAGTTGTACAAGTACACACACACACACACACACACACACACACACACACACACACACACAGACACACGTATATATTCACAAACTCATTTCAGGTTTCAGTACCGCTGGAGTGCTTTTTTCAGACTGTTGATTTAGTTCTCTGCTCAAACATGCAGACGAATCTGAAACACACTGCAAATATTCCCAGCGACGGACATGATCTCATCTAATCTCAGCCACCCTCAGACAGACGGGAAATACTGTCACTAAGCTCGACACAGCAAGCAAACACGAGCTATAGAGTGAGAATCACTGTCTGTCTCTGCCGTACAGAAAGATGGGTGTCTGAATGGCATACTACTACTTTTACAGTACGCAGTGTGCAAATCGTCTTTGAGCATAGACAATTGCCAAAAAGTGTAATATAAAATAAATAGTTCCAGTCTTCAATGCTGAATCATACAGCAATCCTGCTGTCTTAAAAAAAAACATAAACAGCAAACTCATAGAATAAGCACCTTATTTTGCAATGCAGAAGTAAGAGATTTTTTTATTCATTCGCCACTAAAGCATAATAACCAGAAGAATATCAAAGTTCACTTAAAGGCATAATGGACTGTTTTTGCACAGCTAAATTACTGAAAGCCTCGTACATTTAAGTTACAAATGGTGGCGCTGCTCCAAGTTCACACCAAGAATGATAACTATAAAGATAACTACATTAGCGTTCACACCAGCACACGATATCGTTCTGTTTATTCTAAGCGCGAGCTGAAGTTTTGTCGCCTGACGCTTTAAATGCTCGAGCTCGTTAAAGCAGGGTGGATTTTGATTGGCTATCATTGTTTATAATTCATCAGCTGGAAACAATCATTCTGAAAGTGTTTCCAATGATATATTTTCTGTGTTATCGTTATAGTTGTGGTGTCGACTCGGCTATTCTTTTATATTTAGAACGATTTTTAGAACTATATCTTTACCGTTATAGTTATCGTCCTTAGTGTGAACGGGAAAAATAAGGTGGATGTCTTCGAGCGAAAGGATGCCTCTTTAAAAAACTGGTATTTTGCAATAAAATGTGTATTTTGCAGTAACCATGCTACATGTTAAATAGCCATTTTAGCAGAGACTGTATATTTATTCATAATATAGTTACATACTAATTGCTAAAGCTCAGTCAGACTACAGTAGTTTCCATTTCGAATTATCCCCCTCCCGAAAAAAATAATAATAATCGCATCCAGGGCATCGGTCGGTTCCGATGTTCGGCTCAGATTATCTGGTAATGTTTACATGATTACAACTATTATTACGTCAGCACTTCCACAATAGCCAATAAGAGGCAAGTCTACAAGGAGACGGAAGTGACTGAACTTTTGAAATGGCGACAGCGAAACAACAACAAGCAGCTGTACGGCTCCAGCGGACAACGGGGATGGAGGAACGACTGGTGGAAATGTGGCAACAACACGACTGCCTTTATAATGTGTCCTCATCATATAATGTCTGACGCGACACAGTCTCCATTTAGCTCACATCCGCTTCCCCGTGAGATCACGTGACGTGCTAAATCTGGCATCATCATTTTAAAGGTGCTCTAAGTGATGTTGGGTGACGTCACTTCTTGTTGACGTTCAAAGTATTGTCAAACAAAATGGAGGCTAGCTTGACCCTCCCTCCTCCTTATCCGCGCACTAACCCCCCAAACCCCACCGCCAAATCCTTCTTGTCAGTTATTGGCTGGAACACTGTTTGTTATGTTTCGTGGTCCAGGCTGGGCCAGTTTGTTTTTGTTGCCGTTTGTGGAGCCTGGGGTGTTATTAATAAACAGATTAATAAACTCCTGTAGTCTGAGCCTGAGGTCACATGACATTACTGTAGCACTTTAAATCACTATGCTATTTTTAAATAATAGTTTATAGTATGTACTACGCAGTCCAGTAGTATTCATTCCACAAGCAGCCAGAGAGTGAGTGGGAGCAGAAAAAGGCAAGCCAAGGCCACAGTTTTCCCCCTACAGGCCTGTCTCGATGAAGGGCACAAACTTCTGTAAGTCAAACATATAGACGAGTATATAACACACACACACACACACACACACACACAGGCAGGGCCGTGCACAGGGGGGTGGCCCGGTGGCTAGAGCCACTGCCCTTCTGCCCTCATCAGCTGAGGTGCCCCTCTCGCCCCCCTCCCTAACCCTCCAGAAGATTCCCATAAAAACGTTATGTTATCGCTCCGCTAAAGATCCACTGATTCCGCTAATCCGCTCCGTGTTTTCCTGCTCGCTCCGCAGCGTCACTCGTAGACAAGCATGTGCCCGCTCTCCGACGACAGTTTCAGAATAGAATTTCGTCCCATTCACAGGTCGATTACAAATTACAATCCACATTACAGACAGTAGTCGATCCACAAAATTAGTATTTTGGTAATATGTTTTTGTATTTCTGTCGCAAAATGTTTTGCTCCTGGTCTTCAAATAGTGCTAACAAGTTACAACTCGTGCAACATCCATGTTCTTGGAAGAAAAGCAAATGTGTTTTGTGCCGTTAGCCACCTTGTAACCTACTATACTAAGGTACTATTCATTTAGATTAGAACACATTTAGATAATATATAGTATATTACCTTTTTATTATGTATAAAGTTAATATGGTCTCATTAAAATATTATAAATATGATGTATGTTATAGATAGATACTATATCAACTAAGGCAACTGATTATAATGGGAAATATATTTACAGGAGTTAAAGTGTGAAAAACTGTCTGCTAAATATTCTATACATAATGATTTACCCGCTGGCTTTCTAGAACTTTGATTCAATTTTTGCCATGTTGAATAGGCTTTGTCTTTGCTCTTTCTCACTCTGTTCTTCTAATTTTGTGAAGGCATTGTTTTTTTGTCGACACAATCTGCAAACAACAGAAAATGTTATTTATTTATTCGTGATTTATTTATTAGTGTTATTTATATTAGATTAGATCAGGTTAAATAATTTGATTGAACAAGAATTCTAATTTTCACTACTCCCAGTGTATGATTGCAGAACAATGTTTGAAAATGTATGGAGCAACAGATTTTGTGTGAAAATAAATCAGAAAGGTGGTTTGTTTAAAAATCTTATTAATGTACGAGGTGGCAAGGAGGTACACACGGGGTAAAACGGTAAAACCAGCATGGTAAGACACACAGTATTGATAAAAATACTTAAGCTAAATGAATATGCTTTTAATAATGTCTAAGTTGATACTTGTTCAAACCAATCACTTTAGTAAAGTTTATAACAATTTTGGAGTTATTTTGATAAATTAAATAATAAATGTTTGTTCAATAAATATAGGCTATCTGTCATAATTTTCATTTTAAAAATACAGAAACAAGATTCTTGAGATCTTTGTATTTAAATTGCTACATAAGTCTAAAACATTAAAAAATATATATAAAATAGTAGATTAAATTAGCACAGAATCAACTTTGATCAAGTCAATGATCAGCCAAATTTCCAAGTCCATCATCAAAAGCGTTTATGAAAAAAAGTGCTGAGCAGAATTTGTGCCATTGAGTGGTATAAAAGAGAATTAAGTCAAATGCGCATTTTACCCCGGTGTGACTTTATAACTGTTGTAACCTGTATATCATTTCAATTTATACTTTAAGTGCATAATATTAAATTAAATGTCTATACTACTTCCATAGGATGAGGCAGCTCAGAGAGTGAGAGCCCACTGAGCATCAGACAGTTAAACTGGCATTGACATTGAATTATTTAATTGGAAGAGTAATTATAACAACATAACTTGATTTTGCACTAAATCCTAATTGTAATCTTATTGCCCATATAAAAGAGTTGTTTTTAATTTTCTGTATTAAGATGATACTGCCTCATTCAAACTCCTTATAGTGCCCCCTTTTTTGGTTTAAGCCACTGCCCCTCAAAATGTCTGTGCACGGCCCTGCACACAGGTACTGACTTTGACGTAGGTGCGCTCCGTCTCCACCAGTTCGCAGATGACTTTGCGGAGTTTGTCGGCATCGGACAGCTGGCGCGGGGTGGCGTTGCTCGGAGGGAGCGAGGAAGACTCCGGGCCGGACGAGGGAGAGACGGCTTCGGATGAGGGATTCATTTCGTGAAGACTGCGACAGAAAGCTGCGACCTGCTCCGTACTCTACAGAGAGAGAGAGACAGACAGACATGAAGAGTGAGACATCTCACAGAGTCCTGCACTGTTATTAGGACACACGCACACACACGCACACACGCACACGCACACACCTACACACACACTCGCAGCACCTGCAGCTGGATCCTTCCGCTCAGATGCCTGTCAGAATGCTATAAAAATCATTAGCGCTCATTTGCTCTATTTTCAGCCTCTAAAACTCTCTTATCTCCTCCATCACTTCATCTTTTTGGCTCTCCCTCTCTCTCTTTCTCACACTCTCTCTCTCTCTCTCTCCCCCTCCCTCCCTCCCTCTCTGCTCTTCTGAAATGTCTTCATTTCATCTGAACGGCAATCAAAACACAAGCACCTGTCCATGGATGCGGTTGCCATGGGAACGGCTGTGATGGCACATGGACTGTCATTCTCACAGTAACACTGACGGACTGAGAGAAAGTACCATCCATCTACTAGGGCTCGGTGTCAACCGGAAGATATTTTGCAACATTCTTTATACTACAGTAGATACAGTATAATAGGCAGGACAACTTTACTTTGTTCGCACATGAGAAAGCTGGATATTGTCCCAAACATACGCCTGTTTTCAGAATGTGTCATTTTGTAATATTAGTCTTTTGTTTTCAACTCAAGCACTTCACAATGTGAAGCTGTTTTTGCACTGATGCCAGACATTTGTTATGAATAATCTGATCTGATCTTTTTGATGTTGAAAAAGATTTTTGATGCTGAATAGTTAGAGAAAATTTTAAATCAAATGAGTAGAAAGTGCCTTTCATTTCATTGTTAGGATTATTATTATATATAAATAGGAATTACTCATACCAAGTGATATAACATTATTCAAATATTTTGGTCAAATTGCCCATCCATCCATCTATAAATCCATCCATCTTTGATTCTCTCACTCTCTTTCACTCTTTCTGTCAAAGCTGAAGAGTTTCCTATTAGATCACCAACCTTTGTGTGCATTTTTTAGTTAACATACAGGGGAAAATATAGATGAACTTGGAATCAGACATTTACGGTCAGCAATCGGATACTTGTGATTAAATAAAAATGTCAATTCCTCTAATCGATTCCTTTTTGTGCAGTTTAATATGATTTGGACACACATCCAAAGTGTGTGCACAGAATGCCGCCCTTTCATCCTGAACTGAGTTCTCTTCCGAGTCTTTTTGCTCTTGAACACAAAAATATACACAAAAATATGTCACAATATCCTGGTAAACAGTCATTTTTGTCCGTAGTGAACGTAAACAGTTTACAAAGAAAACACATGTGTAACAGTATATTGGATCCATGCAGCTCTTAAAGTGACAGCAGCCTAATATTCCTGCTGATGTCTCTAAAATAATGATAATCAAACAACAAAAGACAAAGAGAAAATTCACTCGCTTTTGTAACTATATTTGTAATGCATATTTTATTTATAAAGTGCTGTTATTTTACATTTGATTGCAGTTTCTGTACCTGAATACCTGAAAATCTTAAAACACTGTTTATTTTAATTGTATCTTTGTTCAGTTGTATTTATTTGTGCAATTGTTAATTTGTTTATTTGTTCCTTTTTTAGTTACTGAGTGTTTACTAGTCTTTAATAATGCTTGAAATGTATATTAGTTAGGCTAGTTGTTTTTGCTAGTTATTTTTAAACCATAGACAAAAGTTCCTTCCTTTAGCCTGTTGATTTTTGTTCATGGTATTCAATTTAATGTTTTGCAATAAAACTTAGAATAAATGTGAATGATATGTTTTTTTTATCTTATTGGAATCGAAATTAGGAATCGATAAGCAGAATCATAATCATTAAAATTCAAACGATACCCAAACTTATAAGTGTCTCAAACTAAAATCGGAATATCTTTAACAATAAATAACAAACTTAGCAGACTTTATCGAATCGTCCCTGAAAGTGCTCGTTGGTGCATGCAACAAAGTTGAGTAGAGTTTCAATACATGCAAATGAGCAGCAACACAATGAACAGACAGCCAATGGAAATTCATACAATAAAGTCAATCTGACTTAAAGGGGTCGTCGGATGCAAAATTCACTTTTATGTGGTGTTTGCATATAAATGTGTCTTTGCAGTGTGTGGACACAACCACCATACAATGAAAACAATCCATTCACTCTTTTTTTTTAATCCTCAAAAAGTCTAAACACTCTCAATAATCAAGCCGTTTGGATTTTCTGACCACTATGATGTCATATTGCTCATGCTCCGCCCACAACCACTCATTATTACGGACTGTCCCGTACTAGCATATTTCCGCTCAGCCATTCGACACCCCCCATGGAAGAGAGGGGTGGGGTGAGCAGTTGCTCATTATCATTTAAAGAGACATGCACCGAAACAGGCCACTGTTTACACAAAGTATATTACAAACTTTACATGAACACCCTAAAGAATCATACCAACTTGTGGAAAATGCTTATCCGATGACCCCTTTAATTGCTTTAAAGGTTCTGGAAGTGATTTCCGTCATTGCGCTAACTTTCACACAACTACTCAATTAGATCACATATCTTCAACTACATGCTCTCTATCCTGAAACCGGATATCAACAAACCTAAATGCTTGTAAATAAAGAATTTCTGATCGGCCATGGTTTGTTTATGCTGTTCACAAAGCTTACATCAGGAGTGATTTCTCAGGGCAGCAATTTTAGTGACAACTGTCAGGTAGTGGGAGCATTTTTTCTGCGTTATTAAAAAAGAAATGCTTCAAAATAATTCCTCAGGGGTGTCAGGGAATACTGGATTCCCGTTGTCTCTGTTTGTGTGTAAACAAATAAATCAGTTCCTAAATCAGAGATGCAGAATTTCATCTCCGAGGGGCGTCGGGCTTCACCTGTCACTTTAGTCATTAGCTAAAACATCATCAGCTGCCACAACCAAGGCGTACAAGCGCCGGGAGAGCTGTCAAGATGTTTGTGATCCCGTTATATGGAGACAAATTCACACGCTTTCAGATACAGCAGCTGTCAGCTTTCCACCACATTTCTCCATCATTCTCTGAAACGGCACAGCTAGAGAGTCGAGACGAGTACATTAGGAAACCACAAAAGTAGCCCTTTCCTACATCGCACATCCACCAACACAAAGTCACATCGGAGGCTTTTTTAAAAGAGACATAAAAGATTATTTGAAGAGGAAGATCAAGGCTAGTGTTCATGCACACACAGACAACCGCTTGCACAAAACCCAGCATATGTCTACTAAAACATTTTTCTTTATCTGAGGAGAGACATAAACAATCGTCTGAAGAAGCAACGTATGAAGACACCGACGGGTTTCCCAGAATGCACGTTGTAAAAAGAGGAAATTTTAGGTCATCATTAGCCATCACTGTGCAAAGAGTCTGCACCAACAGTGACTTTCAACTACTTTTATTTACTTAGCAGACTACAGGTGATTGTTTTGGCTGACAGTTTTTTTTTTCAAAGCGTGTGAAAGCTGCTTTCCGTGTTCATTAGCGGAGAGAGTCTTAGCGGTCCTCGAATGCCCACGCAAGGACACACAAAGGATGAATTGCAGTGTTTTTCCCAACGTCCTTGAGTCACAGAACAGCATGACAGAAAATATGACACCCCACACACAATAAAGCACATTAACTGCTGGGAAAATGCCATTGTCACTGCTGTGAAATGAAAACACTTGTAAGTTGTGTTCTCTATAAGGTGTAACTCTCACACTTTGAACAAAACCCTAACCCTAAAAGTGGTTTTTGCAGGCAAAAAGTTTATTGTCTACTGTCAGAAGTCACTTTAAAACTAGGGATGCACGATCGGATAAATCGGCCACCATATCGCTATCGGCCAATATAAGTTCATTTTTGATGTTATTGTTATCGGCCCAAAAAAAAAAAAAAAAAGCAGATAAATAATGGAATATTTCCTTCAGCTGAGACACTTCAGGTTCGCCATTATGGTTTTGAATGGCTTGAAATATGATGGGAAAATATGAAATATGATACAGTTAAGTGCAACATGCACAGCACAAGCCTTTCATATAGGCTACATAAAATTATAATGAGAACATTTTAATTGTGCGCTTGGGACATGGCTTTTAATGGTGAGACTTTTGTTTGTTTTTTTGTAATCAGGCTCTCAAAAATTATAAAAATATGTGGATTTAGATTTATTGGCCAGTATGTCGGTTATCGGTTTTGGCCAAAAATGTTATATCGGTGCATCCTTATTTAAAACCACATGGGGTTCCAGTGTTAAACTGGAATTATTGATCTTGTTATGAGTACAAAAGGTTGCATACTGTGAATAAACAAACAAGCGCACCTACACAACGGGAAATGCACACTTCCAGAGAACTTCCCTCCATTAAGTCCCTACAAGATCACCACACCCTGCTTAAAATAACAACTTAAACCAGCCTAAGGTGGTTTGATGTCTTGATACAGGTTTCCCAGGCTTCTTTAATGTTAAAAAGTGCACACAATCCCTTTACTGGAAACCAGTTTGGGATCTTAAGACCACTTTAAGATGGTTTAAACTCTTTTTCCCAGCATGCAAAAAGCACAAAATTGCTCATGAACACAAGCTGATTGGTTTAATTTAAAACAAATTAAAGACTAGCAAGGTACAATCATAGTATTATACTTTGATATATGACATTATGCATATATATATTTACTACTCTAAGGTATTTCAAAGGACACCATGGAACTGTCATGTAAAAAACATGTAATCACCATCATCCATATGAACATTACGTAAAATTATGGCACTTTTTACTAGTGAACGCAAACATCTGACATTCTGACAGCAACAATTCACGAAACACTAACAAAAAATCTGTGCAAAAACCCAAAGCATCATTAACATCCAGCTCAGGATAAAAAAATCAACAAAAAAAAGAAAGAAATTGATAAAATAGTGCGATTTAAGAAAAAACTCAGACATAAAACGTCTCTCACCAGGTGCAGCATGTCATAGATGGAGTCCGAAGAGCGCTTGCTGTGTCTGTTGCGTTTGAGCACAGACATGACTGACTCAGGATCAGCAGAAACGGCTTCGGAGAGAAACACGCCGGCCCACTGTCACTGACGCTGGATCAGTTTCAGGAAACGCCTCAGAAATCACAGATTCACTGCTGCAATACCGACAACATCCCTCCGCTTATGACAAATAGAACAGAGAGAGAGAGAGATGGAACGGGTAGCTCTTTTCCTCCCTCTCTCTCTCTCTCTCTTTCTCTCTCTGTCGTTCGCCCACCTCCTCTCTGCTCGTCCAACTCCGTATTCACCCGCCCGTTCTGATGCGACACCACCTCATTTATCTTCTTTCGCTCTCTTTCTTCCTGGCAGGCTGAGCAAACACTGAGCTACATGAGTTAAGATACTCAACACACAAGTAAAAATAATCAAGGGTGAATGGAGAGAGGAAGAGGAAAAGGAAGAGGAAGTGGTGTTCATGATGGGCTGGGCAAGTTCAACTGGACAACAATACCATCACAGTAAGATAAACAGACAGCTGTAGTTAGTGATATGCAAAACTACTAATCTTAAAGGTAGTATTAGGTGGGTCGCCTGAAAGACTAGCTAATTAATCATCATAAAGTTAAATTAAATTATATTTCTTACCTGAGCAGCCAATAAACAAATGACCTTTTACTTGAACTACCAACATATACCTATCATTTGAGATAATAGATCAGAACGTTAGTGTACTTCTTTTGCGATTTCCCTACAGTGGGTAAAATTTAATGCAACAAACTTTAAAGGTTTTTAATGACCACTAAGGTAGAGATCACCTCTTTTAGATTAAAGGGATAGTTCACCCAAAAATGAAAATTCTGTCATTAATTACTCACCCTCATGTCGTTCCAAACCCGTAAGACTTTCGTTCATCTTCGGAACACAAATGAAGATCTTTTTAATGAAATCTGAGAGATTTATGACCCTCTATAGACAACTAAGCATCTACAATTTTGACGCTTCAAAAAGTTCTGGTCTTTATGGATATTTGCTGGTCTCTCAGCCTGGAAAAACTTTTTTTTTTGCTGTTGAAAAAGTGCCCAAATCCCTCTAAAGCCATCAAAAACATAGCTGGAAACCAGTCTTCTATCATGTTAAGACCATTTTAGGTTGGCTGGCTACTAATGTGCAAAAAGCACAAAATTGCTCAATCACAATCACAATCAAGCTGGATTCAGGTTCACCTGACCTCTATCAGATGCTTTACTTATGTTTTGTGGAGTACAAAAGCTTGACGGAGGGGTCTTGAGATGCTTTGTTAAAAGTTTATTGTTAAAACTATTTTTAACTCGACATGCCATCTTAAAACGCGAAGCTTATGATAGAGAACTGTGAGTCATGACTCAAAAGGCCAAAAATGTCTGTCTGCATGTCGATGTCTTTGTCTATGTAAAAGCAGCGCTTAAAAGGGGATGAAGGATTTTAATGTGCAAACTGTCTAACAGCTGTCAGCATGCTAATAAAAGCACCCCCGCTAAAAATACAAAACTAAAGATGGCGAACTAGTCGACTAGTAGTGAAGTAAGAGATGCTTTACTCGCAAATCGAAATCATTTCTATCACAGTAGCTGTGCGTTCAGCATTCAGATGAACAACTCAACTGAACAGCAGTCTCATGATTTATAATATAGGACTGGAGTGAGTGTCTGTTTCATAAAGATTGATCATCTGAACAGCCGTGGAGGGAGAGAGAGAGAGAGAGAGAGAGAGAGAGAGAGCGAGAGAGAGAGAGAGAGAGAGAGAGAGAGAGAGAGAGAGAGAGAGAGAGGAGAGAGAGAGAGAGAGAGAGAGAGAGAGAGAGAGAGAGAGAGACAGCGGGGGAAAGTAAACAGGATGAATGCACCAGGACTTAAAAGAGCACAGAGAGAAATGCGGCGTCAGATCATGTGATCCAGGCTTCACTGCGGTTCATAAACACACGCTGTGACGGTACAGCGCAGAAGCATGATCATTAAACATGACAAAGTGACGCACCGCAGAACAGTGATACGGCAGAATCACTTCAGCCCTACAGGCTCAAACTGCCTTCCAGTCACGTCAGATGGATTGCACTTTAATTCACAGAAAATTCCTTTCTTTGTCAATATGTAAAGATAAGAAATCTCGTCGACCTCAATCTTTTGAACAGCGATGCACACGAAACGAGAATCATCCTTTACAGCAAGAACTAACTGCCATGTGAATGAGAAAATGTCCGGCGCTGAACACCGAACTTGCCAAATCCTCTACTGAACACTTTTAGCATCAAACACGTCTCCTGATATAACAAATCACACACACCGCACGCCGAATGGCCTGTTAATGTGGAGATCAGCAAGCAGAGAACGTCAAATCAGACTGTAAATGTTCCTTTCACTGCCAATCCAAAGCCCTCTCTAGTCCATCTACTGAATAATATCCCACCAGACAGTGAAGCACTACTAATGTGCCGTTATTCCCAGCTGAACTAGTGAAGTGAAGACTGGATCCTGTAGTGGAGAGACTGTTAACTGCTTATGCAGATGTAGCTGGACAATAACAATGAAGTCAGAGCCTTGGCACAGGGGTTAATGGCTGATTCATTGACCTGTGGCGCTCATATAGAAAAGTTAAAGGGATAGTTCACCCAAAAATGAAAATTCTGTCATCATTTACTCACCCTCAAGTTGTTCCAAACCTGTATGAGTTTCTTTGTTCTGCTGAACACAAAGGAAGATATTTGGAAGAATGTTTGTAATCAACAGATCTCGGTCCCCATTGACTTCCATAGTAGGAAAAAAATATACTATGGTAGTCAATGGGGACCGAGATCTGTTTGGTTACAAACATTCTTCCAAATATCTTCCTTTGTGTTCAGCAGAACAAAGAAACTCATACAGGTTTGGAACAACTTGAGGGTGAGTAAACAATGACAGAATTTTCATTTTTGAGTGAACTATCCCTTTAAGTTCAAGTCTCTCTCTAGTAATCACTTGTCTGTCTAATAAAAGACAAAGAACCCTAAAGTAGTGCTGGGCGATAAACAATATCATATCGAGATTGTGATAAAATGTACGTTAATAACGCTGATAAGCTCTGGACGTTTTCACTCGATATGGATTCATCTAACAGCCGAAATAAACAGGATAATGCGTGTCGCTAATGCGTGTCTCTGTTTGAATGAATGCGCGGTTTCTAAAACTGAAAGATCTTCACGACAAGTTTGGTTTAACTTCAAAGAAATTATGACCGAAATATTTAACTACTGTACACTGACATGTACTTCTCAAAGTAATAATAATAATATATTATCTTATGACCAAGATATATTTTCATCCATGTTTTAAATGTATACAGTTCTGTTGTGCAGCATCTTATTTGACAATTATTTATTTTTTTAAGTTTATATACATTTGTATTAAATTTAAAAACACAGAATCCCTCCCTGCCAAAAAAAATATTTTTAAATGGAAAACACAGAATTTAGGGAAAAAAAAAATGGATTTAATGGGCCCTAAATTAAAAGGTAGCTACTCTGTGGAGTGTTATTGTGAACAAACAAGTTTACATGTTTACATTCATCCTCAAGGTCTGAGAAATATGTGGAAAGAATTTCTTTCTCCATTAATGGTAAATGAATATTGTGATAAATATCGATATCGTATGATATGGAAAAAAATATCACGATACTTTATATTTTTGTCCATAACGCCCAGCCCTACACTAATGGCCATGTCACACCAAGCCATCATATAAGAACTAGCGGCGACGAAAGCGGTCGCCTCTCGACGGCTAAAAAGCTGCGCTTGAACAAACCAACTGCACTAAAGGCGAGTGTCAACTAGCCACTAGCCAGTGTGTGACTGTCTATATCAGCAGGAATCTATAGTCTATATTCGTCATTCAAAAAGGGAAAACGAAACTGCAGGAAAAGGACTGCAGGACGCATGCTAACATTTTTGAATATCAATCATGCTGATCTTCATTCCAGATGGCTCATTATGAAAATATTCAAGCATTGGAATGCTCAGGTTAGATGACGTAAAAATTAGCTTCGCTAAGCTGAATAGCTAATCAGATTTCTCTCACCGCCCGGCGCCGATGCCAATTCAACATGCTCAATCGGGGTCCAACTAGTGTCGACGGTGCGAAAACTGAGCCGCCCCACATTGGCTTGGTGTGTCAGGGCCTTAAGAATGAGTTTCACAGCATCAGGTGATTTTAAGGTTTTTAAAATACAAAATATAGTGACCCCAAAAAGTGTTTTAGACACTTGCAACAGCTACATATGCAAATGTAATGAATGCATTAAAATGCATGAATGACACAGCATAATAAAGTATCAAGATAATTGGCAGTTATTCTCAGCACAAACATTTACCCTTTTCTGAGTCATTTTTACAATGGCATTTAGCCTCACCAATTAGTTTTTCTGAAATGTTTTTCCTGAAAATGGACACTTCAGTCACACTTAATATGAATGCCAGTGCATTATAAACATCAAACAAGTAGCATTTATTTAAAAATATATATGGTACAATTTTTATGACTCATAATGACCCTGAAAAGCCGATTTGCAGAGCAAGGTCATTTAACTCTGTCTCTGTCAAAATCATTCATATATTCAGAGCATGAACAGACTGAACGTGCAATAAATTCATTAAAGATATCCTGCATTAAATTCAACAGTATGTGTGTGTGTGTGTGTTTATGTGTATGAGTGCGCACTAAAGCTGATTATGGATTCCTTTGCATTCCCCGTCTGCCCTCAATGCAAGTTTCTCCTCTTTAATAAAGGCCAGAGAGATGGTGCTATGCAAAGAGACAGACACATGTCTATGCATGCCAAAAGCAATCTTCTCCAAGCTCCCAGCGAGACCCAGAGCCCTACTGTCTCTGCTGACCCAAGTACATCTCTCTGCCTGGGCCTGACATCAACACACGCTTCAGATCCAGAACCAACTCAAATCCCGGGCTTATAATGTGAGAGATCTAGTTTCATCATGCTGCACCACTTGCTTGCAGATCAGATGGGGTTTAAAACTTTTGCATTTAATTGGTAGAGCAACCATATTCATTCCAAAAATGTTTCGCGAGTCATATTTCTGCATGAATAATCGAGAAGCAAAACATCAGGATATGCAAATACCGCCATCACTGATTGGTGCAACAGCTTGGAGCATATTCAAATTGTGTGAACTGCACTTAGCGACAGAAAATGTGACACCAGCAGCAAATGTGCAAAGCTTGACAGTGAAAACTGACAAAATGGACAAATTTCTAAACTGCTGCATCCAATTAGTATGAGAAAGAATTGTTAATGACTTTACACATGAATAATAAGTATACAAGATATTTGCATTTGAGAAGCCAACATACTGGAAACATTCATGATTATAATGAATGCAATTGCATTGACTACACCGTTCTGGGAAATTAAAAAGGTCATTTAAAAACTGAATAGCACTTGCTTATTTTGATGAACGGGGTGATATAAATATACGGCTGGCGTAAAGCATATCTGCACATTTTAAAAGCATAAGAAAATCAAGTGGCATTTCAGATCATTTTCTAAAAGTGGCCCCTGAGTAATTTGAGTATCCCCGCAGTACATTATTCCTCGTACGGAGAGAAACACACTGTTGGACATTTAGGAACTGAGACACAGAAGTGGAGACTATAGGTACAAAGACTGGTTCTGAACCATGTAAGGTCTAGAAATTACGTTGGGCAATGGACAAATATCAGAAAACGTTTTCTTTTTTTTTGCTTCCACTATTAAGGTCTAAACTCAACAGAGCTTTTCTGAAATGAGATTAATAGGGAATTCAGTAAACAGGTTTCTGAAAATAGTTTCTGTATGTAAATGTGGAAGGTCGTGAGGAATCTGATTGGTTCCATCATCTCAACACATCCATCAACCCCGTCCGTCCAATCAAGCAACTGTGACTGTATCCGGCATTGTAAACTGCAGCTTAGAGACGTGGAAGAATAACCAACTACACACACTCTCACGTCTAAATGTGAAACTGTGATGTCTGTCTGACACTCCTCAGATAGAGACCATCTTCTGACAAAATTGCTGCCTCCAAGATTATG